>NC_092039.1:111150684-111750684 GCF_003086295.3 Arachis hypogaea | reverse complement strand
TAATTTCACCCTCGGTGGAACCAAGTCTTGCCATATGTTGTCAAACACATGCTTCATGTTCAGTATGCCACATTGCTGAGTCGTTGCAACATTAATGAATGTCTTTACAGAATACCTCCCATCTGAGCTATGTACCCATGAAATTATTCTTGCTACCTTCTTGCTTCCATCTTTCTTGTGGTCCTTGTGTCGTGTTCTGCCTTCTCTATGTTTCTTCTTATTATCTTCTGCCTCCTCAATTCTCAGATACTTCACAGCCTTCTTTTCTTACTTTGTGTACAATTCTATTTTCTTTTCCAAATTTCACGTTTTGTCTGCTTTATCCATGTCATCCTCAACATCATCATCATCGTCTGAGCTATCATCATTGCTCACGGTTCCTTCACTCATATATTGTGGAGCCATCTTTTTCTTTCTATTTGTTCTTATGATTTTTCTTGTTGATTTCTTTCCTACTTTCTTTCTCGCCTTTTTCCCTTTCTCTCTTGTTCTTCTTGCACTCACTGCTCCCTTCTCGTAGTCATCATTCTTATCTTCTACTACCATTTTCGTTATGCGTCTTCAAAGCCTGGTGGTTTTGAGGGTCCTGAACATGATATATCGATGCTCTGACCTACCTCATATTCTTTATTATGCTTCACGTTCATTGATAATTCACCACCTTATCTGTTTCATCCCAACTTCTACTAGACCCATTTATTAAGCCCAAGTTTGACTCCTTGACTATTTCCTTTGTTATTCTATCATCATTTCAAGTTTGGATTTTTAATTCTTCAACCCAGTTACTCTCACACCAATTCACCACACATTCTACATGGACCCCCTATGATGTCATCATGCCCATCTCCTCCATGCATCGCACCATGTTGAATCTTAACCCAGATATTTCAACTTCATTAGCTCCTTTACTGTTAACCGTTTCATCTTCCACACCGTTGGCGTCATTGCAATTCACCTTATGATCACCGTTGCCCTTTCTTCCATCCCTCTTCGACCACCCCTTCTTACATCCCTTTTCCCTTATTTTGTTATATTACTTCCATATTGCATAGCAACCATCATTCCTCATCACTGCCCCTATCCTCCGCATATAGTCCAAGTTGACAACTCTCCTTTACAAATACTCCATTTTCGTCATCATTCACCACAATATTGAGTTATGCTTGGATCATTGAACTAAATCCTGTATCCACAAGAACTTTTAGTGAATTGTAATGATTATTTCTATGTCATCCACATAGATCACCGAGCCCATTTTACCGATTCTTTCCATGTTATCTTTACACCATGCAATTAAAGGCAACCCAAGAACTTCTAACCACACTCTTTTTGAACCATTGGCTTCTTTATTAGAGCATTTTCTTGTTTCAACAAAATGATTCAATAAGAAGGATGATCTCGCTACTTCTTCCATATTTTTCTTGCTATCAAAAGTTATCACAACTTTCATTGATTCCGTCATCTTCACCTCTACTATATTGCACCAATCTTTCATCACTGTCGTTTTTATCTCCTCAAACTTAATGGGGCTTATTGCTTCACCGACCAAGTTTCTCTCTATCTTCTCAACCATCATATCATCACATCTCAACTCAAGTTTTGAACTTCTAAACGATTGAACCACATTTCATCTCTCAAATTAGCCACTTCCATCGTGCTCTTACTGTACTTCAAAACATCCGTGTACGACTTTCTACCAACTTGCTCCAATCCTCTTTGGCCCCCCTTCATACTCACATTCTCAGTCGATTCCATATTCTTGTTATCCATGCCTTCCATAATTCGTGCTTTTCCATTGCTCCCTCGCCGATATTTTACTTTCGAAAGCCTGAGTTTAAATCCCCTCACATTCCATCCGTCCATCCTTTGAATTGCGTTTAAAGCTTAGTTCTTGTTGCATACCACACAAACACAAACATCAACAGGTTTTTCATCCTCTTCTTCTTTGACAGGAACACATTTCTTACTCTTCCTTCTCTTCCAAACACCTTCCATATCTAGCCAATCATTGTATTACTTGGGAGATTATCTACAAATACAGTCACGGTTCCATCTTCAATATGTTTCAGCCATCTCTGTTCCTTATAACTGTCATTATGCATCGATTGTAGTTAGTTCATCTAATGTGGTGTCGCTAGTAGGGATAGATAAAACCTCCGACGGAGCGGGTATCCGTGGCAATTTATGTAACACCCTAATTAGCCTAAACTTTACCTCGCGTCGTAAAGCAAAGGTTAATCAGAGATTACAACAGTTCTAAACTCATACATATAGTATATAGAAAGAATTACTATAATCTAGAAGCCTGATGAAAGGTATAGCTCAAAAACATGATTTGAAAAGCACAAAATGTACTATCGAAGCTTCTAACTTTAAGCACAAGAAACATATGTAATGTAACAAAATATCATAGTATAATATCATAAAAATCTAGCCACGGCTCGCGGAGTTTAAGCCAGCTAGTCAAATATACAGACAAAACCAAACCCTAAAACTCGAATTTCACAAGGGAACCAAAACTGGGCATGAAAACTCAAAAAGCTTACTGCAAAGCTTGGATAGAAGTGACAGGCTTGGCAAGAGCTTCGCGTAGCCGCTGATGGCATGCGAATCGGAGCACCGTAGCTTGAGATATCGCGGATTGAAGTGAGAAGTAAATAGGGTTTCTCTCTTCTCCTCTCCCTTTTCTCTTTTCTGCTGAATGATTGTATTTGTGAGTGTCTTGTTGCTGAAGGGTTCATTAAATGAACCCTTATATATGTGGGGCTTGCACCCAACTTGGGCCTAGTCTAACCCGTTAGCGTTCTTAGCCTGTTTGGCCCAATTTCGGGCCAAACCTTTAAAATTAATGCCCGGTTTTTTAATTATATTATTTTTCTAAGGTTTTTGACCGTTTTCACTTTTTGTCACGCAGTATCGGGCAAACTTGAATCGGTTCACGATTTTTCACAATTTTTTCGTAGAAAACACATTTTCTGACTCAGAAACACCTACTGAGTCCAAAAATCATATTTAAATCCTCAAATTTTCATTCTAACTTTTCAAAATAGAATTTGGGCATTTAAATTATTCTATTTGTGAAAACTCCAGTTTTTCCATCCTCCCCTCCTTAAAAAGATTTTCGCCCTCGAAAATGCTAATCAACATGCTTTCGCTGCGTCACTCTGATCGTTCATTATCACACATCCAAAATCCTCGGCTACCGCCACTAGAATCCTCCTTTTCCATGGTTTACTTCGAACAAAACTCTAAGCTCTTGCAATCCTAACGACAACTTTACAAAAGATAGAATCAAGCTACCCTCATGTCCAAGCAATATATAATACTCAAAGCATATGCTTACTTCTCGTTGAAGGATCCGACCCCGTCACATCACATGCATCCAAGGTAGACACACGGCCGGACTATTGATTCTGACCCATGTTCTGGCTTTCCTTACGACGGCAGTTCTTGGCTAGGTGCCCAGGTATTCCACAAGCATAACACAGGCGGCTCTCCCTGATATGGTGAAATTGGGCATTGTTGTCTCTTCTGAAGTTCCCTTGACCTAGCAGATGCTGAGGAGTATGTCCATCTTTTTTAAAGTTTCGTCCTCTTGGCCCAAGATAATCATCACGTTCGCTACTAGTATTCCCCCCAGGAGTGTCCCTTAACGAGGCTGCTGCCTTTGCATATTCTTCAACAACCCTCGCCTTGTTCACCAAGTTAGAGAAGGTACGAATCTCCATAGGAGCCACAACAGTCATGATGCTATCCTTCAAGCCCCTTTGATACTTGATACATTTCCAGCTTTCGTAGGTCTTCGGGGTACCCTGACACACTCTTGAGAATCTACAGAGCTCCTCAAACTTGCTTGTGTAGTCTACCACAGATAAGGAACCTTGTTTCAGCTGCATAAGTTCCATATCCTTCACTTCCCTTCAGACTCAAGAAATTACTTCTTGTAGAATGCCGTCTGGAATACGTCCCAAGGAACATTGGCATTCTGAAGTTGGAGCAAGCGGCATTCTGCCTGCCACCAATGTTGGGCCTCTCCCAGAACCTGAAAAGCAGCAAACTCCACGAATTGGTTATTCGGGACATGTTGTGCTTGCAGCGCGTGCTTCATAGCTTGGAACTAGTTATCCGCTTCCATGGGATTGGTTGAACATCGAAAACTCGGAGGATGACCTTGAGAAAAATTGCCAAGGTCATCGAAGCACCTCCCATGTTATCTCTATTTCCCTCAGCATCATCATTCGCGTTTCTCTCACCATTTCTATTTTTATTTCCCGCCGGTTGACGTAACCTCTGCACAGCTTGCAGAGTCGCAGCAGCATTCGCCTCCATGGTGTTTGCAAGATTCGCCATTGTCGCCATGAACTTGGCATGGTTATTGGCCGGTCGCTCATTCCTACTCTCTCCTTGTGAATGCGTATGACCTCATCCGTGAGTGGCCATTAGGGTTTCTGTCTACACCAAACAATCGATATCAAGGTAATCAGTCTCAATATCAAAACCCTAATGCTTCAATTATCCCTAACAAGCACTCACAAACAAGCATACTATGCAATATCAAGTAGATAACCTAATAGCCTCAAAGAAAAAGACACGCAGAGTATGCAATGAAGCACAATCGGTCCATCCCTCAGGCTCACGAGGACGAACCGCTCTGATACCACTAAATGTAACACCCTAATTAGTCTAAGCTTCACCTCGCGTCGTAAAGCAAAGGTTAATCAGAGATTACAATAGTTCTAAACTCATACATATAGTATATAGAAAGAATTAATATAATCTAGAAGCCTGATGAAAGGTATAGCTCAAAAACATGATTTGAAAAGCACAAAATGTACTATCGAAGCTTCTAACTTAAAGCGCAAGAAATAGATGTAATGTAACAAAATATCATAGTATAATATCATAAGAATCTAGCCACGGCTCACAGAGTTTAAGCCGGCTAGTCAAATATACAAACAAAACCAAATCCTAAAACTTGAATTTCACAGGGGCACGAAAACTGGGCATGGAAGCTCAAAAAACTTACCACAAAGCTTGGATAGAAGTGATAGGCTTGGTGAGAGCTTGGCGTAGCCGCTGACGGCACTCGAATCGGAGCACCGTAGCTCGAGATATCGTGGATTGAAGTGAAAAGTGAATAGTGCTTCTCTCTTCTCTTCTCCCTCTTCTCTTTTCTGCTGAATGAGTGTGTTTGTGAGTGTGTTGTTACTGAAGAGTTCATTAAATGAACCCTTATATATGTGGGTCTTGGGCTCAACTTGGGCCCGGTCCAATCCGTTAGCGTTTTTAGCCCGTTTGGCCCAACTTGGGGCCAAACCTTTAAAATTAACGCCCGATTTTTTACTTCTATTATTTATCTAAGTTTTTCGATCATTTTCACTTTTTCTCACGCAGTACCGGGCAGACTTGAACTGGTTCAACTGGTTATACTGTCGATTTGTGGTTTTTTACGATTTTTCACAAAAAACACATTTTCTTACTTAGAAGGACCTACTAAGTCCAAAAATCATATTTAAATCTTCAAATTCTCATTCTAACTTTGCGGGATAGAATTTGGGCATTTAAATTATTCTATTTGTGAAAACTCTGATTCTTACAATTTATCCGCCAGAGGGAGGATATGGTGATAGTTTTGTACTTGCGGAGACGGGAGACAGGTACCTGTATAATAAATGGTGTAAAGGCGGGGCGAGGATAGAGGTCCCCGCCAATGGGGACCTGTATAATCTCCATATGTGTGAAAGTACTGAAACACCCCTAATATATACATATGATGAGTTAGAGTTTCCCAGTCTCACAAAACCCTTGCCATACTTTCACTTGTTCTCTGCTTCTTTTCGCCTCTTTGTTGAATCCTTTCACCACTCACCACCGCCGTCTACCACCTCCTACCCCACACCGCCCAAATCCTCCCCTCTCACTCTCGAGGTCACTGGTTACTGGCTCATCGCAGCAGTGCATCATCGCGGGCCTAAGGCTTATCCCGTGGAGAACGTCGTTGTCATTGAGGAGAACGTCGTCGTCGTCGCCTGACCCAACAGAGGATAACATTGTCGTCGCCTCCTGACCCAACCGAGGCAGCAAAGTCGTGTTAGAGCCTCTTCGCCATCTTCATGCTTTGCCGTCTTCACGTCAAAGCCTCATAGCCGTTAGAGCATGTTCGTCGTCCAGCAAGATTATCAGCCTCTTCGCTGTCTTTACGTCAGAGTCTCTTTAAAGTAATTTTGATTCTGTTAGCCCTAATTTATATTTCTAATTGCTGTGATTTTGATTATGATCTGATTGTTGTGGTACTGATTATGTTAATTATTTGCTGTGATTTTGATTCTGTTAACCCTAGTTTATATTTCTAATTCTGATTGTTGTGATACTGATTATGTTAATTATTTGTTGTGATTTTGATTCTGTTAACCCTAATTTATATTTCTAAGTCTGATTGTTATGATTTTGATTATATTTCTCAATTTTTTTCTATTTTTTCAATTTTTTAAATTCGTGGATATCCGCAGATATCTAGGTCCCCAGCGGATATGGGATCCCCGTTACCCGTCGCAGGGATGGGGCAGGACGTGGATAGGTAATGAAGGTGGGACGGGACAGAAATGTCCCCGCCCCATGGAGAACCGTTGCCATCCCTAGTCGCTAAGTTTGACCTCCAATGGCATTAAAAGTTTCTTCCCCTTACTATTATCCACTCACTTCTCCTTGCCCCTTCATTGTCTATCTGATTTTCTTTCATCTCTTGCGTCTATGTCACATTGAGTTATGTATTAATTGCTAGATTCTCTATTTGTTTTTTGAAACCAGTAAACACAAAAATAAAATAGAGACATCAAAAAGAAATAAAAGAGAATTTTGAGTTGTCAACATAATATATCAATATTTAATAAAATAAAATAATATTAATGACTAAAACCAAAACTTATAAGTTTTCTAAATACTAGTAATAATGATAATAAACATGTGGTAGAGTGCAATAAAGTGATAATGTGGAGTATTGATATATAAGCAAACTAAGCAAAATTTCTTTCTTCTGTGAAGAAAAATAACCTCGAAGAGAGGTGGCTCTCCTCTATTCCTCTCTTTTGCTCTTTTCTCTTTAATCTCCTTCTCTTCTCTTTTTCTTTTCTTTTCTCATTCTTTATTATCCATATCTTTTCTGTTTTACAAACTCACTTGCACTTTTTGCTAATACATCGTTCACCACTGCCACTCTATTGGCGTCCACACCTTTCCGCTGTCCCTTTTTTTTCTTTCACTAGTCTTTCTCCTTTCTTCCTTCTCCCTTTTCTCTAGTTGTTGCTCTTATTCTTATTTTTTTTCTATTTTTATTTTAGAGATTTAAATCTAAGATCTAGATCTAAAATAACTTCTTTGTGGTTTTTCTCCCTTTTATGGTGTATTTGTCCTCTTTATGAGTGTTTTGAATATATGGTATTATAGGTCTAGGATGAAGATACAACATGAAAAACTTCTTGTTCATGGAAATATTTTTAGATTCGAAAAGCTTTCAGATCTATTCGAAGAAGAAGAGAGGATATTTTTTTGTGATGTAATATTTTCTGTGTAGTATTAGAAAAGAGATTATGATTTGTCTCTATTCCTATCTTATAAGATTCTTTGTAATCAAATTCTATGTCTCCTCTCAAACCATAATTCAACATAAAAATTATCTATTTTCTTTCTTAGGTTTATATCTAATATGCTTTATGTAATTTATAAGTGTCGCTTGATTATTTTCTTGAATGAAAATTTTTCTTCTATAATAATAATAATAATAATAATAATAATAATAATAATAATAATAATAATCAATTTCGTCCTCGAAAGTGTGTCTGAACTCCATTTTTGTCCCTGAAAGTCAAAATTAATAAAAAATGTCCTCGAATGATACCCGTGTTGATCACGTTCGTCCTTCTGTCTTCTCGGTTGATGAGATGGCAAACGGCCGCTTACGTGGCCCGTTAACTGCCAACTTGGCAGTGAAGTAGGACGACGTCGTTTTGGTTCAGTGAGCCAGTAGCATTGAAACGTCGCCATCTTGTCTTCTGAAGAGGTTTTGAAACGTTGCGATGCCTTACCCCTGTCTGATATCAACCATCGATGTGTCTTTCGCTCCAAAACGTGTTGTCTCCCATAAGGTATGCCTTAAGCATTTGACCGAAGCTCTGCACCACCCCGACAAGTATCGTTAGTGCTACTCGACGATTACAGTGGAAAGGGTTTGGCCGTTGAATGCAGAGTAGATGTTATACTGGAGCAGCATTGCTAGTAAAAGAAGGCATTGAGACGTTGAGAAGTAAGGATTGAACTCATAATATGATTTCTTAGTTATTATGTGATGTGTGTATTGTTACTGTGGTGGTGTTAATGTTCGTCTGATTCAGGGTTTATTAGTGTTGTTTTAGCATTTTCGTGTGTGAGGTTGTGTTACTTTGTATGGCTCTGTGATAGTAGTCAGTGATGTTTGAATTTAGTGATGGTTCTGTTGCATGTTTTTTTTTGGGTTAAAGGTTGATTGGTACCAACTGGGTGTAGTAGGTGGTGATTGATATAGAGCAGTTGTTGCTGGTCATGTTTGTTTATGATGTTTTTGTGTTTGTCATTGTAGATAGAGGGTCCTCCCATGACCTTTGTTTTTCACCATGGTGCGTTGTTTAGGACGGGTGAGGATGGAGACATGGTTTATGAACCTAATAATACAGAGGTATTGATGGGTGTTGAGGGAGACACACTTGATGTGTTTTTTGTAAGGGGTTACTATAAGGAGCTGGGATACATTGAGGCTGGCAATTGTTGGTGGAAAGTTCCTAGAGTTCCGATTCCATCTGGGTTGAAGAAGTTGGTGACAGATGCTGACTTGATTGCAATGTGCAAGGATTGTAGGAGGAACCACCATTTGATCAACCTATACTTTGAGGACTGCATCTCACAGCCCTGTGTAGTGGACAATATAGGGGAAGGTGTAGCTCTTCTGGAAGCAGGAACTAGTGAGAAGAAGAAGTTCAGTTCCTAGGCCAAGATGCACCACTCCCAACCTATGAAAACTCCCATAGTGAACCACCCTCAGCCGAAGAAACCAATCTCTGAGCCCACTAAGGCAGCCTCACAGCCCAGTAGGCCCAAAGCTCAGCCCAGTAAGCCCAATTCTCAGCCCACAAAGCCAGCCTCATAGCCCAGTAAGCCCAAGAAGCCTTATTCTCAGCCCACCAAACCAACACATCAAGACTCAAAGACCACCTCTCAGACCATAAAGACTCCCTTGCAGTCAATAAAACTCCACCCTCAACAAACCAAAACCAACAATCAGGGGAAGACAGCCCCACATCATTCCAAAACATCCTCTCAACCAGCCAAGAACCCAGATAGTGATAACAAGAAAGGAAATACCAGTGCATGCAGAGTAACAAGATCCGGAAGAACTGTAAGAGAAGGTCCCATCCAGGATGAAGATTCTGACTCTCATGACTCGTATGAGAGTACTGAAGATGAGTTGTACAAGCCTCCAAAAGTTCTCGGAGACAATTTATACAGCAGTGAAAGTGATAGTGAGAGTGAAAAAGGTTCACAAAGAAAGCAAAAGCAAGCTGAAGCGAAGGAGAAGCATAGGCCTCTTAAGTCTAGACTAGCGGATAAAGAAATTGACACTGATGACTCAAGTTATGAGGGTTTTGAAGATGAAGAAAGCTCTGAATCTGGTAAGCTCTCAATCTGGATTGCTACTGTTTTAATATTTCACTTGGCCAAATTTTAATGTCTTGCTTGTTATGATTTGGTAGATGCAGAGGAAGAATGATGATGATCTTGGAAGTTTGTCAGATCCTGACTCATGGCATTCAGAGGATTTTGGGAAGGAGTTAGACTCTGATGAGGACACACCAACTGTTTATCCCCAATATAATGAAAAAACCAAATTTGGAAACCTGAAGTTTGAGGTTAGTATAACTTTCAAATCAAAAGCTGAATTTATACAAGTCACTAGGGATTACACTATCCAGTGGGGCAGAAATATATTATTTACCAAGAATGATAGAGTTAGGGTTAGAGCTGTTTGTAAGTCAGATGATTGTCCATGGGTGGTTTATTGTGGTTGTAACAATAAAGACTTGTCTTGGCAAATTACAACGCTAGTTGATAATCACACCTACCCTAGAAAGGGGAAAAACAGGGCTGCAACCCAAACCTGGACACTAAGCAAGCTAGTACCTAAGCTTAGAAAGCACCCAATTATGAAGCATCGAGAGGTGTATGATTGGTTTGTCCGAAAATGTAATGTGTACCTCAATAGCACATGCATCACCAGGGCACTAAAAGCTGCTAGGAAAATTGTAGAGGGTGATGAGATAGCCCAGTATGATTTGGTGTGGGATTATGCAAACGAGTTACTTACTAGCAATCCAGGATCTAGAGTGCAAGTTGGTGTGATCCCTATGCCTGAGAGTCCTCCACTATTTGATCGGTTCTATGTCTGTCTTGATGCTTGCAAGCGGGGGTTTAAGGCGGGTTGTAGACCTCTAATTGGACTAGATGGAGCATTTCTGAAGACACTACACAGAGGACAAATTCTTACTGCTTGTGGACAAGATGCTAACAATCACATATTTGTGATTGCCTATGCAATTGTCAGTGTGGAAAACAAGGATAATTGGCAATGGTTTCTTGAACTGCTTCACAGTGATCTAGGTGACTACAGAGAGCACAAATGGTGCTTCATCTCAGATATACAGAAGGTAATCATTTCTGTAAGGACTAATTTGATTTACTTAATATTCATTGAAGGACTAGTTTGATTTAATAAATTCAATGTTGGGGACTGAAATGATTTAATATCTTTTCGTGTTTTGTCTTTTGGTGCAGGGTTTAATCCCTACTGTTCAAGAAGTTTTTCCAAGAGTTCACCACCACTTCTGCGTGTGGCATTTGTGGCGCAATTTCTCGAAACAGTGGGGTAGTTGTGAGTTAAAAGACTTTGTGTGGGAATGTGCAAGGTCAAGGACAAGACCTGAGTTTGAGAGAAACATGAAGAGAGTTAAGTTGGTCAACGAGAAAGCTTGGCAGTATCTTGATAAATGGCCAAAAGAGGCATGGACAAAGGCGCATTTCAGTGAGACTCCGAAAGTGGATAACATATGCAACAATGCCTGCGAGTCATTCAATGCAAAGATCAAATACCAAAGGAGTAAGCCTATCCTGACCCTGGCTGTGGAAGTTAGGAGAATCATCATGAAGAGTTTGGTTGATAACAGAAAGAAGTTGCAGAACTACCAAGAAATTCTCCCTCTTGTTCAGCAAAGTAGGTTGGAAGCTATGCAGTGTTGTCCTGCCATTGGGCTCCTCAGTGGTGTGGTGATGAAAAAGAGGAGTTGTACGAAGTGCATGGCTGGCCGACGAATATGGTGGTTGACCTGGGCAAGCACACATGCACCTGCAGGTTTTGGCAACTTACAGGTAACAACTTTCTTCCCTTACTTAATTAACAATGTCTTCACTCATGATAGTATCTTTACTCTATGAATTTGTTTGGCTTCAAAGGAATGCCATGTATGCATGCAATATCGGCAATACAAGATAAGAATGACAAGAGACCTGAAGAATATTGCCATGAGTGGTTAAAGATGGAAGCCTATAAGTGTACCTACTGTTTTAATGTCAATCCGGTTAAGGGGCAGGATCTATGGGAAAAAATGCCACATCCAGCACCAGTCCCACCCCCAGTGAAGCCTAAACCTGGGATGCCAACAAAGAAGCGAAGAAGGGACAAAGAAGAATAACCGAGTGGGTCAAATACAAAAATGAGAAGAAAATACAACCCAATCTGGTGCATGTACTGCGGTGAGGTTGGACACAACAAAAGAGGGTGTGCAAAGAAAAAGGCTGTGGATGCTAAGGAACATGCCAAGCAGATGCAGCTACAATTGGCAGTTGTCACCCCTGGTCCAGAAGGTGCTGAACCTGAAGTAAATGCTGCCCCTACTGATACTGATATTGGTACACAAGTTGAGGCACCTATGCCTTCACTTCCATCACCCACTCAGGCTGACTCAGAGAGTGACAGCAGTGACTCAGAATGCATCCCACCAACCCAAGAGCCCCTAAAGGTAGTATCATCTATCATCACTCATAAAAAAATTTTGAATGTAGCCTAATCATGTCAGAAACTCATTTGGTACTGGATCATACAGGATCAATTGTTTGGTAGGCCAGCTAAGTTGCAAGTCATCAAAAGAAAAGCAAGGTTAACGTCCTCCCCTAAGCATGTTGCAACTGGATCTGTGGCTGTTTCTGTTGAGACCATTAAGAGGACAAGTTCTGGAACTGCTAAGCGGCTGGAAAAATTCATGACCTTTGTGCCTACTCCAGGCTTCAAGGCTCCAAGGAAGACTGATGACAAAGTTTGATTTGTTAGGAATGTGTAGTTGTTGACTCATTTTGTGTATGAAACAACATTCTGTTTGTTGCTTTTGTGTGTGGTAATTTAGTCTCTAGATAATGTATTTGTCAGTTAAGAACCATATGACTTTGTTCTGCTATTTCTCTATTAAGACAATGTCACAATTAGCCGTCAATGACAACTTACTATTAAGATTAACATTACTTACTATCTTCATTTTGTTTATGCCTCAACATAATTCATGCAAACACAGAATTAATTGCCAAATTTTATAAAATTATCCACGTTTGACAAGAAATTGCTTCCAACTTCAAATAACTACTCCCATTCAAATGAACAATTTCAATACATCATTACATGTTCATACAGGATAACTAGATTCATTTAGAAGTACATAAGAAACAACAAAGTATCACAACTACTACAAACAGCAAAATCATTAGCAGTTTCAAAGCTCTAACTTCAGCTTCTAAAGTGCCCAACTTCCATGCCACCTTCACCCTCCATTCATCATTCTTACCTTCAACCTCTATATCAGCTCCTGCATCTTTCTTTGTACCACACACACCCACTGCTTCAAATTCATCATCATCAACCCACTTAAAATAATTGCAGTGACTGCCCTTCTGCAATTTCAAATGGGAGTAAACAAAAAAATCAGAGAACACCCAACAGCATATAAGAACATGAAAAAGCTTTAACTTCCTTTACCATCACTCACCCTGTACCTTGGACATGCATGGAACAATCTATTCGGATTCTCCGCTGTCCCAGATTTCTTAATCACAGTCTTCAGCCCACAAAAACATGATCCATCATGAGCATTCACCTTCCTCCTTCGCATCGAAACACTGGATCCATGACTGTCGTGCGATGCATGTGACAAACCGCCACCACAACCACCATCTCCTCTCTCCATCCACGCAACCAGCCAAGGATTATGCCTCCCACTTACCTCTACTGCCACCAAAAGTAATCACCTCGATGTATTTATCATTCGAATTGGGATTAGGGTATATAAACTCGAAGGACTAATTTGATTGCTTAAACAAAACTTATCTTGTCAGCAGCAACATCCTACAGCTTGGCGTTGGCCAACTTGGCAGTTAACGGGCCATGTAAGCGGCCATTTTCCATCTCATCAACCAAGAAGACGGAAGGACGAATGTGATCAACACAGGTATCTTTCGAGGACTTTTTTATTAATTTTGACTTTTGGGGATGAAAATGGAGATCGGGCACACTTTCGAGGATGAAATTGACTATTAACTCCTCATTTGGGCCTAGAGGTGGTTTATTTTAAGGAAACATATATGGACCACCCAGAATCTAAATTTTAAGGTTGGCCCAGATGATTCAGCACATGTAATAAAGCCTAGAGAAAAAAGTTCAGAGAGACAGTTCTTCATTTTCCTAGAACTCTCTCATCCCAACCTATGAGACAAAAACTTCAACAAACACGTCAGCAATTTTCAAACAATGAATCATGACTTAAAATCCCTAGACTAGTCCTAAGCATGCAAAATCTGTCTTCAGTTAATGGTTTAGTGAAAATATCAGCTAATTGCTCTTTTGATTTAACAAATTGAATGCTAATATCCCCTTTTTGAACATGTTTTCTTATTGAGTGAAATCTCACTTTAATATGTTTAGTTCTAGAGTGCAAAACTGGATTCTTTAAAATATTAATGGCACTCATATTGTCATACAACAAGAGAATATTTTCAGCATTTAATTTATAATTAGCAAGCTGTATTTTTAACCACATAAGCTGAAATCAACAAGAAGCAGAAGCTATATACTCAGCCTCTGCAGTGGATAAAGCCACTGTGGACTGCTTATTACTTGACCATACATTTAGAGACTTTCCAATGAAACAACATATGCCTAGTGTGCTCCTTCTATCAACTCTATCACCAGCAAAATCTGCATCACAATAATCAACTGTAGAAAAATAATCAATCTTAGGATACCATAAACCAAAGTTGGATGTGCCATGAACATATCTAATGATCCTCTTTACTGCTAAAAGATGTGACTCTTTTGGTTTTGATTGGAATCTTGAACACATTCCAATACTTTGCACAATATCAGGTCTAGAAGAAGTTGAGTACATAAGAGAGCCAATCGTTCCTCTATACCTAGTCTCATCTACATTTTTCTCAGTTTCTCTCTTTTTTAATTTTGAATTAGGGTGCATAGAAGTTCCCATGGGTTTGGTATTTTCCATACCAAATTTCTTAACTAGTTCCTTAAAATACTTCTCTTGATGAATAAAAATACCATTTTCAGTTTGCTTAATTTGAAGTCCAAGGAAAAAATTAAGTTCACCCATCATGCTCATGTCAAATTCACTTGTCATGAGTTTTCCAAATTTAGTATAAAGGAATTCATTGGCTGATCTAAAAATAATGTCATCAACATAGATTTGGACTAGAATGAAAGAATCATTAGAATTCTTGATGAATAGAGTAGTGTCTGTGGTGCCTCTTTGAAAACCAATTTTCAAACGAAAAGAGCTACGTCTCTCATACCAAGCTCTAGGATCTTGTCTTAAACCATAGAGAGCTTTAGATAGTTTGAAAACATGGTTAGGAAATTCCTTATTTTCAAAACCAGGTGGTTGTGCTACATACACTTCTCTGTCTATCACACCATTCAAGAATGCACATTTCAAATCCATTTGATATAATTTGAAATCACAATAAGCAGCATAAGCTAGAAGAAGTCTTATGGCTTCCATTCGGAAAACATGGGCAAAGGATTCATCAAAATCTATTCCCTCTTCTTGGTCATATCCTTGAGCTACTAATCTTGTTTTATTTCTAGCAATGCTTCCATCTTCACCAAGCTTGTTCCGAAATATCCATTTAGTGCCTGTTACTTTCTTTCCACTTGGCTTTGGAACCAATGTCCAAACTTGGTTCTTCTCAAACTCATTAAGCTCATCCTCCATTGTCTTTACCCAAGAGGGGTCATCAAGAGCTTCCTTGACATTTTGAGGCTCCATTTGAGATAAAAAGCAATGTTAGTTTCTTCCTTTGCCTTTCTAGTAGAAGAACAAGTCTTGACACCATGTGAGATGTCCCCAATGACAAACACCTCAAGATAATTCTTTAGGAATCTCAACTCACGAGGTCTATTGGACTTAGAGGCGGATTCAGTTACTAGGGGGCTCAAGGAACTAGTGGTTTCAGGATTTCCTCCAGATTCATAAGACAAAACAGAATTGTCTCTTGTAGAATTTTCAGCAGCTGCAGGTTCTGATTCAGTTTGCTCAGAATTTTCACTTTCATGATTTTGTGCTTTTTCATAATCTTTTTGAACCTGATTTCCTGCATCACAATGCTCCAAAATACTTTGAACCAAGTTAGTATCACAAAATGTAACATGTATGGACTCCTCAATTATTCTAGCATCTTGATGATAAACTCTATATGCTTTACTAGTTGTAGAATATCCTACAAATAAATACTCAAATGCCTTTGGATCAAATTTTTTCAAATTATCTTTGTTATTTAGAACAAAACATTTGCATCCAAAGATATGCAAGTAATTTAAATTTGGTAGGTGACCTTTCCAAAGTTTATAAGGTATTTTCTTAAAAAAATTCCTTATGATAATTCTATTCAAAATGTGGCAAGCTGTGTTAACCGCTTTAGCCTAAAGGAATTTTGGAACATTAGTTTCAGAAAATATGGCTCTTGTCATTTCTTGAATACTTCTATTTCTTCTTTCTATGACACTATTTTGTTGTGGTGTCCTTGGACAAGAGAAGTTGTGAGATATTCCAAATTCCTCATAAAAGGATTCAAATAATTGGTTTTCAAATTCAGTTCCATGATCACTTCTTATAGAAGACATCTTTAAATTCTTTTCATTTTGAACTTTCTTGCTAAAAATTTTAAAGGCCGAAAAGGCTTTATTTTTTTGTGCAAGAAATAAAACCCAATCAAATCTAGAGTAGTCATCCACAATTACTAAACCATAATGTTTACCACCTAAACTTTGAGTTCTTGTTGGACCAAATAAATCAATATGTAGCAATTCAAGTGGTCTTTTAGTAGAGATGTCTTCCTTTGATTTAAATGAACTCTTTGTTTGTTTTTTCATTTGGCAAGCATCACAAGTGATGTATTTGTTAAACATTATCAAAAGAAGACCTCTTACTAATCCTCTCTTGATAAGTTTGTTTATTTGAAACATGCCAGCATGGCTCGATCTCTTGTGACATAGCCACTTTTCACATTCTTTAAAGTGAAAATAAGCTACATTTTAATTCTTTAGTTCATCAATTATAAGTCCATACACATTATTACAATGCTTAGTAATAAATAGTACTTCATTTTTCTATTCATTCGCAACACAACATTCTAATCTTTTGAAAGTCACCAAATAACCCAAATCACACAATTGACTTAGACTCAAAAGATTATGCCTTATGCCATTTACCAAAAAGACATCATCAATGAAAGTAGAGTGATTATTACCTACTTTTCCAACAGCCACAATTTTACCTTTTTCATCATCTCCAAAGGTCACAAAACCTCCATCATACTTGTTGAGTTTGATGAAGAAGGTTGACCTTCTAGTCATGTGCCTTGAACATCTACTGTCCAAGTACCACATATCCCTTTTGTTCTTGGATGCTAGGCAAATCTCATCAAGTTGATCATCACCAGCCACGAAGCAGATTTTATCTTCACTTTCGGAGTCTTCTTCCTCATCCGAATTATTCTCAAGATCATCTCAAGATGCCATGAGCACTCTCTTCTTTTCTTTCTTTCCTTTGTCTTCCTTCTTGAGTTTTGGACAGTTGTACTTGAGATGTCCAGCTTCCTTACAGTGGTGACAAGTCACCTTGCTCATGTCCTTCTTGTACTCTTTTGAGCTTGACCCTTTGTACTTGCCTTTGTTCCTCATTATCCTTCTGAGTCTCCTAGCAAAAAATATAAGTTTATCATCTGAAAAACCATCACTAAACTCACTCTCTTTTATTTTTGACTTAAGGGCAATTCCCTTTTTCTTTGAGTCTGGGTTTTTGTGTGTGGCTTCATAGGCAAGGAGTTTTCCTCTCAGCTCATCATAGGTTATGGGACTTAGATTATTACTCTCAACTAGGACAGTCGCTATTGTTTCCCATTCCTCTGTGAGGCTTCTAAGGAGTTTTCTCATTAGGGTTTGTTCTGAGTAGGTTGTACCTATAGCATCAAGGTTGTTGATAATGATTGAGAATCTGGTAAAAGTTGAAGACCATTACATCCCTGTTGATTTCATAGTCCTAGAGACTGGGAAGTGCATGGATGAATCCATCATCCTTGGCAGACCCTTCCTAGCCACAGCAAACGCTGTGATTAATGTTGATAGAGGAAAATTGATCATTCAAGTGAATGAAGAATCCTTTGTGTTTAAGGCTCAAGGATATCCCTCTGTCACCATGGAGAGGAAGCATGAAGAGCTTCTCTCAAAACAGAGCCAAACAGAGCCCCCACAGTCAAACTCTAAGTTTGGTGTTGGGAGGCCTCAACCAACTTCTAAGTTTGGTGTTGAACCCCAACATTCAAACTCTAAGTTTGGTGTTGGGAGGTTCCAACATTGCTCTGAGCATCTCTGAGGCTCCATGAGAGCCCACTGTCAAGCTATTGACATTAAAGAAGCGCTTGTTGGGAGGCAACCCAATGTTATATTTTATCTATTTTCCTTTGTTATTTTATGTTTTCAGTAGGTTGATGATCATGAGAAGTCACAAAATCAATTAAAAAAGCAAAAACAGAATGAAAAACAGAAAGAAAAATAGCATACCCTGGAGGAAGATCCTGCTGGCGTTTAAACGCCAGTAAGGCTAGCAGATGGGCGTTTAACGCCCAGTCTGGCACCATTCTGGGCGTTTAACGCCAGAAAGGGGCACCAGACTGGCGTTAAATGCCAGTAAAGGGCAAGAAGTTGGCGTTAAACGCCAGAAAGGGGCACCAGCCCGGCGTTTAACGCCAGAATTGGCACAAAAAGCAATTTTGCTCACCACTTGGTGCAGGGATGACTTTTCCTTGACACCTCAGGATCTGTGGACCCCACAGGATCCCCACCTACCCCACCACTCTCTCTCTTCTTCACCCATTCACCAATTACCTCAACACCTCTTCCCCAAAAACCCTTCCCCTATCAAATCCCATCTTTCTCTTCACCACTCACATCCATCCTTCATAAAACCCCACCTACCCCACCATTCAAATTCAAACCACTTTCCCACCCAAACCCACCCATACATGACCGAACCCTACCCCTCTTCCCACTCCTATATAAACCCATCTTTACTCCTTCATTTTCACACCACATAAACACTACTCCTTTCCCCTTTGGCCGAACCACAAAGCCATTTCCATCTCCTCTATTTCTTCTTCTTCTACTCTCTTCTTTCTTCTTTTGCTCGAGGACGAGCAAACATTTTAAGTTTGGTATGGTAAAAGCATTGCTTTTTGTTTTTCCATAACCATTTATGGCATCCAAGGCCGGAGAAACCTCTAGAAAAAGGAAAGGGAAGGCAAAAGCTTTCACCTCCGAATCATGGGAGATGGAGAGATTCATCTCAAGGGTGCATCAAGACCACTTCTATAAAGTTGTGGCCTTGAAGAAGGTGATCCCCGAGGTCCCTTTTTCACTCAAAAAGAGTGAATATCCGGAGATCCAACATGAGATCCGAAGAAGAGGTTGAGAAGTTCTTACCAACCCCATTCAACAAGTCAGAATCTTAATGGTTCAAGAGTTCTATGCCAATGCATGGATCACCAAGAACCATGATCAAAGTGTGAACCCGGACCCAAAGAATTGGCTTACTATGGTTCGGGGGAAATACTTGGATTTTAGTCCGAAAAATGTAAGGTTGGCATTCAACTTGCCCATGATGCAAGGAGATGAACATCCTTACACTAGAAGGGTCAACTTTGATCAAAGGTTGGACCAAGTCCTCATAGACATTTGTGAAGTGGCGCCCAATGGAAGAGAGATTCAAAAGGAAAGCCGGTTCAACTGAGAAGGCATGACCTCAAGCCTGTGGCTAGGGGATGGTTGGAGTTTATCCAACGCTCAATCATTCCCACTAGCAACCGGTCCGAAGTTACTATAGACCGGGCTATCATGATTCATAGCATCATGATTGGAGAAGAAATAGAAGTTCATGAGGTTATATCCCAAGAACTTTATAAGGTGGCGGACAAGTCCTCTACCTTGGCAAGGTTAGCCTTTCCTCATCTCATTTGTCACCTCTGTTATTCAGTTGGGGTTGACATAGAGGGAGACATCCCCATTGATGAGGACAAGCCCATCACTAAGAAGAGGATGGAGCAAACAAGAGACCCCTCTCATCATGAAATCCCTGAGATGCCTCAAGGGATGCACTTTCCTCCACAAAACTATTGGGAGCAACTAAACACCTCCCTAGGAGAATTGAGTTCCAACATGGGACAACTAAGGGTGGAGCACCAAGAACATTCCATTCTCCTCCATGAAATTAGAGAAGATCAAAGAATCATGAGAGAGGAGCAACAAAGACAAGGAAGAGACATTGAGGAGCTCAAGCACTCCATAGGATCTTCAAGAGGAAGAACAAGCCGCCATCACTAAGGTGGACCCGTTCTTTAATTTCCTTGTTCTTTATTTTCCTGTTTTTCGAAATTTAGTGCTTATGTTTATCTATGTTTGTGTCTTGTGATCATTAGTGTCTTAGTGTCTATGCCTTAAAGTTATGAATGTCCTATGAATCCATCACCTCTCTTAAATGAAAAAACGTTCTTAATTGAAAAAGAGTAGAATTGCATGAATTCTAAATTTTATAACGGTTTAATTATCTTGACGTGGTGGCAATACTTTTGTTTTCTGAATGTATGCTTAAACAGTGCATATGTCTTTTGAATTTGTGGTTCATGAATGTTGGCTCTTGAAAGAATGATGAAAAAGGAGACATGTTACTGAGGATCTGAAAAATCATAAAAATGATTCTTGAAGCAAGAAAAAGCAGTGAATAACAAAAAAAATTCGAAAAAAAAGAAAAAGAAAGAGAAAAAGAAAGAAAAAGAAAGAAAAAGAAAGAAATAAAGTTGTGATCCAAGGCAAAAAGAGTGTGCCTAAGAACCCTGGACACCTCTAATTGGGGACTCTAGCAAAGCTGAGTCACAATCTGAAAAGGTTCACCCAATTATGTGTATGTGGCATGTATGTATCTGGTGGTAATACTGGAAGACAGAGTGCTTTGGGCTACGGCCAAGACTCAATAAGTAGCTGTGTTCAAGAATCATCATACTTAACTAGGAGAATCAATGACACTATCTGGATTCTGAGTTCCTAAAGAAGCCAATCATTCTGAATTTCAAAGGATAGAGT
This sequence comes from Arachis hypogaea, assembly GCF_003086295.3. Classification (NCBI taxonomy): domain Eukaryota; kingdom Viridiplantae; phylum Streptophyta; class Magnoliopsida; order Fabales; family Fabaceae; genus Arachis; species Arachis hypogaea. The sequence goes on along the minus strand of NC_092039.1, from coordinate 111,729,920 downwards.
GAGATGCCAAAACTATTCAGAGGCAAAAAGCTAAAAGCCCCGCTCATCTAATTAATACTGATCTTCATAGATGTTTTTGGAATTCATTGCATATTCTCTTCTTTTTTATCTTATTTGATTTTTAGTTGCTTGAGGACAAGCAACAATTTAAGTTTGGTGTTGTGATGAGCGGATAATTTATACGCTTTTTGGCATTGTTTTTAATATGTTTTTAGTATGATCTAGTTAGTTTTTAGTATATTTTTATTAGTTTTTAGTTAAAAATCAGTTTTCTGGACTTTACTATGAGTTTGTGTGTTTTTCTATGATTTCAGGTATTTTCTGGCTGAAATTGAGGGACCTGAGCAAAAATCTGATTCAGAGACTAAAAAGGACTGCAGATGCTGTTGGATTCTGACCTCCCTGTACTCGAAGTGGATTTTCTGGAGCTACAGAAGCCTAATTGGCGCGCTCTTAACGGCGTTGGAAAGTAGACATCCTGGGCTTTCCAGAAATATATGATAGTCCATACTTTGCCCAAGATTTGAAGGCTCAAACTGGCGTTCAAAGTCACCCTCAGAATTCCTAGCGTTAAACGCCGGAACTGGCACAAGGATGGGAGTTAAACGCCCAAACTGGCATAAAAGCTGGCGTTTAACTCCAAGAAGAGTCTCTACACGAAAATGCTTCAATGCTCAGCCCAAGCACACACCAAATGGGCCCGGAAAAGGATTTTTATGTCATTTACTCATCTTTGTAAACCCTAGACTACTAGTTCTCTATATATAGGACCTTTTACTATTGTATTTTCATCTTTGGATCTTTGGATCTTTGGATTTCTTAAGATCCTTTGATCATCTTTGGACATCTAGTTCTTAGATCATTGGGAGGCTGGCCATTCGGCCATGCCTAGACCTTGTTCTTATGTATTTTCAACGGTGGAGTTTCTACACACCATAGATTAAGGTGTGGAGCTCTGCTGTACCTCGAGTATTAATGCAATTACTATTGTTCTTCTATTCAATTCCACTTGTTCTTGTTCTAAGATATCACTTGTTCTTCAACTTGATGAATGTGATGATCCGTGACACTCATCATCATTCTCACCTATGAACGTGTGCCTGACAACCACCTCCGTTCTACCTTAGATTGGGTGGATATCTCTTGGATTGTTTAACCGGAATCTTCGTGGTATAAGCTAGAACTGATGGCGGCATTCAAGAGAATCCGGAAGGTCTAAACCTTGTCTATGGTATTTTGAGTAGGATTCAATGATTGAATGACTGTGACGAGCTTCAAACTCCTGAGGGCAGGGCGTTAATGACAGACGCAAAAGAATCACTGGATTCTATTCCGGCCTGATTGAGAACCGACAGATGGATAGCCGTGCCGTGATAGGGTGCGTTGAACATTTCCACTGAGAGGATGGGAGGTAGCCATTGACAACGATGAAACCCTTGCATACAGCTTGCCATGGAAAGGAGTAAGAAGGATTGGATGAAGACAGTAGGAAAGCAGAGAGACGGAAGGGACCAAGCATCTCCATACGCTTATCTGAAATTCCCACCAATGAATTACATAAGTATCTCTATCTTTATCTTTATGTTTTATTCGTATATCACCCATATCCATTTGAGTTTGCCTGACTAAGATTTACAAGGTGACCATAGCTTGCTTCATACCAACAATCTCTGTCGGATCGACCCTTACTCGTGTAAGGTTTATTACTTGGACGACCCAGTACACTTGCTGGTTAGTTGTGCGAAGTTGTGTTTATGCCATGGTATTGAACATCAAGTTTTTGGGTTCATCATCAGGGATTATTTGAGTTGTGAAAAGTATTGATCACAATTTCGTGCACTAAGTTTTTGGCGCCGTTGCCGGGGATTGTTGAGTTTGGACAACTGACGGTTCATCTTGTTGCTTAGATTAGGTATTTTTCTTCAGAGTTCTTAAGAATGAATTCTAGTGTTTCAAGGTGATGTTCTTATCATCACCAAAGCTGATTGATCTTCATCAATTTAGCTCTTGAATGCAATGTTCTGCTGAAGCTTGGCTAGCCATGTCTAATTCCTTTAGACTGAAGCTTTAGACTAACATTGCATGATTCCTGGAATTCTCATTAAGAATTTTGATACCTTTATTTTCTTTTCCACTTAATTTTCGAAAAGCACATAAAAAAATTACAAAATCATAAAATCCAAAAATTTCTTGTTTGAGTCTAAAGTCTCATTTTAAGTTTGGTGTCAATTGCATGTTTTTGTTCTTCTTGCACTCATGCATGTGTCTTCATTAATCTTCAAATTGTTCTTGATGATTTCTTACTCTGATCTTTGAATTCTCTTGACTTGAGTGTTTATGTGCATTCTCATTAGTGTCAGTAGTATACAAACTGCTAAGTTTGGTGTCTTGCATGCATTGTTATTTGATTTTAGTTGCATTTTGATTATTCCTCATTATTAAAAATCCAAAAATATTTTTAATTTGTGTCTTTTCAAGTCAATAATACAGAGAATTGAAGATTCAGAACATACTGCAGAGGAATTATACAGAAAAAGCTGGGCGTTCAAAACGCCCAGTGAAGAAGGGCAAACTGGCGTTTAAACGCCAGCCAGGGTACCTGGCTGGGCGTTTAACGCCCAAAAGGGTAGTAGTTTGGGCGTTAAACGCCAGAATGTGCACCATTCTGGGCGTTTAACGCCAGGATGGCACAAGAGGGAAGATTCTGTTTTTAATGCCAATTTTTTCAGGTTTTCAAAATTTTTCAAAATCAAATCTTTTTCAAAATCAATTTCTTTCCATTTTCAAGGATACTTGCTATCAATTGATGATTTGATTCAACATTTCAAGTATGTTGCCTTTTCTGTTGAGAAAGGTTTAATGTTTGAATCATATCTTTTCTTGATAGCCAAGTCATTAATTTTTAAAATCAAATCTTTTTAAAATGTTTTTCAAATCATATCCTCTCAATCACATTTTTTTAAAACCAATCATATCCTCTTAACCACATCTTTTTCAAAATAGTTTTCAATCAAATCTTTTTTATTTTTAATTTCAAAATCTTTTTCAAAAATCACTTAATTTCTTTCCCACTTTTATTTTCGAAAATCAATTAGTGTTTTTCAAAATGTTTTTAAAATTTTTTACTTAATTTTCGAAAATTACTTCCCCTCTTCTCACATCCTTCTATTTATGAACTAACACTCTCCCTCAATGAACAATTCGAACTCTATCTCTCTTGATAAGTTTGAATTCTTCTACTTCTGCCTTCTCTTTTTCTTTTCCTCTGACACCTCAAGGAATCTCTATACTGTGACATAGAGGATTCCATATTTTCTTGTTCTCTTCTCTTTCATATGAGCAGGAGCAAAGACAAAAGCATTCTTGTTGAGGCTGACCCTGAACCTGAAAGGACCTTAAAGTGAAAACTAAGAGAAGCTAAGGCAAAATTCTCTATAGAGGACCTAACAGAAATCTTCAAAGAAGAAGAACACATGGCAGCCGAAAACAACAACAATGCCAACAATGCAAGGAAGGTGCTGGGTGACTTTACTGCACCTACTCCCGACTTCTATGGGAGAAGCATCTCTATCCCTGCCATTGGAGCAAACAACTTTGAGCTTAAGCCTCAATTAGTTTCTCTAATGCAACAGAATTGCAAATTCCATGGACATCCATTGGAAGATCCTCATCAGTTTTTAGCTGAGTTCTTGCAAATCTGTGACACTGTCAAGACTAATGGGGTTGACTCTGAGGTCTACAAACTTATGCTATTCCCTTTTGCTGTAAGAGACAGAGCTAGGACATGGTTGGACTCACAACCTAAAGAAAGCCTGAACACTTGGGAAAAGCTAGTCAATGCCTTCTTGGCAAAGTTCTTTCCACCTCAAAAATTGAGTAAGCTTAGAGTGGAAGTCCAAACCTTCAGACAGAAGGAAGGAGAATCCCTCTATGAAGCTTGGGAAAGATACAACCAATTAATCAGAAAGTGTCCCTCTGATATGCTTTCTGAATGGAGCATCATAGGTATTTTCTATGATGGTCTGTCTGAACTGTCCAAGATGTCTTTGGATAGCTCTGCTGGAGGATCTCTTCATCTGAAGAAGACGCCTACAGAAGCTCAAGAGCTGATTGAAATGGTTGCAAATAACCAATTCATGTACACTTCTGAAGGGAATCCTGTAAACAATGGGACTAATCAGAAGAAAGGAGTTCTTGAGATTGACACTCTGAATGCCATATTGGCTCAGAACAAAATATTGACTCAGTAAGTCAATTTGATTTCTCAAAGTCTGTCTGGAATGCAAAATGCACCAGGTAGTACTAAGGAAGCTTCATCTGAAGAAGAAGCTTATGATCCTGAGAATCCTTCAATGGAAGAGGTGAATTACATGGGAGAACCCTATGGAAACACCTATAATCCTTCATGGGGAAATCATCCAAATCTTTCATGGAAGGATCAACAGAGACCTCAACAAGGTTTCAACAATAACAATGGTGGAAGAAACAGGTTTAGCAGTGGCAAGCCTTTTCCATCATCTTCTCAGCAACAGACAGAGAGTTCTAAGCAGAACACCTCTGACTTAGCAACCATGGTCTCTGATCTAATCAAAACCACTCAAAGTTTCATGACTGAAACAAGGTCCTCCATTAGAAATTTGGAGGCACAAGTGGGTCAGCTGAGTAAGAAAATTACTGAACTCCCTCCTAGTACTCTTCCAAGCAATACAGAAGAAAATCCAAAAGGAGAGTGCAAGGCCATCAACATGGCCGAATTTGGAGAGGAAGGAGAGGCAATGAACGCCACTGAGGAAGACCTCAATGGACGTCCACTGGCCTCCAATGAGTTCCCCAATGAGGAACCATGGGAATCTGAGGCTCAAAATGAGACCATAGAGATTCCATTGGACTTACTTCTGCCATTCATGAGCTCTGATGAGTATTCTTCCTCTGAAGAGGATGAGTATGTCACTGAAGAGCAAGTTGCTAAATACCTTGGAGCAATCATGAAGCTAAATGACAAGTTATTTGGAAATGAGACTTGGGATGATGAACCCCATTTGCTCACCAAAGAACTGGATGACTTGTCTAGGCAGAAACTGCCTCAAAAGAGACAGGATCCTGGGAAGTTTTCAATACCTTGTACCATAGGCACCATGACCTTTAAGAAGGCCTTGTGTGACCTAGGGTCAAGTGTAAACCTCATGCCTCTCTCTGTAATGGAGAAGCTAGGGATCTTTGAGGTGCAAGCTGTAAAAATCTCACTAGAGATGGCAGACAATTCAAGAAAACAAGCTCATGGACTTGTAGAGGACGTTCTGGTAAAAGTTGAAGACCATTACATCCCTGCTGATTTCATAGTCCTAGAGACTGGGAAGTGCATGGATGAATCCATCATCCTTGGCAGACCCTTCCTAGCCACAGCAAAGGCTGTGATTAATGTTGATAGAGGAGAATTGATCATTCAAGTGAATGAAGAATCCTTTGTATTTAAGGCTCAAGGATATCCCTCTGTCACCATGGAGAGGAAGCATGACGAGCTTCTCTCAAAACAGAGCCAAACAGAGCCCCCACAGTCAAACTCTAAGTTTGGTGTTGGGAGGCCTCAACCAACTTCTAAGTTTGGTGTTGAACCCCCACATTCAAACTCTAAGTTTGGTGTTGGGAGGTTCCAACATTTCTCTGAGCATCTCTGAGGCTCCATGAGAGCCCACTGTCAAGCTATTGACATTAAAGAAGCGCTTGTTGGGAGGCAACCCAATGTTATATTTTATCTATTTTCCTTTGTTATTTTATGTTTTCAGTAGGTTGATGATCATGAGAAGTCACAAAATCAATTAAAAAAGCAAAAACAGAATGAAAAACAGAAAGAAAAATAGCATACCCTGGAGGAAGATCCTGCTGGCGTTTAAACGCCAGTAAGGCTAGCAGATGGGCGTTTAACGCCCAGTCTGGCACCATTCTGGGCGTTTAACGCCAGAAAGGGGCACCAGACTGGCGTTAAATGCCAGTAAAGGGCAAGAAGTTGGCGTTAAACGCCAGAAAGGGGCACCAACCCGGCGTTTAACGCCAGAATTGGCACAAAGAGCAATTTTGCTCACCACTTGGTGCAGGGATGACTTTTCCTTGACACCTCAGGATCTGTGGACCCCACAGGATCTCCACCTACCCCACCACTCTCTCTCTTCTTCACCCATTCACCAATCACCTCAACACCTCTTCCCCAAAAACCCTTCCCCTATCAAATCCCATCTTTCTCTTCACCACTCACATCCATCCTTCATAAAACCCCACCTACCCCACCATTCAAATTCAAACCACTTTCCCACCCAAACCCACCCATACATGACCGAACCCTACCCCTCTTCCCACTCCTATATAAACCCATCTTTACTCCTTCATTTTCACACCACATAAACACTACTCCTTTCCCCTTTGGCCGAACCACAAAGCTATTTCCATCTCCTCTATTTCTTCTTTTTCTACTCTCTTCTTTCTTCTTTTGCTCGAGGACGAGCAAACCTTTTAAGTTTGGTGTGGTAAAAGCATTGCTTTTTGTTTTTCCATAACCATTTATGGCATCCAAGGCCGGAGAAACCTCTAGAAAGAGGAAAGGGAAGGCAAAAGCTTTCACCTTCGAATCATGGGAGATGGAGAGATTCATCTCAAGGGTGCATCAAGACCACTTCTATGAAGTTGTGGCCTTGAAGAAGGTGATCCCCGAGGTCCCTTTTTCACTCAAAAAGAGTGAATATCCGGAGATCCGACATGAGATCCGAAGAAGAGGTTGGGAAGTTCTTACCAACCCCATTCAACAAGTCAGAATCTTAATGGTTCAAGAGTTCTATGCCAATGCATGGATCACCAAGAACCATGATCAAAGTGTGAACCCGGACCCAAAGAATTGGCTTACTATGGTTCGGGGGAAATACTTGGATTTTAGTCCAGAAAATGTAAGGTTGGCATTCAACTTGCCCATGATGCAAGGAGATGAACATCCTTACACTAGAAGGGTCAACTTTGATCAAAGATTGGACCACGTCCTCATAGACATTTGTGAAAAGGGCGCCCAATGGAAGAGAGATTCAAGAGGAAAGCCGGTTCAACTGAGAAGGCATGACCTCAAGCCTGTGGCTAGGGGATGGTTGGAGTTTATCCAACGCTCAATCATTCCCACTAGCAACCGGTCCGAAGTTACTATAGACCGGGCTATCATGATTCATAGCATCATGATTGGAGAAGAAATAGAAGTTCATGAGGTTATATCCCAAGAACTTTATAAGGTGGCGGACAAGTCCTCTACCTTGGCAAGGTTAGCCTTTCCTCATCTCATTTGTCACCTCTGTTATTCAGTTGGGGTTGACATAGAGGGAGACATCCCCATTGATGAGGACAAGCCCATCACTAAGAAGAGGATGGAGCAAACAAGAGACCCTTCTCATCATGAAATCCCTGAGATGCCTCAAGGGATGCACTTTCCTCCACAAAACTATTGGGAGCAACTAAACACCTCCCTAGGAGAATTGAGTTCCAACATGGGACAACTAAGGGTGGAGCACCAAGAACATTCCATTCTCCTCCATGAAATTAGAGAAGATCAAAGAATCATGAGAGAGGAGCAAAAAAGACAAGGAAGAGACATTGAAGAGCTCAAGCACTCCATAGGATCTTCAAGAGGAAGAACAAGCCGCCATCACTAAGGTGGACCCGTTCTTTAATTTCCTTGTTCTTTATTTTCCTGTTTTTCGAAATTTAGTGCTTATGTTTATCTATGTTTGTGTCTTGTGATCATTAGTGTCTTAGTGTCTATGCCTTAAAGTTATGAATGTCCTATGAATCCATCACCTCTCTTAAATGAAAAAATGTTCTTAATTGAAAAAGAGTAGAATTGCATGAATTCTGAATTTTATAACGGTTTAATTATCTTGACGTGGTGGTAATGCTTTTGTTTTCTGAATGTATGCTTAAACAGTGCATATGTCTTTTGAATTTGTGGTTCATGAATGTTGGCTCTTGAAAGAATGATGAAAAAGGATACATGTTACTGAGGATCTGAAAAATCATAAAAATGATTCTTGAAGCAAGAAAAAGCAGTGAATACAAAAAAAAATTTCGAAAAAAAAAGAAAAAGAAAGAGAAAAAGAAAGAAAAAGAAAGAAAAAGAAAGAAATAAAGTTGTGATCCAAGGCAAAAAGAGTGTGCCTAAGAACCCTGGACACCTCTAATTGGGGACTCTAGCAAAGCTGAGTCACAATCTGAAAAGGTTCACCCAATTATGTGTCTGTGGCATGTATGTATCCGGTGGTAATACTGGAAGACAGAGTGCTTTGGGCCACGGCCAAGACTCAATAAGTAGCTGTGTTCAAGAATCATCATACTTAACTAGGAGAATCAATGACACTATCTGGGGTCTGAGTTCCTAAAGAAGCCAATCATTCTGAATTTCAAAGGATAGAGTGAGATGCCAAAACTATTCAGAGGCAAAAAGCTAAAAGCCCCGCTCATCTAATTAATACTGATCTTCATAGATGTTTTTGGAATTCATTGCATATTCTCTTCTTTTTTATCTTATTTGATTTTTAGTTGCTTGAGGACAAGCAACAATTTAAGTTTGGTGTTGTGATGAGTGGATAATTTATACGCTTTTTGGCATTGTTTTTAGTATGTTTTTAGTATGATCTAGTTAGTTTTTAGTATATTTTTATTAGTTTTTAGTTAAAAATCACTTTTCTGGACTTTACTATGAGTTTGTGTGTTTTTCTGTGATTTCAGGTATTTTCTGGCTGAAATTGAGGGACCTGAGCAAAAATCTGATTCAGAGACTAAAAAGGACTGCAGATGCTGTTGGATTCTGACCTCCCTGCACTCGAAGTGGATTTTCTGGAGCTACAGAAGCCCAATTGGCGCGCTCTCAACGGCGTTGGAAAGTAGACATCCTGGGCTTTCCAGAAATATATGATAGTCCATACTTTGCCCAAGATTTGAAGGCCCAAACCGGCGTTCAAAGTCACCCTCAGAATTCCCAGCGTTAAACGCCGGAACTGGCACAAGGATGGGAGTTAAACGCCCAAACTGGCATAAAAGCTGGCGTTTAACTCCAAGAAGAGTCTCTACACGAAAATGCTTCAATGCTCAGCCCAAGCACACACCAAGTGGGCCCGGAAAAGAATTTTTATGTCATTTACTCATCTTTGTAAACCCTAGACTACTAGTTCTCTATATATAGGACCTTTTACTATTGTATTTTCATCTTTGGATCTTTGGATCTTTGGATTTCTTAAGATCCTTTGATCATCTTTGGACATCTAGTTCTTAGATCATTGGGAGGCTGGTCATTCGGCCATGCCTAGACCTTGTTCTTATGTATTTTCAACGGTGGAGTTTCTACACACCATAGATTAAGGTGTGGAGCTCTGCTGTACCTTGAGTATTAATGCAATTACTATTGTTCTTCTATTCAATTCTGCTTGTTCTTGTTCTAAGATATCACTTGTTCTTCAGCTTGATGAATGTGATGATCCGTGACACTCATCATCATTCTCACCTATGAACGTGTGCCTGACAACCACCTCCATTCTACCTTAGATTGGGTGGATATCTCTTGGATTGTTTAACCGGAATCTTCGTGGTATAAGCTAGAACTGATGGCGGCATTCAAGAGAATCCGGAAGTTCTAAACCTTGTCTGTGGTATTCTGAGTAGGATTCAATGATTGAATGACTGTGACGAGCTTCAAACTCCTGAGGGCAGGGCGTTAGTGACAGACGCAAAAGAATCACTGGATTCTATTCTGGCCTGATTGAGAACCGACAGATGGATAGCCGTGCCGTGATAGGGTGCGTTGAACATTTCCACTGAGAGGATGGGAGGTAGCCATTGACAACGGTGAAACCCTTGCATACAGCTTGCCATGGAAAGGAGTAAGAAGGATTGGATGAAGACAGTAGGAAAGCAGAGAGACGGAAGGGACCAAGCATCTCCATACGCTTATCTGAAATTCCCACCAATGAATTACATAAGTATCTCTATCTTTATCTTTATGTTTTATTCGTATATCACCCATATCCATTTGAGTTTGCCTGACTAAGATTTACAAGGTGACCATAGCTTGCTTCATACCAACAATCTCTGTGGGATCGACCCTTACTCGTGTAAGGTTTATTACTTGGACGACCCAGTACACTTGCCGGTTAGTTGTGCGAAGTTGTGTTTATGCCATGGTATTGAACATCAAGTTTTTGGGTTCATCACCGGGGATTATTTGAGTTGTGAAAAGTATTGATCACAATTTCGTACACCAGCTATGCGATGAACCAGATTTGCTTAACTCTGATTTCGTTCCTCATTTTGGTGGAATTCTCTTTTGATAGAAAGCACTGTCCAAGTTGATGAACTCTCTCAGAGAAGACTTCTCAGAACATGAACTTCAAACCCTGGTTATCTCTCCTTGCTTTAGAATGATGAAAAAATTTTCTTTTTTTATCTCCTTACATGTTGTCGAGTTGCTTTCTACCAAGTCAACTCCTCGAGCTGTGTGCTACCAACTTAGCCTTTCACTTTCTTCCATTAATCCCCATTTAAAAATTTTGAAATAGATCTCTTTTTCTTGACCGAGTGCCTCAGAACATCAAAGAAGAAAAGTTTTCAATGGCAATCCCACATCTAAAATCTTGAGATACTACTTTGTCCCCCAAAAATAATCTTGACCTTTGATTCACAGTAGTGTGTTTCAGAAATTACTTTCTCCATATATCTCAAAATGAAGTAGCAGAGAGTTATAAAAGGAGGGAAGAAAGTAAGATGCATGCAAAAGAAAATGAATCACCTTTAACTTCTGACTTAACTTGATATGGTTTGATTTGGATGATTAGATTTCAACTTTTTTGCTTAACCCTTCTCTTTCTTTCTTCTTTGGTGAATGGCTTAGGAACGAAGCTTTCTCTCTCTTCTCTGAGCTCTGACTGAAAATAAAAAAAAAACGGAACGTTGGCTTTGGTGGAAGCACTTTGGAGGGATCATATTTGAGTGAGATCAATTCGAGCTTGGGTTGGCTCTTTTCTAGTTCAGCCCACGTGATTTTTTTGCTTAACAACTTTGGGCTTTTAGTGGTTTGTTAGTCCACTTTATTTCTGGTTTGATTTCCTTCCTATTGGGCTACTGCAACATTCTTTCTTTGACCTGCAACACTTAATCAAATTCAATCAAAACTAATTGGGTATTTAACCTATTAAAAGATAATGTTTGTCATCATCAAATTAATTTAATTAATTTCTTAACTCGACAATTGGAATTTTTGATGTTAAAAAAATTAATATAAAGTATAGCCCTCTAAGGTAATATAGGAGTTAAAACTTAAATTTTTCAAGTCAGAAGTAACGAATAGTTATACAATATAAAATAATTAACCAACTATATTTATACAATATGAAATTTAATTTGAGAAATAATTAAAATACTATATCAATTAAATTAGCATTTAATTTGTGAAATTAAATATAAAATTTATGCTTTGATGACGTTATGCTCTGAAAAATTTAAGTTTGAGTTAGAAGTAACATCATCAAAGCAATAAGTACTATACCTAATTTTACAAATTAAATGATGATTTAATTGATATAATATTTTAATTATTTATAAAATTAAATTACATATTGTATAAATATAGTTGGTTAATTATTTTATATTGTATAACTATCCGGTACTTCTTACTCTAAAAAAAATTCAAGTTTTAACTTATATATTACCTTGGAAGGCTATACTTTATATTAATTTTTTTAACATTAAAAGTTACGGTAATAATTTTTAATGAATTTTTAGAAATCGTTTATTGTTCTGTTTTAAATTCACAAGTTTATAAAAATGTAGATTTTCTGAAATTTGAATTAAAACACAAAAGTTAGATTTTTATTCTTATTCGTTTTAATTTTTTTTTAACATTTTCTTTGAATTCAAATTGTGGTATTTTCTTATTGACATTTATGTTTTAAAGTTAATATTAACTTAAAAGTAAGAAATGTCAATAAGTTGTATAAGTAGTAAATTAAATTAAATTGATCCGATTAACTATATATATGCTGCAGAAGTAGTAAATCGAAGGATTAAGTATGATATTGGTCCCTAAGGTATAGGTCAAAAATTTTTTTCATCCCCAACCTTGTTTTGCATACAAAATTGTCCCTAAGGCTTAACTTGGTTTTAAAATCGTCCTTACCTCAGAGACCAAAATCATACGAAGGTGCGGAAGCAGAGGTAGATCATGGACAACTTCTTCTTCTTCCCTTTTCCTTTCTTCTTCTTTCCTTCTCCCTTTGTTGGAGCAGAAACACTCTCTTTTTCTTATTTTTCTTTTTATTTTATAACTTTTTTGTTATGAGTAATTTGGTTCAAAATTTTAATATTTAAATAAAAAAGACGATTTTAAAACTTGGTTAAAACTTTAGGGACGATTTTATATGCAAAAAATGTTAAAAAATAAAAAAAATTTCGACATATACCTCAAAAACTAAAATTGTACTTCACCCTAAATCGAATCTAGTATTACAACTAAATTGAGTCTAATTGATCAATTTATATAAAAATATTCTAAAACAACCATGTAATAAAAATTGATTCAAGACATTTGTATAATTTTAATTATATGTGAGGTGGGCTCCACTACTTACAACTAAAAGGCAAGGGAACCTAGGATAGTAGGACAAGTGTATGTGTGTAACTGCTTACTATGAATGAATCCCACACAATCTCATTGCTGTCTTACACGTGGACAGTAGGATATGGACACAACACAAAAGGACAAAGACCACTCCTTCTTGGAAACTAGTTCTACTTCAACTTGAATCAATGTGCACACGTAGCCCTACTTCTTTGAATTTGAGCACATTTTTTTTTAACACAAAAAGGTTCATTTCTCTTGATAAAATCTTATCCTATATGATTGTGTTTGGATTGAATTTTGAAAATTAACAGATTTTGTAATCTATCCTCATTTAGTAAAATATCAACGACGTCAAACATAATTTTGGGTTTGGTAATTTGGTTAACAAGGAAAAAAAGTCTTTTACATTAAAATATTTGAGAGTACTTGTTAGATCATTTTTATATTTTTTGTACAAAAAGTTGCAATTGTCCACATAAATTTATTTTTTCTTAAACTTCTTGAGGTTATTGTAGAAATATTGGATATTTTTATGAAATACAAGAAACACTAAATTTATTTTTATTATTAGAGGTCCCATTAAAAAATTACAGGTAGATATATAATTTTAGAAATTAAATTAAAGAAGTCGAGTTAAATTTTACCAAATACAAATAAAGGTTACCTACATACGCAAATAATAATAATAAGATTGTTGGTGCATTTTGTTTTTTAGACTAAGTTATCATTAAGAAAAAGTGTTATTTATTTAAAATTAAGTTAATCTTTAACATAAATGCTTTATACAAAATATACATATTCATTATACACGATAAAATCAGACATATTTTTTATATTTATTATTGCAATAATAATTAATCACTTACTAATATTGATAGAAGATTATTAGTAGTAATTAAGGTTTTGAAAATTGAATTGGACCGACCAGTTTAATCGAGTTAATCGAAAATTAGTTATTTGATTGCTTCATTTTAGAATTGTCTTGTAAAAAAAATCGGTCGAATCCATCGAGTTTTTTAAAGTTTTAATTTTTTAATATGCACCAAAATAATATTGTTTTGATGTTGAAAAAAAAAAACCACTACCCACTAACCTAACCCACTCCTCGAAGTCACTCACCACACTAGTCACCATGCCCCCATCAACCCTAATTTTTTCTTCCTCCAACGGGCAGAAAAAACTCCACCATCCCTATCATAATCGATGTCGGCAATGACCACCAGCAGTTACCACCGTCGCGTATCGAAGGTTCTGTCGGCGTCGACGTCGTCTGGTCGTCTAAACTCTAAAACTTCTTTCCATAACAACACCCAGAGTCCTAAGTCCAACCACCATCTTAGTTGCTCATCATCGTCGGGTAGACGGTTCTTTCGCCGCCGGTCTGCGTTGAGCTGTTGGAAATTCTCTCTCTCTCTCTCTCTCTCTCTCTCTCTCTCTCTCTCTCTCTCTCTCTCTCTCTCTCTCTCTGTGCAATTAGAGCATCCTTCATCGAGCTCTCTCTCACCCTCTCTGTACGAGAAGAATTTTCCTTCTTCCGCCGTCGTCACTCCCTTTCTCTATTGCAATCACTTCCCTTCCTCCCTCACCGCCAATAAGTATTGCTGCCGCAATTTATTTTTTCTTATGTGATTAATTAGGGGTGTACATGGGCTAGGCCACACCAGATTTGACTTAACCCAGACTCGACCCGAAATATAGACCGGACTTAATTTTTAGACCCTAACCCGATCCTAGACCCGATGAAACCTACGCACCTTTGGGTCGGGTGAAAATCGGGTCTTTAGCATGTAAAAATCACCTAATCTCCAACCATTATTTCACAATTCACATAGTAAAATTCACTTAAAAAAATAACAAGAACCAACCCTTCTCTAAAATTAAAGCATAACCATAATCAATACTAATATTGTCTAATAACACCAAATATTTAAATCAATACAAATAACACAATATTATGCATTAGTCTAAAATCTTATGCATTTTAAACATAAAACATTAACTTATAATCTTATAATGACTAATAACACAAAATATTAAGGTTTACAATATTTAAATTCCACATAAGAATAACCATCATCTATCACTAATAACACAAAATATTAATTATGTATGATGACCGGGCCACTGGGGCGAGTTCGGGTGGCCCGAGTTATGGCCCGGACTCGACCCAAAATAATGACCAGATCTATTTTTGAGACCCTTACCCGACCCTAGACTTGATGAAATCATACTAAATTCGCCCTTAAAGTGTTTGGAGCCGGGTCGAGTCTTCGGGTCGGGTCGGGCCATGTACACCCCCTATGATTAATAATGTCGATTCTAAGTTGTTGGATTTAGGGTTTGTCATTCCGAGTTACTGAAATTGTTAATTTTTACTTATTTTATTAAATTTTTTAAAAAGAAGTTATTATTGCTGAGTTGCTTATATTTATGAAATTAGAGTTGATTATAATGATTCTCATATTCTAAATTGCTATTTTTGTTGAATTTGGAGATTGATTGTTGGATAAAACTTTTGTTATTGTCGCATTTTTTTTATTTTGTTGATTGTAACAATTGCGAGTTGCTATCTTTTATTTTGTTTTTGTTGATTATAATGATTATGATTTGTGATGAGTTGCGCTTTTGATTAGTTGAAAATGTGTTTGATAATCTTTCTTTTGATAGTAGAATATTATGTGTTTGTCACTATATATGTTTTGATTGTTTTTAGTTATGAACTTTTATGTTTAAAGTTGTTTATAAACTTTTAATATTAAATTATGGATAATTTATTATGTGAAATTATAAAATTTTAAATTTTATTAAGTTAAATTATTAAATTTATATATTTAAAATTATATATAAATTTTTTAGAAAATGACAAATTGATCCCTAATTTTTTAGTCTGCGAACATTTAAATTTCTGATGATTTAAAAATACATTTAAGTCCTTAACCTATTCAAAATCTGGACACATCGATTTTTGAGTCTAATTTTCTCATTTTAAAAAATCATTTACGTGTGCATTCGTATCAATTAGGTCAGTATAATGAGAGTCATGTTTGATTTTTTAATTAGGTCTAACAGACTAAAGTGAACATAAATGATTGATATGTCCAAATTTTAAAAAAAAATCAGAAATTTAAATATATTTTTAAACTTTTAAAAATTTAAAATATTCACAAATCAAAAAATTAATGACATATTTATTTATTTTTTAATTTTTTAATAATTTTATTTATTATTTAATTAAATCGATTAAATCCTGAATAAATTTCGATCGAACAAATAAATCAATAACTTTACGACTTTATTGAGCGATTATCACAACCTTAATAGTAACGGTTTGAGTAGGAATATTTTTAGTTGGCTTGGTAAACTTACAATTTTAATCACATATTACTTGTCTAATAAATACTCAAATATATATATATATATATATATATATATATATATATATATATATATATTATTAATTTTTTAATGAGACGTATAAATTACCGTCTATCGTTAACAAATTTTTATCCGATACTTAGGTAATTAACAATTCACGTGGTGTTATTTCGTTAAAAGATTACAAAAATATTTACAAAATAGTTTGAATATCCAACAAAATAAATTGGTAGGAGTCGAAATGTTATTTTTGTTATTGTTAAAGAGCGGATTTTTATCTTTTATTTAAGCAACTGGAAAGAGATCGGATCGGAGTGCCATTTTACTCGTCGAATTTAATTATTTTGTAGACATTTTGTCATCATTTTTATATTTATGAATAAAAATAATAATATATATAATATTGTGTTTCACGGGTATGGAAAAGGAAAGTGTTTTTGCAACAGTAAAACAGAGGGAGCCAGGGTACTTGGTTCCGCTGTCACGTGCCACGAAATCCATTCAGATTTTCTACTGAGGAGAGTAACGAAGATGGCGAAGCTTAACGTGACACCGAAAATTTTGGGGTCCGTGGTGAACCTCAACTCATTTTACTTGCTGCAGCAAGTTTTAACCGGTTTATGCAAAAATTAATTATTGACCCTTATCTTTTACATATTTCTGCTGTAAACAATAGTATCTATATATTAAATTAGTTTTTGTATAAAATATAGAATAAAATACCGTTTTAATTCCTAACATTTAGTTTATATTCTGATTTTATTTTTAATGTTTAAAATATTTTATTTTCATCTTAAATATTTTATTTTGTTATATTTTAATTTTTTGGTCAAAATTAATCTTTTTCAAAAAATACTATTTTATTATTATTATTATTATTATTATTATTATTATTATTATTATTATTATCTTTTTTTCTTTTATTATTATATGACTTTCACTCTCAAATAGTCAAATTAGTACAACAATCATTGTGACCACTAAAATTGCAATTTTTTGTTGATATCTAGCAGAAAATTATAATAGAAGAAAGCATATTTTTAGAAAAAAATCTTTTAATTTTGATAAGAAAATTAACACAAGATGAAAAAAATATTTAAATATAAAAATAAAAAATCTCAAACATTAGAAATGAAATTAAAACTTAACATAAATATTAGGTACTAAAACAGTATTTTGTTATAAAATATATGATAAAAAATAAAATATATATCAAAAATAAATTAAATAATACATATTTTAAACACAAATACTTAATAATTAAATTAGTGATAATTTTTAATATACAAATAATATTTTTATCTACTATCACTTTTATAAATCATAAAATAACCAAAACCCCTCCCCGAGTACAAATCATTTCACATTATTAATAAAGGAGGGATTATTTTTTATGATAAATATTCATTATAACTTTAATTTTTTATGTGCTGTGAATTTTTTTTATCTTTTTAAACTGTTATACTGCTCTATAATTATTTTGACATAATGTAACAATGTAACATAGATACATCAAATATTAAAAATGTTGTTTTGTCTTGTTTTTGTTTTTAAATTCAAACCAAAAAAAAAATTATGAGAATTCAAACCCATCCATTATTATTCGACATTTGGGGTCACATATAAAGTTTAATGATTCAATTCATTAAATTTTATATAATATTTTTCCATATAAAGCTTATTAAATCTAATCTTTTATCTATAAATTAATATTTACTTATTTATTTATTTTGATATACAGAATATTTTTGGATTGCATTTGATTTCGAGAACAAAATAAAATATAATATTAAAAATAACGCACAAAAGATAATAACAAAAAAAATAGTGTTTATATATTTTATTTATAAACAAATACTAATTTACCAAACTTCCTAACATCTTTTTAAAAAGACATTATATACCCCCAAGTTGGGGAGTATAAAGAAATATAAGAAAAATAGGTAGACAAACTTGGTCATTCTCCAGTTTCTCCCTGACAGAGTACAGAGATATGAGCCGATCCAGTGGTTGAGAAACAGAAGTTCATGATGAACAATGTACCTTCAGCCTCACCTTAACCTTAATCTTCACCAATAAAAGATATCATTTTTGTCTGTTCTATTTTTCTTTATTAGATCACACAGATATGGTATAAACCATAAATAAGCACTTAACTACTACTCTCTAACCCCACCTACAACTACAAGCAAGAAGCAATGCTAGTTTTTATTTTTATTTTTTATTCTTTAAGGGAAAAACTATTTTTATTTGTATTTATTGACTCTTATATTAAACTGTCACATTTTTCTTATCAATCTTAGGGTTTGTTTTATTTGTATTTTTTAATTTTCAGTTTCTTATATTTAAAAAAAATGTGGAACAAATGAAAGTAAAAATAAATTTTCTGTTTTTCTTCATAAAATTAAATAATAAAAAAATAATAACAAATAAAAATGGAAAACATTTTTTTGAACCAAACATATCCTAATATTTCATCTAATGATAAAAAGTATATCTTATCTTATATACAATATAAATTAATAATGCATTATATTTCTTTTATAATAATAATAATAATAATAATAATAATAATAATTATTATTATTATTATTATTGTTATTATTTAAAAAAGTAAATAATTCATTAAAAACTTTTACAAAACAAGATTTAAATAAATAATTTGCGGTGTAAATAACTAAAATAGTAATGAAAACTTATTAATTTATTATGAAAGAAGTGAATCCTCTATAAAAAAAAAAGGTTTATTTTTGTCATAATCGGATAAACCACGTGTTTTAAAATTTTAAATAATAAATATAATATATGAGTAATACTAATTATATCTCTAACATATTTGCACTTTCATATAAAAAAAATTGGATTTGAAGTGTGAACTTTCGCATATATTTTTTTTCATTTTGTTTTATCTTATACTGAAAATTCTTTTATTTAAAATAACAAGAATAAAATTCTAAATCTTGCAATTATAAAAAAAAACTTATACTACATGAATTTATTCCGAAGTTCTAGAGTTTAATTATATCTTTAATAATTTTTTTTATGTTCTCAAAACGTATGAATATGGTATTAAATATAATCAATCTTCAAGATAACGTTATTATAATTTATAATTGCACCATAATTATTCTCGCCTAAATAAAATGTTTTGAAAATTAAATAGGTAACACAACTAATTAAAATATTATGGTAAATAATTATATAAAGAGAAATATTAGAGGGATAATAAAATTTATTATGTTTATATTGATTAAAAATATATTGTTAAATTATTAGGCGAATCAGTTTAGATTGACTTTTAAAAAAATGTTTATTTATTTTTTATTTTTTTAAATTTTATTTTAACCAATAAAAATTATTTTATATTTGAATAGGTTTTTTAAAAAGAGTTTTTAAGTATTCAAAATATCTTTTATTTTTATTTTTTTTAAAAGTAAGATATTATTAAATTTTAAAAAAAGTAAATAATTTAGTTTTTAATAAAAATATTTTTTTAAAAGATGTATCCAAATATTTTAAATTGAATAAAAATACTTTATTTTAAAAAAAAATTTCAAATAAAAAAACCAATTCAAACTAAAAATAATAAATTAGTTAATAAATAATTTAATACATATATTTTAGAGAGAGAAAAAACAACAAATATGATATCAACATGAAATATTTTATACGATTGTTAAATAGTTTTGAGAACAATAATTAACTATTAAAATAATTAGCCTTTATATAAATGAATAATTAACTTTTTTGTATAATAAAATAATCAAAATGTTTACAAATTGAAAATTAACTATCAATTAATTATTATTGTAATATTAATTATATTATTTATAAAATTTAATTATAAGTTAAATATAAAATTATTTGAATTTTTTAATATCCGTATCGGAGAATAAAATGACAAAAAGCAGGTCAGCGGCCACAGAAAGGTTGGCCACCCAACACTGACTTTGTATCCTTAAATATCAAAATTGGTTTCGAGAAAAAAGAAAAAGCATCACTTTGATTTTCCATCTAACTTGATTTTTCACATACAAATTTACTATATTAACCATTGAAAACAGATTTTATTTCAAAAGAATAGAAAATAAAAAATTAATTGCCCTTCACGGACCTGAAATTGCTCTTAACTAAATTGCATTTATGGGGTTTAGCAATTTATTCAAAATTCAAAATAAAATCTTAAATATTCACTACCTACTTTATCGCCCTTATTTGCTTTTATTTCTTTTTTCACTTTAATATTTATTTTTATCTCTTTTTCAAGTTTGCTGTTCTAGTATTTGTTTATTTTCAGCTCTACCATTTTTCTCATTAAAAATTTTTCAATTCAAGAAATCAGGAAACTTAGGGAAGGAAGGAAAAAAAAAAAAACAGCCAACAGGTTTTCCGAACTCCTGAGAATTTTGTAAGTTATTTTTTAATATCTGGAGTTATTCACTATTTTTTTTAGCTTGTTTCAGTAGTGAAAGTTCTTGAAGGTGCTGGAAAAAGAAATCTTAATACAAAGGTTACATCTTTAGAAGAACCTCTACTGAAGCCTCTGGAATCAAAGTAACAGGTCTATGATCTTTGCATTCTGAATAATATTCGGTGATTGAAGTTTTTTCATAATATAGTAAACTTATAAAGAGATTTGTTTTTTTAAATTATTTCCTTGTTTTTTAAATGATTTTATTTACTAATTTTTTTTCTTAGTTCCAGCTTTTTTGTGTTTCAAAAGTTCAGGCAAATGCTGGATAGGAAGCAGATTTATGCAAAAGGGTGTAGTTTGTTTTTTCTATTTTTGGAAAAGCCTTGGGTTGTTTTAGTCTTTTACATTCATTTTTTTTGTGCTGGGGGATAAAGAAATATTTGTTCTGTATCAATGTGTGGTTTTATAAAAATTTTTGTATGAATGATTAGTCGAAAATTTGTTATTTTTGAAAATTATATTTTTTTCAAAAAATTTTCCTCCATTTTATAGCTGATACGTTTTTTTTTCCCTGTCCTTTGTTAACAGGTCAGTTTCTGATTTCAGTGTTTGAAAACTTCAGAGATAATAAAAGCAGAAAAAAAAAATTAAACCTAGAAATAAAATAACTTTAAAAAGAAAAATTGGTTGGTGATTTTCTACTCTACTTGCTGCACTTTTTTTCTAAGATGTTTTAAAACAAAAATAATTCAATGCACTGATAAGTTAGAACTGGATCTCTTGTTGATTCAGCTCATCTTCTTGTTAGCCAAAAGTTTGTTTTTTTTTTTTTTGTTCTTATTTCTCCTCATCTTTGAGAATCATTTGATGGATTTGCGCTTTGGTCTTGTTGCATGCTTAATGAGGTTCAATAATCAATACATTAATGTGTTTGCTACAAAACATACAACTTTATTTTGTAATGACATGAGTTCTGATGAGCCTTTTGATTTCTAAGTGTTTCTTTGTCCGTTGCTTGCTTGCAGATGTTGGTTTGATTGTATAGACTTAGGAGGGAATATATTGATTGATAGGGATGGAGGCAAGAGAAGCTATTAGCTCTGGGGTTACGGTGATAGGGGCGGAAGCTCCCTCTGCATACCATGTGGCACCAAGGAGTGAAGCTCCGAGCCAAGTTCCTGGCCCGGATGCAGCTGCTAATGCTGCTCTTGGTGTTTCGCCCGTGAGTGTGGGATTGGATGGAACAACAGTTAAGAAAAAACGTGGTAGGCCAAGGAAGTATGGACCGGATGGATCGGTTAATATGGCATTGTCACCATTGCCAATTTCTTCTTCGGCTCCGTCTTCTAACGAATTTTCGAGCTTCCATTCAAGTGGCAAGCGAGGGAAATCGCGGGGTATGGAGTACAAGCACTCAAAGAAATTCGGAGGAGGGGATATTCTAGGTGGGAATGAAATTTGATGCCTTCAATGCTATTGTTTTTTAACATTTTACATGTTGGGTGGGTTTTGGTTTATTTATAGTTATAGGTTATAAATACCTGAAAGAAGAAGTCTTTTTCATTTTAGAATTTTCTTTTGAAGTATGCAAAATTAGTTAATGCTCAACTTTGCCTTTTATGATGTTTCCATGCATAGAAAGTTGATTTCTGTGTTAGCAAGTGAAAAATAAGCATTTTATGTTCATTATATATTTATCTATTGTGTTTTGCTGATATCTATTGATGTTTATTTTCTGTAGGAGATTCCATGGGTACAAGCTTTATGCCCCATATCATTACTGTCAATGCTGGCGAGGTATACTCGATGGAAAGGGAAAAATATTGACTATGTTTCACTTTGATCTACACCCATTTTTCATTTTGCTTGGTTATCGACGTTTCGTTTCATGTAGTTGGACTTATGCTGCATTTGACAAGAAAATGCATAATTATTTTCATTGTTTCAGGACATCACAATGAAGGTTATATCGTTTTCTCAACAAGGACCACGAGCTATATGCATACTATCTGCTACTGGTGTAATTTCAAATGTTACGCTTCGCCAGCCTGATTCTTCAGGAGGAACTTTGACCTATGAGGTGCTAATCTGAATCAGCTTATTATTATGTTTATGAATATATGTATATTATTCTCCATTCTTTTTGTGTTTTGAGTCCATGTTGAATCCTTGATTTGAAGATTTTGCTTGTTTTTGATGTCTGATTAAGGTTTTCAAACATTGTGGATTTTCATTTTATTATTGAAGTAGCTTTCTTTGGTGGTGCTAAAAATCTTATGTTTCGTATTTTGGATTGTTTTGTCCAGGGTCGTTTCGAGATACTTTCCTTGACTGGATCATTTATGCCTACTGACAACGAAGGAACGAGAAGCCGGTCAGGTGGGATGAGTGTCACCTTGTCCAGCCCTGATGGCCGTGTCTTAGGTGGTGGCGTTGCTGGTCTTCTTGTAGCTGCCAGTCCTGTGCAGGTAAGCATCCCCTACCATATTCCATGTCGACTATGATATTGGATGCTGCCAATAATTTACCCAAGTGTGCCCCCGTATTATATGATTGAGAAGTACAAGGAAAACATCTTTGATTTGTTATTTATTGTTCCCGAAATTAGCCCTTTTGGTTTTAGAAAACATCTTTGATTTGTTATTTATTGTTCCCAAAATTAAAAGATTATACCAAAGGATCCTTAAAACTGAAGGAGGTTTGAAACTAAGGTTGCATGTTTTGCATCTTTTTTTAAAAAAAGGGTGATATGGAAAGAGAGAAGAAAAGGGAATAAGGAAAATGTTTAATAGTGTGGCATGTGATGTAATTTACATAACATGCAATTGCTATTTGATCTATGCAAGTGAGATTTTAAGTTTGGAAGATCTATCATTTATCTTCTGAAATCAAATAGATTCTTACTTTGGAGTTTGGACAAGTTATATGTTTACTTAGTTGACTCATGTTGCCGATTATATCAGGTGGTTGTTGGAAGTTTTCTGCCAAGCAACCAGCAAGATCCGAAACCAAAGAAGCAGAAGCATGATTACGCACCACCACCAGCAGTTAACCCCCCCGCCGTTGCAGTGTCCTCTGCGCCACCACCCTCAACTAATGGCGATAAAGAGGATGTCATGGGTGGGCACGTGATGCAACACAATCCCGGAGCCTTCAACTCTAGCCTCACTCCTCCCTCGGCCTTCCGAAGGGACAGCTGGGTTAACATGCATTCCATGCCGGACTCGATTAAATCCACCACGGATATTAACATATCTTTGCCTGATGATTGATTCGCGGCCACGTGGCATGTCGTCGTTTATTCTTGCTGACAACATTCATGGCTGAGCTATTTCACTTGATGTTTCTCTAAGGTTGCTCTCTGTTAATTATGTTAGCATTGTTTCAAACTTTTGTTGTCTTTTATGACCAATAGGGGGATGATGATGATATAGTTGGCAGTGTTGTAAGTTGCAGTTTAGGGTTTTACATTTTCCTTTGGTAGAGTTTAATCTCTGATTTATTTTTTCGGCTGATTAGGTGAATGCTGCATTGTGCAGTGTTTTTTATGATTAGGCTAATTAATTCGGATGTAATGATAGTTTGAATGCTTATTAATGACTTAAATTTGTTGAAGCTTTTGCGCCCTAACCTATTTGCATTTGGGTCCTGATATGCTTTGTGATTATAGGTTTAAGAGTGTGCTTAAAAAATAAATACATTGCAATTAGGTCCAATTTTATGGGAGAAACTTGTATACTCTTGAATATGCACAATCATTCCTCTCATGGAACCAGATTTTTTTTATTTCCAACAACATTCCTCTCAAATATGGATTCCCCTTCCATCTTATGCCATCAAGGTGAACTTCACTGTACAATTAAACACCATACCTCGCATCTCTTTTTACCACAATTACCTAATTACCTTAGTCCCTTTGGGATAATCCATTCTTTTTTTTTTTGTCACGGTATCCCTCAATCAGGTCAATGACTAATCTGTTGCAGTATTGAGCTCTATTTAAAGGTTTGCCGTTGAGCAATGGGTTGTTGCATACATAAGGCGGGGTTCGAACCTCCGATATTTACTTAAACGGACTAGTAAGCTAACTACTAGATCAACCCAACTTAGTTATTCTTTATATTTTTTTATTTGGTAGAACTAGAGCTGTTAAGTGAGTGGGCAGATTTGAGACAACTCAGTAATTGAAATATTGGGTTCACTATTTCTTTGCCTAGTCAATGAAATGCTAGTTTGATTGGAGTAATTGAAATATTGGGTTCACTATTTCTTTGCCTAGTCAATGAAATGCTAGTTTGATTGGACTCATTTTAGTTGATGAGTCAACTGGGTTGACTCGTTTGATTAAAAAAATAGTCTTTTTTTTGCTAATATCTAAATAAGTCAAAATTTTATTATACATTTATATATTTTCATACCAAAATAAAGTCTAAAAATATAGTTTTAAAAAATTATTAGTACAATAACAAGATAGTTTATATATATATATGACAAACGAGTCAACTCATGTCCTTTGGACTCGATTCCTCTTACAAACGAATCATATTTTACTTGCTTGATGAGTCTAAATTGACTCGCAAATCACAATTCATTTTGACTAACCCGAGGTAGAACCATAGATGTTCTCTCAAGCAAAATTATTCAAGTATTTGAGATCTCAACATAATTTTCTCAATATCCAGTAATAGTTGGTTAGACTATACATTTTTATTGCTTCTAGATTTGACATTTAAGAGTGCACAAATGTGGGAGAAAATAAGTCGTTCTCTTTCTGTTTTTCTATGTTTTTTGTTTGAGCCGCCTAACTACATAAGTAAGATCATCTATAAAAAAAGAGTTTCTTATAAGTTATATCAGTCTATAACCAACATAAGTTGGTCTAGTAATAATTTATTAGTTTTTTTTTTTTTTTTGGTCAAGATTAGTTTGTTTAAACAAGTGGCTAAAACTTGTCCTAATGGCAAATACATTTGCATCCTAAAAGTACTATATGGGTTCGAACCTCTCTTAGAGAGTATGTAATGTGTGTGTGAGCAGGGTGTGTGTTTATTGGCCAAAAAAAAAAAAGAAAAAAACAAGTGTTAGGATCCTACTTTATGCATCCAGCTTTGATGATGAAAGAAAAAAAGTTATCTATACCTACCTACCATCTCACATATTTCCTTTCTTAGATTTGACTCCTACCAACTTATAGGAAAATGCTAATTTGACAACTACAAATTAAGCAACAATTAATAACTAGGAGAGGAAAAATCATGATTGTTCTTACCATTGTCCCTTAAAATTCAATGAGGTCCTCTTTTATGACTTTGAAATAAGCTTTTGCAAGATAACGTTGAAATTCACGTCTTTTACTTACTTTTACAACTCACCCATTTCCCTTCTCGAATGTGAGAACGTGTATAAAGCTCAAACTTGACAATATTATTGTAAGAGATGTTGCATACTGTAGCCTTGCATTTAAGAGCCACATCAGACAGTTCAATTTGACTAGAAAATTGAACTAAAGAACAAGGAGCTTTGAATGCTACAAGTACTGTTTATGCTACCTAAGTACCTAGTATCTAAGTAATAATTAATCTTGTCCTGGTTGTTGCCTGCAAATATTTGGGAGTGGTGGACAAAGGTTGACTGAGAAGGGTCGAATGCCCTTTTTCTATTCTTCACTTCATTTATCACTTTACTTAACAGGATCATATAAATTTAATCATTACTCATGTTCGCTAGTCTTTTGAGGTATAAATCACATTATTTAAAATTAACTGGTAAATTTTTTTTTTACTTCTACATGTAATTATGTGAACCCTTGTGTTGAGAGAGGACACTTTTTTTTTTTTGGACGCTAGGACACTCTTTCTTCATTCAAATCTTTTTGACTGAACAAATCAAGGGTCCGTTTGGTTTGTAATTTTTTTTTTCAAAATTTTGTTAAAAAACTAAAAATAAAAACAGACTTTTTTTTATAAAATCCTTAAAACAAGAAATTCTAAAAATGAAAACAAAAAATAAAAATTCAAACCACAAGAAGCACTTCAATTAAGAAAAAAAAGTTAACATAAACAATAAACTTCTTGAAAATGTTAGTTTAGAAAGCTTCATAGAAACAAAAACAAATCGAGATTAATAATTTATAAGCCTTTAGCCCTTTAAGGCCTTCACATTACTCCCAATTTACATTTTTGGATAGTGGCATAGGAAGCATTCACATATTATGATCCTGGTAGTGTATTCTCACTACTCACTAGTTGTCAAACTTTTTTTGTGCATCTATAAAACATAGAAATTTAAATATTGATTATGAGAGACCGCAACCAATAAAATATTTGACAAATCATTTGCTAGCAACCTTGAACAAAAATTCCTCTGAACCAAACAGAAACTATTGTTATAGTTTGCAACTGGTGGTGTTGTTGCTACTAGCATTGTTGTATGCATGCCCATGGAATTCAGCTCAAAAGATGGATTTCGCTCACAAAAGCATAGAATGTTTTCATCCTGAAAATTGTTTACAATCCCAAGTGTTTAATTAGGTGATATGTAGAAGATTAAATATTTATTGTACTCGTTCTTCCTCGTGTATCGAGCTGATTTACTTCCTTCTTCCACACCCCATTTAATGGTAGACGGGAGTAAGTCGGCTCCATGGATGAAGAGAAGTGCATGACTCTTTGTAGAGAGAATAACATGACTTTCAAACACGAAGTATCGAAAACTTACAGCAGCAGGCATGGAGATAAACTACTTCAGGTCATGCTATTCCTCAGAAAGGCTCCATACCAAGCTGAAAACACATAAAGATCAGGGAGATGTCAACAAAACTTTATCTTCGAAATAGTACACAACATAATTCTCAAAATGGAGAGAGCAAGAGAGATTCCAGTCACGATACCTTAGCACAGAAAGGACAAATAGCAAGACGGAATGTCCGACTTTAAATAACCGCATCTTTTTTTCCCAATTCAGTTTATTGTAGATTTCAGTAACATCAGCTAAATGCTCCTTTTTAATGTACCTGAGATATTAACTTTCAGGTCATAATTAACAATATAATGTAATGGAAAGAATGTGGACAGGTAATAGCTTATGCATATATGTCACTGAAATAGATACTATGTTTAAGATTACATAATCTCATAAAGGAATTAGAACTCTGCAGCACTGCAAATACCCATTTTTTAGGCCAAGATGTTCGAAACCGTGAATTCAACATTGCTAGTCGAAGTCAATTACAAGCTTGATATTCTTTTTATGGAAATATAGACTGTGTTAGTTACGCAGAAAGAAGGAAAAAAGTTCATGGATGAACGGTTGAATTTCCATCTCCAAAAACCTAAGCTAAACTGTGGCTTAATCACAACATTTTCAAGTCATCAAATCATCCCTCAAGTAGAAGTCCTAGAGTCTAGATGATCCTTAAAACAACGTTTTCACACCACACAATTTCATCCTCGTATCATATTCTTAATTAAATAAAAGAGTGTTGTATTCATTCAACTACAATATAAGTGTTGTCTTCCTACACTGCTCCGTTTGAAGTTTCATGTCAAAATAAAAAGGCTATTTTTACCAAGCTTATAAATAATCGAATACAGGGAATAAGATATGCTTCTTTGGTTTTATTCAGCCTTGTATACATATACCAAGTTCAAGTAGTTTAAGTTTCCTTGGAAAATTAAACAAGTCTTGCTGAGGAGGTAAGAAAGACAAACTTACAATCTCACATTGTAATACATGCAAGGGAGTCCTATCAAGAATATAACCCAGTGTCCTGCTAATAGATTGGTGACGCAGAAGATCCCTTGGATGATGAATTCAGGCAAGATAACCTGGTTAATCCGAGACGTTGAATCATATGGGT
This sequence comes from Arachis hypogaea, assembly GCF_003086295.3. NCBI lineage: Eukaryota > Viridiplantae > Streptophyta > Magnoliopsida > Fabales > Fabaceae > Arachis > Arachis hypogaea. The sequence continues at coordinate 111,701,639 of NC_092039.1, read as the reverse complement.
TGATATAGTCAAACTCCAGGTCTACCAACATTATTAGCTACAATGAATGATTAGAGCAGAGTCAAATTATTTGTCACTCTAGCAGCAAAATTTGCTATCTCGCACTTGTAGATGACACATAATATTTGAGGTGAGAGTTCATATATAGCAGTCGAATTCAAGGAAGCTCGATTTAAAATGAAAAACTAAGCCATTAATCTTCACATAGAGACAAGAAGTTTTCTAAGTGATCATTTTCTCTCAGAGGTATGCTAAAGATTAGCTGAAATAAAAGAAGAAAACCAAAAGCAAAAAAGGTAAATGAAGCATTAAAGCTGTGATATGCAGATCAATGATGCATTCAACCATATAATAATTGTTCAAAAACCATATACAATATATAATAATAACACAGTTAGTACTTAGTACTTACAACCAAATTCAGAAACGTTCTTTCAGTGTGATTTTTTTTAAGTCATCATTTACACTTAAATATTCTTTAAAAAAAAAAGAAAGAAAAAAAAAATATCAACACCAAATTCAACATCTAAATTCTAATGAACTAGAAGGCTTAAGTTAATCCTTTTAGAATTGAGGCCTTGTATGCTCAATAAATAATTTTATCCGTCCAAAAATTTGAATTTTTAAAATTTTTATTTATTGTTGTTCCTAATAGGAAGCACGCAACTCTAACAACTAGAATTAAAATGAAGAAACTGAAATTGCCACATTCGATTCAACCACAATCCAAAAATAGTAATGCTGAACACGGTTAAGCATGGCAGCACGTAAAAAGTGATCCCGTAATATCAAGAGAGGATATGAACATGACGAATGAATGGAATGGAATATTTTGAAAAACCTAAGAGAAAGTTGGGAAAATTGAATCGAAAATAGAGAAAGAGAGTGAGTAGCGTAAGGTACCTGGTAACCGAGAAGACCGAGAAGGGCCAAAATTAGAAGAAACGTGAAGATCCAATAAAACACTTCCCCCATAACAGCCACCACTGCATGCCTCTCTCTCTCTCTCTCTCTCTCTCTCTCTCTCTCTCTCTCTCTCTCTCTCTCTCTCTCTCTCTGTTTATCTCTCTTCTCTCTTCTCTCTCTCCCTTTCTATTTGTTTTTTGGTGTCCCAAAAATACGAGAGAATTAAAAAAAAAAATAGAAAGGCTTTTTGTTTAAATAAATTATGGCTTGAAAGATTTTTTTAAATATTATAATTAAAATTTTTTTAAGATAATTAAAATTTATTATTTTTAATCAATCTAATTTTTTAGTCTAACAATTTAATAGCATACTTTTAAAATTTTTTATTTAAATTAATTAAATATAATAATTACAAAAATATATAAAATATAGAGTATTTATCTTTATTCGTAATTGCTCATATCCGAAATACAGTGGGATAAATCACGTTACACAAGCATCCCGAGTACATCGTATCTTAGATGTGAACTAGGGCCGTTAAAATGGGACAAAGGTCAGCCAGTTTACCTATTTAAATGGACGGGTTTTACCTTTAAAATTAAACCCGTTAAATTTCGAGCTAAATGGTTGAGCCCGATTAACCCGAAAAAAATGAAGAGTTAAACGAACTAGCCCACGAACTAAACGGGTGCCCGGTTTTTTTTTTTTTTTACATTGTTTCAAAAAAAGTAGCACTTCTAGTCGATACTTCTCCCAATCCGACCTGAAAATCCGACCCATCAAATAAAAAAAATTATTTTTGAAAATTTTTTTTACTAAAAGTGATATTTTTTGTCAAAATATTTTTCAAAAAATAAAATAAAAAAATAAACAGGCTGGCCCGTTTAGCCCATCGGGTTGGCCATAAACGGTCCGAGCTGAAAAATTATGGCCCGCAAATAAAGCGGGCTTAAACAGTCTAACCATTTAGCCCACGAGCTTAACAGGTCGGGCCTAAATGGGACGAACTAGCCCTTTGACAGCCCTAATGTGAACAATAAAAGAAAACGTACACAAATCGAGTACATTGTGATCATTACAAACGATGATGAGAGAGCAATATTTGAGTGTAATTCAATTATGATGCTACACTTTTTTTTGTGTTGGTTCTCTAGATGCGCTTAAGAATGTCATCTTGAGCAATATATGGGCAATTGGTTTGAAGGAGGTTGGCCGAGTAGCATATAGATTCCTATCAGCGCCTTCTAGTGGATGTTTTATTAATAGAACATTTTGGGTTGAAGCTGATAAGCACGTCAATATAATGTTTGATGTGAATGGTAGATTAATGACACAACATGTGATGGAGTTGTATGTAGAGATTCGTGATGTATTTAGTGGGTTTGGGTCATCTTCTTCAATACCCCCATGAAGTCCCGATCCCAACGAGGTCGATTCACTTCGCCGATCCGCGGGGTACTGGTGACATAGAGTTGAGCGAGTTTGATTCGGATTATGCTGTGGACTCTGGTTCGTCTATCGATAGTGAGTCTTCTAGGGAATATGTACCGGATATCCCAGCTGGTGGATGTGTTCGATTTTTTCTTCCTCTCCTATTGCTTGTGCCACAATTATCAGAAGTTCCAAGCCATTATCTAGCTCTTAATTTAAATGCGATGCAATTAGAGGACCCTTTTCATCTTGGCGACATTGAGGATTACAACACGGATGGAGGGATAGAATTTTGAGTGGACCACGGGTTTAGGAGTAGAGATGCTATTCTGTTGGCAGTGAAGAATTACAACACTCGAAGAAACGTCGAGTATAGGATATTGGACTCAGATAGGCTGAAAGACCACTGTCGATGCAAGCAATCCTCGCTGGGTGTCCATGGAGTCTTCATGTAGCAATCAACAGAACCTGTACTATTGATAAGTATTGCATTTAACAGTTTATAGAATTAAATTAACATACAATTTATACGTTAGATGTTTAGATTTATGAGTTCGCTTGTAAGGAGGTGCGGAGGTTCGAGGGGGGAGAGGGGGCACATACCTATTTGGCGCCAACTATGTCTCAATATCACCCTCAATTGGATGGCAGTTTAACTCGCACTATTATCCTACTAATTATACATACGGATCCATCTATATCCATCTCAGTATTGCAAAGTGCAGTGCAATAGAATTATAATTTCAAGACATCATATCGAAAGGTGTGGATGACAAAGTAAAAGATGATTGCTCAGATTTATAGCGATTGAGAAAAGTCGTACAACAAGATTCTCAGACTTTTACAAGCTTTGTCCAACTGCCTTCCTGGTACCATACATAATTGTGTTGCAGTTCCACACTACAATGGAAACACGATTGACAGAGATTTTAGCCAGCTTTATAAGGTTTTTGGGCCTTCTCGCCATGTATCGAAGCTTTTAAGCACTACAAGCCATTTGTTTTGGTCGACGGGACGCATTTGTACGGGAAATACGAGAGTGTACTACTAATTGTTGTTGCCCAAGATGAAAACAAGAACATTCTTTCCGTCACCTTTGTACTAGTAGAGTCCGAGTCTATTGAGTCGTGATCTTTTTTCTGATAAATCTGAGGTAGCACATGACTCTGCAGCATAGCATACTTATCATATCTAATAGATCTCAAGCCATTCACGCTGCTCTCAATGCGGCCAATAGTGGATGGCACCCTTCTACAACTCATCATGCTTATTGCATATGTCATATGGCTTCTAACTTCAATACCCAGTTCAAATTTGTAGAGAAAAAGCGGCATCTTATAAATGCAGCTTATAGTCCCAGTAAGGAAGGATGCGATTGGTATTTAGATACCTTAAGGGGATTATCAAGGGATATTCTTGATTGGACATTACGGTTTAGGAAGGCACTTTGGCTCCAGCACTATGATGAGGATTGTCGGTTTGGTCATATGACCATGAATCTCTCTGAGTGCATCAACACTGTTCTAAAGGAAATGAGGAATCTTCCTGTGGTTGCTATTGTGAGGGCAACTTATGAGCGACTGCAACAACTGTTTGTGCACAAGGGTCGTGAGGCGCAAGCTCAATTGAATTCTAGTCAGGTATTCTCACAATAACTACTAGCAGCAATAGAGAAGAACAAAGAGTCACTACCTAAGATGAGGGTCACTCACTATGATCGAAGGGCTTCAGGTTTTAGTGTAGAGGAAACAGAGCCCTAGAGGGATGGAGCCAGAATTCATATCGTGTTAGGCTTAACATGCAACAGTGCGACCGTGGAGTTTTTCAAGCCCTATACTATCTGTGTCGTCATGTTTTAGCTGCATGGTCTACAGCAAGCATCGAGTGAGGTGCATTCGTTGATCCAGTGTATCGATTGGCTTAAGTTTTCAAAGTTTATGAGATGAAGTTTTCTCCTATACCAGACAAGAATATGTGGACCTCGTGGTATGGTGCAAGGTTGAAGCCAAATCTCTCTATGTATAGGAAGCAAAAGGACAACCAAAATCAACACAACTGCGTAATGAGATGGACAAGGTTAAGAGGTTTGAGAAGAGGTGCGGTCTTTGTCGTTAGGTAGGTCATACAAGGCAAGGACCCATGACAAACGTCTGCAACTATCAAAGCCCGTCAGTAGCAACAGCCATAGGAAGGGGACAAGATTGTGTAACTTGTCTGTAAACAAGTATTCCCTGATCAACATATGTAAATAACATCTGGCATACTGACGGAGAGCAGTTGCATCAGCTCCTGCTGGAATGTGGAACACTCTGTTCCTAAGTTAAGTCATCTTCAATCCGAAATTCTGCTTCTTGTCATCAGGCTGGAGAGGAGGCCTATCACCAAGCAAATCCGTAACCCACTACCACGTGGGGTGCCCATGAAATTTCTGAAAATTTCTAGTGCAGCTGCTTATCGAGTCACCATCTGTGCGCAACCTAGTATGGTATGCCACATCCTAGAGTGTAATGGTGACCTTGCCCCACGGAAGGTGGGAAGTATGTGTCTCTGGTCTCCACCGCTCCACAAATAAAGAGAGTAAAATATTATCGAAGATGAAATCCCTTAGCTCTACTGCATGTCCAAAACCAGCCTCCCTAATATAAGGTAGTAGAACTTCAGACGGCGAGATCTCCAAAGTCACACGACGTGCTAAGAGATTCTTATGTAACTATACAACTACTATTCATTAGTCTTCTTAAACTAATTGTTTATTGTATTATTGTTTTATAATAAAATAATTATGAATATAAAATAATTAATTTTAAGCATGACCCATTAAATAATTTAATGTATATACACATAAGAGAATATATTATTTACTAAATAATATAATATCATTTAACTAAATTTAAACATGACTCATTAACTGATTTAATTCATATGATAATATATTATTTAATTAAAAATAATAAATACAAAATATAATTTTTTTATAATAAACTAACACGATAGATAAAATGTAAGTCATATATACTTAATTAAATTTAAGCATGACTCATTAATTGATTTAATTCATAAGATAATATATTCTTTAATTAAGAATAACAAATAAAAAATATAATTATTTTATAATAAACTAACATGACAAATAAAAATTATTTCATAAATACCTAATCAAATTCTAATATTTTATTCTTTTAACAAGTCTCACCCAAGTAAATACTAAACATCTAATTAACATATAAAGGTGGTATCAATTAAAAATTAAATAAATTTAAATATATTAAATAACTAAATATTAAAAATAATAGACATAAAAATTAACCTCAAAATCTATTGCTCAAACCATATGCCAAGTTGCATTCAATCTGTTAATATTGTTCAATCGGATGTAACTTTCTCGTCTAACCATGAATGTTTTGAAACTTTCAAAAACTCAGAAATGTCAAATGAAGCAAATAGATCTGGGCTACATTCTCTTTTTATAGCATTTTCATGTATCTCGGATACTGTGTCACTGCAATGTACGTATCCCAAATATACAGTATCTAGTTACCGAACTTTCGTCGTATTCCAATAGCACCTAGGATATGATTGACGTGGTTCTTTCACATCTAGAATATAATATACCCAGAATAGTTATGTAATATAATTTATTCTACTGTACTACAAAAATGAGCAATTATAGATAAAAGTAAGTATTCTATATTTTACGTACTTTTGTAATTATTATATTTAATTAATTTAGATAAAAAAATCTATATTTTAAATATTAATAATTAATTACTAACTAAAAACAATAAATTTTATTAATCATTTAATATTTTTCTCATAATTAAGATGAGAAAACACACCAATCTAAAAATAGTGAAGTGAAATATACAGCATACGATTTGTGACTGTGAAATTGCTTTTATTAATAAAAAAATAATTTTTATACAATACGGAATTCTCATAATACTTAGTGAAATTAAAAATTAATTTGTATACAACACAGTGTTATCGTTTTGTATTTTTTAAAATTAAAAATTTAATAAATTATAATTTGACATTATCAAATTCTATTTATGTCGGATTCTTACACATGTATATAAAATACGAAATCGTTCAATATTTTTAAAAATATCAAAATTATTCTAATATTTAAAAAAATAGCCTATTTTGATAATGTAAACCAGTGATGCAAAATAATAAATTATAATTAAAAAGTAAAAAATACCTTTTGAAACTATATGTTTTTTTTTCAATAAAATTAGTATTGAAATGTCTCTAATTTGAAGAATTATATATTTTTTTAATAAAAAATAAAATAAATAGGATAACTTGGTTAATTTCACAAATGGATTTTGGCTAAAAAAGTTTAGGATCGCTAAAATGAGAATCAAACAAATTGGAATTAAATAGGTCGGAATAGCTCATTTGGTCGTCTTAATAACTAAAATCGAAATTGCATCTTCAATTGAGATATTTAGTTATTAATCAAATAGTTTATATAAATAAATTAAACCTTAAATCATTTTAGTAAGTAGTATATATTTTATAGTTTAAAATTTGGGAATTATAACATACCAAGAGATGTAAAAGAGTAAATACCTAACCTAGTTTTTATCTTTTTTTTTTTTAAGGACAAGATGATCCTTCCAAAAAAGGTATGTTTCGGCCCTTGTCCCTGTATGCTATTAGACATGGCGGCCTTTCCTTAGGTTTCAGCGTTAAAAACAAATGAAATTAGTCTACATATCATTTAACAAAAATGAACTAGCTATCAAGTGTCCGTTAAGTGTCAAGTTGGCAAGTAAAGAATGGACAGGAGTCGATCTGTCTCTTTCTCTCAAGCAAAAATGTCGTCATATGGGTGGTAGGGGAGGTTTAAATGCTGTGACTCTTCACTATTAGCTCTGAAAATGTCACTCTCTTGGACTGTAAACCCTAGAATGACATGGTTGAGAGTGAAGAATGTGGTTGACGCCAAATCGGTGAAGTGGGAGAGATGAAAATGAATTAGGTTGGAGTTTGAATGTTAGTGGGAGTGTGGAATCAAGGTGGAAGAAGAAGTGGGTTACTCGAGAGTGTAATTGTGGAATTCATGCAATTTTGTTCATGTCAAAAATTGATATGAACCCAAACAGATTATTCTTTAGATGCTCATACTTCAAGGTAGGTTTATTAACAATTAAAATTATGTTCACTTTGTTTTCTATTAGATTCTTATAAAAGAATATCCTTTTGTAGACTCCAACACCTAATTGCAAGTACTTTTGTTGGTTTGATGATTATGTTGTATCATTCAATAAGAATGCTACAAATACTCTTGTTTGGGGGTATGAAGTAGAATCCGAATCATAAGGAAGGCCATTCTCCTAAAATTGACAACAAAGTTAAGTAACTAGAGGAAACATTAGTTAACTTAAAAATTTATTTAAAGAAATCTAGACTAAATTATAGTTAAATTAGGTGCACTAATATTGGATGTAATTTAGACTTTAGAGAGATCATATGTTGCTTTTGGAATATTGTGAAACATTGTGATCATAGTTGCTAAGTTGTTTAGGCAATGACATTTGTTGCTATCATTCATTTTTTATGCATGGATATAAATATAATTAATCTGCTTTTGTTTTTATACGAAAGTTTATTCTATTTTAAAGAATGCAGTAGTATACATAATTTTGTAATGAAATAAGACAAATGCAAGATAACAAAATAAGAAACTATCTATTGAAACTTAACACATAATACTACAATAACAAAATAAGGGAAGCATAACTGCCCTTACCAATAGAGTTACCCAAAAGAGTATTCAAACCATTATATCACATGTTACATGTCTTAACACCTAATTATATAATCACAAAAGCAGTCACCATAAGATCCCTAATCATCATAGTTGTTCAAGTGAGTAATAAAATATTGTGTCAGTCTTGTAATTTGATAACCAAAATAGACACTCTTAAAAACAAGCTAACACCCAAAATATCTATATATTTTTTCTAGTACCAAACTTGTAAAACTAGATCAACTAAATTCTTATTGGAAGGCATGATCCTTAGAGTGGGGTGAACTTAAAAAGCCTTGTTACAGTTTCTGAAGTTGCTGCAGCTAGTCTCTACTAAAACACCTCTTGCTATATAATATTCTCTTTGAATTTCTCTTAAAACTCCCTCCATAATGAAATACAGGAACAATCATAAAATTATCTATCTGAGATAAATAAAGTAATTAATATTTTACATTACAATCTCTAAATAAATAATTGTGATTTTAACTATATTGTCAAACCACAACTAATAATAGTTCAGCAGTAAAGTAATGCACATATGAAAAAAAAAGCCAAACTCATAATTATGCATGATAATCCCTAAAGCATTCAAACTAAACCCAAAATTAGCAACGTTGAATTATAAACCAAACTCTTTCAGTGCAGTGTAACATCAATTCAAAAAAAAAAGATGCTAACACTCTAACTCCCCAAAACGAATTAAACAATACACAATCTCACTAATTTTGTAGTTGAAGAATCCATTACTTACCTCGAAAGCTTGCACCAGAAAATTCTGTCAATATCGTCAGGCAATTCGTTAGTGATGCCGTCTGAAGCATCACCTGGAGCTTTGTCAGCAACAGTATGAACTCAGCTCTACAACCAAGTAGAACATTGTGGGTTTGTCTTCTTTAGAGAGAAGAGAAAAAGATTCTTGGGTATTCTGTAATTAGGAAAAAGGCAATGCGGGGTTAAATGGAAACTCACATCATGCACTTAACGAACCGTTCCAATTCTAATTAAAATGACGACGTTTTTGTTTGAGAGAAATTGATAGATTGACTCTGTCCATTCTTTACTTGCCAACTTGGCACTTAATGAACACCTGATGGTTTGCTTTTAACGGTGGAACCTATGGAAGGGCCGTCATGTCTAACTGTATACGGGGATAGGGGTTAAGACGTACTTTTTTTGGATAAGGATTGCCTTGTCCTTCAAAAAAATTGATAGGAATTGAATTGGGTATTTACTCAATGTAAAATGATAATAAAAGGCACGTCTAAAACTTATAATGTAAGGGAACTAAGTTTGAAGCTTTAATTTGAAGTATAACAAAATTTTGACCGAATTATTTGCACATTTGATCTAACTAATGAATTGAACTAGATGTTTGGTTGAACCAATAAATTTGATTTGGATTTCACAAACCACAAATATAATGATAAGGACAATAATTTAGTGAAATGTTCCTTGATAGATCGCGAGAAATTAATTCCATGTAAATACTAAATAGTATGTTTTAATGGATTTTTTTTTACTTAGAATTATTTTAGTTTACATCTTGAATTTAATATTTTATACTTCAGGTTGGGCCTAAATTGATTGGAGTGACGCATTTGACAATCTTAATAACTAAAACTGAAATTCATATCTAAGTAAAATAGTTTGCAATTTTGGCCTAGATCAAATGATAAATTGGTTATTCTCAAAAGGGGTAAATATGGTTTTGGTCCCTAAAGTTAAGCACCAGAATCGAAACCGTCCCTCATCTAATTTTTTATTTACAATTGTCCTTAATGTTGCATTTCTATTTAACATTGTCCTTTCTAATAAAAAAAATTTTAATGACGAATCTACCCTTTTCAACGTTAGTGTTTCGCGCGAAACACTTGATGTCTTCAATTGGATGAAAACCCTGAACGTTTATTACAACACCCTTTATTCACAACGCTTCGTAAACCAAACCGATTACATTGTGCCCTAACCTAGAATCGGAAAGGACCGAAGATGTTGATGGACTGAAACTGAAGAGAGGAGGCGAGATCGAGCAACTAGAAGGAAGGGACGTGAAGAGTCGCTCAAGCAGAACTGATAGGGTTTGCGTAGGTATGATTTTCCTCCTTCTTTTGACTATGGTAGCTCTCCTTGCAGTGGTTAGTTTCCAGTTAGATGGTTTAGATTTTGGTGGTCTGTTTATGGTTGAAATGAGGCCATGTGTGTGGAGACTAGGGATTAGCATCGCTATGAAATAGGAAGGTCTGTGTGTTTCATCTTTTAAATTAATTTCTTTGTGTTGTTGTATTCTGATTCAGGGTGTTGTAGAAGACAATGGGTTATTTTAAAGTGAAGGTCTACCATGGAGGATGGTTTACTTATAAGAACGGTCCATTACAGTATATGGGAGGAGAAACAACAATGATAGAAGAGATTGATGGTGATCGGTGGTCTGTATTTAAAGCCTATACTAAGCTAAAGTAATTTGGTTACGTGGAGGAGAAAATCCTATCGTTGTGGTTCAAGGATCCAACACATGAAGACATGGAGAAAAATATGAAATTGTTTAAAAGTGATGCAGATTCCATTGCCATTTGTAGAATAGTAGAGTTGAGAGACTTTGTAGAGTTGTATGTTGTCCACAAGGTTGAAGACGAAGAGGTGTTTCCTGCTGCTAGCTATATTGATGTTGGGGAGAAAGATGGGATGGGTGACATTAGTGAGGGGCAAGAGCTGGTTTCGTATGGTGGAGTAGATGAGGGGCGAAACCAATCTAAACCAGTTGCTGCTGACTTTGGGGCAGAGGACAACAATGAAGTTGAGTATGGTAATTCTAGTGACAGTGACAGTCTCGATTCAGAGTATAAACCATCTGGAGAAGAGAACGACAGTGAAGATGATCTGCACTTTACTGATAGTGATGATGACCTTGATCCTGAGGTAAGTGGGTTTCAAGATGTGAATGTCATGAGTAAAAAACGCATGGATGTAAAAAAGAATGCTGTAGCAAATGAGGACTTTGAAGATGATGAGGGAGGAAACAGTGATGACTTAGATTTCGATCACGAGGTTGGGGCTAAAGGGTCTAATTCAGAGCATCAGGGTGTGAGGTTTCCAGTTCACAAGGCTCAAAAATATATGAATGAATACAAATGGGAAGTTGGCACAGTGTATGCATCTCGGGAGGAGTTCAAGTACACTGTGACTGCTTATGCTGTGCATACCGCAAGGGCAATCAGGTTAAGGAAGTGTGATTTGAAGAGGGTTAGGGCTGTTTGTTCCGATGATTGTCCTTTTTGGGTGTATGCTGCAAAAATCAGAGGTGAGGAAACTTGGCAGCTACGCAGCATGAACTTGACTCACACATGTACACAAGCACACAGGGTGGGAATTTTACACTTGAAATGGCTCGGCAAGGCGTTTAAGAAGAAGGTTGAAGCAAATCCCAAGGTGAAGATAAGGGATTTGGTTTCAAAGGCACAAAAAAGTGGAACTTGACTGTCACTAAGTCATTGGCAAGTAAGACGAAGCAGATTGCACAGGATGAAATTCGGGGAACCTTCCAAGAGCAATATAAAAGGATTTATGACTATGGACAGGAGCTCATGAGGGCATATCCAGGATCCTCTATTCGCATACAAGTGCAGAGGTCTCCAAATCTTGATAATGAAGCACCAGCATCATCCATGACCAATTATTGCATCTTTCAGAGGATCTATGTGTGCTTGAAAGCATGCAAGAAGAGCTTCCAGCATTGCAGGTCCTTCATTGGTCTAGATGGCTGCTTTTTGAAGACACCCCAGGGAGGACGATTGCTCACTGCAATTGGTTGGGATCCGAATGATCAAATGCTGCCGATTGCATATGCGGTTGTGGAGGCCGAGACAAAGGACTCATGGACTTGGTTTCTAAGTCATCTTGCATCTGATGTTGGGCTTGAGAATATGGGAAGATCTACCTTCATGTTTGACCAACAGAAAGTAAGCATACTTCACTTCATTTACAACATGAATTATAACAACTCAATTCTCCCTAACTACAAGCTCCTTGATTTCATGAGTGCAAGGTTTGTTGCCAGCATATGATGAGGTTATACCAGGAGTGGACAATCGGTTCTGTGTGAGACACTTGTACAGCAACTTTAGGAAAAGATTTTCAGGGTTACAATTGAAGAAACTGATGTGGAAGTGTGCTAAGGCGACTCACTGGAAGGATTGGGAGAGGCACATGGCCGAGTTGAAAGCTGTGAATCAGGAAGCCTATAGGTACCTAAATGCTATCCCTCCTAGGTATTGGTCTAGATCTAGGTTCATCTATAACTCCAAAGTAGATACACTGGTTAATAACATGTCTGAGAGCTTTAATTCTGCCATAGTTGATGCTAGAGAAAAGCCTATAGTTTCGATGTTAGAGGAGATCAGGGTTAAACTAATGACTAGGTGGGCAGAAAATAGGGAACTTGCACATAATTATTCAAGGACAATCTTACCTAGGATTAGATTCAGGTTGCAGAAGAGATCTAGGTCAGCTGGGGAGTGGCAGCCATACTGGTCTGCAGCTCAGAAGTATGAAGTTGTGAATGGTTTAGACAAGTTTGCTGTAGACTTAGGCTCCTATGAAAGTTCATGTAGAATGTGGCAGATGAATAGCATACCTTGTGTTCATGCTGTTAGTTGCATCAAGTTCAAAGGACTTGAATTAGAACCTTTTGTGGATGGCTGTTATAAGAAAGAAGCATACATGAGGTGCTATGAGTCAATCATACAGCCCTTAAATAGAGTAGATCTGTGGGAGAGAACAGCACATCCTGATGTTATGCCTCTCCCCTATCGAAGGCCTAGTCACAGGACAGTGAAAAAGAGGAGAGCAGCTGCTGGAGATGAAGAACAGAGAAGCCGCACTCACTTATCAAGGAAGGAAGAGAAACAAATGTGCTCTATATGTGGATCTGTTGGACACAACAAAAGCAGATGCCCTAAACCTATTGAGGACTTGGTATGATTTTTTATTTATGTTCCTTCTATTCTTTGGTCTGTCATAAACATAATATTGTTATGGTAAATTTGTATATGTTTGTGTGGCCCAGCAGTCAAAGAACAAAGGAAAGCAGCAGAAGGGAAGCACCAAATCAAACCCTCTAGCTACCAAGGGAGGAAGGAAGACTGCCTCTTCCCAGCCCATTCCCAAGCTATCTGTCAAGAGGAAAGCTGTTTCAGCAACACAACCACCATCTTCAGCCCAATCCAACAATGCAGCACAGCCAAAAAGGCCTAGAGGCAGGCCTAAGGGAGCTACTAAGCCCAACTGCTCAATCCAACATGATCCACAGCCCAACAAGGTTGCCAGCCCAGCAAGTTCAGCACCTCTTTCATCCTCATCACAGTCAACCACCAGAACTCTTCCTTCATCTCAGCCTACCCTTGCCACATCTTCAAGCCAACCTGTTGGTCACTTCTCTGCCAGGCTTTCTGGAGCACCTCATATTTCTCCAAAGAAACGGAAGTTAATAGCAAAGTTGCCTCCAAAGAAATGGGAATTGCTTTAGGAAAATGGAAAACTTAGCATCATATTGTCATGATTGTATTTTGTGCATGTTGGCTTATTTTGAGTTATGTTTGTGTTAACTTTCTGGTAAGGTCAGTGTGACTTGTTAGCTACTTTTTGTTGGTGATATTTTGCCTATGAGCATCTATGTGTTGTACTTAATTGCTGGATTGGACCAACCAACCCTATTGTGATTACCTCTGGATGTGAAACACTTTTTATTATGTATGTTACTATGACATTTACCATATTGAGTTAAGCTTGTCTTTGTTTCAAGTTTGTGATATTGTTATGGAATTATTTAGTAATGGAAACTAGGTATTTGCCAACCAGAAATTATACTCACATTTCAACAACCAACCATGCTTACATAATTATCATTTATACATGTTGAAAATCATTTCAACAAAACACATTTAGGGAAGTCACCTAATACTTTACCAACAAAACACATTTCAACAGAACACATTCAACAAAATCATTCCTAACACAATTTACCAACAACAACAGCATCATACCCAAACACCCTTTTCATACCAGGTTCAATGGAATTACACACTTAGGCCTAGACATATAAAAATTCTACAGCAGTAAATACAGGAACCCAACCCACCCAAAAAACCCTAACACAGCAACCACCATTAACTTCCACTCTGCCGCTTTCGTTCTTGATTTCAGGGAGGCAACTTTCCTCCTCATTCTTGCAATTTCTGGGTTTTTCACCTCTGTCTCTGGCTCTGCCCAACGAAAGAAGTTGCAGCCTTCATGCACCTACACAGTATCATCGTCTTCACTCTCCAATCCTCAACCAAAATAACTCAATTCAGACGAAAAGAAAAAAACAAACCTCATAGTAAACACAGCCCCAGAATCTGCGACAATAGTTCTCCTTCGTCCCCGACGTTCGCAGCACCGGCCTTTCACCATGGGAACAAAGCAGCAACCTACCATGCGAGGAAGATTTTCTTCGAGATGAGACTGAGCTTTCGGCAGCCATGGCGTTCTCCCTCCACGAGGTCCGCGACGGTGGTATCTGCAACAGTGGGAGATTCAAACCACTTTGCCCTTTTTTTATCCCGTTTAGATATATATTTATAATGCTTTTCCTTTTTATATTAAACTGTTGTGATAACTACCCTAATGATGGAAAGGGCATTTATGTCCGAAAAAAATAGAAATGACGATGTTAAATAGAAATGCAACATTAAGGACGATTGTAAATAAAAAATTAGATGAGGGACGGTTTCGATTCTGGCGCTCAACTTTAGGGACCAAAACCATACTTATCCCTTCTCAAAATGATATACTTAGATTTAATTCCAGCTAAGACTGGGTTGTAATTTAAAAACTTTATAACGTATGTCAGTGGGTGTGTGAATAAGGTACTCATTAAAAAAATATAAGATATTAGTTTGTGTAGAGTATATTTTAAAGAATTTTAAAAGTATTTTTAATATTTAATTTGATTCAATTTTATTCTTAACATTTAAAATAAATTTTAATTTTATTTTTAGTATCAATTTTTTAACCATCAACATCAAATTATTTTTTTACCAATTTTATCCTTTTTTATATATTATTTTTTCAATAGACGAACACTCTTCTGTCTTTCTCTACTCCTCTCCCCATCATACTAAAGTACCACCTTACCATCATCTTATCCTATCCCTTCAACCATGGTTACTATTGTCAAAACTATATCAACATCCCATAAAAAACTCACTTTTCTATTTCACTTCTACTATTCTCTCTTTCTTCTCCTCCTCTTTTTCCATTATTTTCTCTCCTTTTTTTTCTTTAATTTGTTTCTATTAATCTACCTTTCTTTAATATTGTCTATCATCATCTCTCACTTCCACGTTGTCTCTCCTTCGTCCTATCTAGCGAGTATTTTCTCTGCATTAATTGAACTCAAGACTCTGAACTCTTTGTTCATAATAGTTGTAATATACTTGAACAAATATATAATTATTCTCAGACATGTTTGATTGATATGTGACTTGCTGCTTGAGATAAGACCAAAAAAATGACCAAAGCTCCTTTATATTTTTTTCGATCATAGCAAATGCAATATGCAATATATTTGAATTGTCATCTTAGATGGTAGTCATAAGCAGAGTGCCTCCGTATTTAGCATATAAGTGAATGCCATCAGTGGAGATAAGTTGTTTGCAATGCATAAAAGCCTCTACACAAGGAGAAAACATCTAGAACACCCGATGGAACATGGCGCTATCATCATCACCACACTAAGATTATGTTACAAGTTACACCCAACCTAAATCACCATAATTGTTAGAATATATCAATATTTAATTAAGCATAAATAACTAAAGGCAATGTAATGAATCTTACGATGTAAGTACATCTGCATTGTGAATAACCACCTAGAAAGCTTACTGTATGATTCCTCCCAATCTCTATATATCTTGGCAATGACTTTGATTTGCAAGCCAAATCTTTGTATACGATGTTTTGTAACAAAAGTAATTCTCAACAGATTCTTGCAGAACTCTTATCTGATCGTTGGATCTGCTTTGACCATTGTGAATATGTGTTGAGCTGTCACATTTGAGTCTAACTTTCTATAGTCTTGGCCTATTGATGTTTGTATGCAAGAATGAGGATCATTGTATCTCCTCACCTCTTCTTTTTTTTTTTTGGCTTTCGGCAATAAGTACTGTGTATGCTTCATTGACAACTCAACCTAAATTTAGTACACTATACAACATACTTAAAATAGTCACTCTCTAATATCTTATACTCTAGAGCCCTCCTAACGTTATACATCTTGACTGCCATAATAACCTTTTACTTATTTTCAAACTATTGCCCAATCTCAAACTCATTGGTCGGATCATCCTCGGGACCTCCTTTATCAAAAGAACAATCTTTATTCATTGTATTGAAATTCAACGTAAAAAAGTGAGTATGATGATCATATGATCGAAAAATAGTAGGTTGTGTCAGCAAAAATTGTGAATCTCTAAAATAGTTTATCTCTTCCTCCTCATCATCATATATATCCATAAGTTCAATCTCTACTTTTTCTCCATCAGATATAGGGTTAACTTTATATGGATCTGTCATTGAGTCTCTAATGGCATAACCTTCATAGCTTTCAAAATTTCTTTGCAATATCTCATTATTAAAATTTTTAGGGTTTGATCGTCCTCCCTTGACTACCCTCAAGGAGAATGTTTAAGTCAATTATCAACTTTTTAATATTTGTTCTAGTTACCCCACTTGAGGGGGTGTCATCACCAACATCCGAAGAAGCCCTACATAGGTCAACCAAAAATATAAATAACTTCAACAGATGGACATTTGAAAAACGATTGTACCAATTCTGATTAGACGTATGTCCTCATCATTACGTAATACCTATGTCAAACAAAAATTTATTAGAATAATAATAATATAATAAAATAACAATAAAAAATGTCATCTAAAATAATAAAATAATAAAAATAATTAAATACACACTATAAATAATAAGATAATATTTTTGTGAACAAAAGTATTGTCTACTTCTGTCGGATATCTATAATAAATCTTTTTCGTTCTCTTTATGTGTTGATCAATGATGTGCATTATAAAATTCTTTAAAATCATTAGACATCTCACTTTAACCGAAATGTATACAAAAATTGACCAAATAGAACTAATACAACATATCTATTTTGATCAATACTATTTTTCCATCATAAAAAATTTATAATAATGATATCCTAAACATTTTAAAGGGTAAGAATTAGAAGAAAGAAAAAGCAGAATGAGAGGTGAATGTATTTTTTGTAATGAGTGAAGCTTTACATTTAGGGCTGGCAATCTATACCTTACCTGCGGGTACTCAACCCGGACTAACTCGTTCAAGTAAGGTTGTCTACCTTACTCGCACTCCTAATATATTATATAATATATATGTAAAAGTTATATATGTAATGAAGAAAGTGAGTGTTGAACCCACAATTTTTTTCTTATAAAAATTTGAAATAACTACTAAACTAGTTGATGATCATATTATTTGTAATTTTATATTAGATTTCTTTAAGATTTTATTATTTTTAATTTTAGTTTGAACTTAATTTTTTATTTTCTATTTTATTAATATGTATGAAATTTGGAATGGTTGAATTTTATATTTGCTTAAAATTTTTTATTTTTCTGCAGGTAGGATCGGGTAGGATAGGGTTTAGAATTTTAGAGTGTGGGTAGGATTAGGGTTGAGAAATTCTCAACCCGCGAATAGGATAAGGTAGAATTTTAAAAAAGTTGTCAATCCGTGAGTAGGATTAGGATAGAGTTCAAACCCTATCTATTGCCAGCCTATTTGCACTCACTAATATTTATAGGATGAATTTTTTATCGCTACATGGGCCAACTTCACCAAAAACATAGATGAACCTTGAGTTTAGAATGAAGTTTGCCGCTTGGCCAGGTAAATTTCATAAAATTTGCACAAGTTCACCGTTTACTTGGACGAACTTTTTTATAACTGGTCAATTTCACTGAAGTATTGGACGAACTTGATCAAAATGCCAAAGGTGGACTAAGCTGTTTCTGGGTCACTCAAGAGGATACGTACAAGGATGTATATGGTTACTCTTCTTAATATTGCTTCTACTATATGTCTATATCAAACAAATTATTAATTAATTAATTAAACAAAATAGAAATCCTGATTTGCCCTTTTTATTTTTATTTTTTAATCAAAGGAGAATATAAAAATATGCACATTAGTGATGATGCTTTTATATGTTCTCAAGATACAATGTCTTAAATACTTAAAGTAGGGGTGGCAAACGGGACTAAACTTGTTGGGCCGGCCTGCGTAATCCGTCAAAAAAGACGGGACAGACTGAAAAATTGAGACTGCTACATATCAAAAGTCCGCTCTAACTCGCACTGCTTAAACCGTGAGCTTTAGCGGGCTTTTCTGCCGGACTTAAGATTTTTTTTAAGATGTTCTAATTTAGTATCTTGGAATATGTTCTACGTTTGATTGATTATGTTTTAAACTTGTATATGTTTTTATATATTTTGGACAATATTTATTTTATTTTGGACAATATTAGTTTTATTATTTTGTTTCAAAAAATTTGGTTTATGATTATATTTATTTCATATTTATAATTATAAAGACTTTAATGTTTGTGAATTTAGATATCATAATTTTTTTTATATCTTTAGAAATTATAAATTTATTAAAATAGTTGTGAAATTATATATATTATTTAATACTTAATAATAAATAAAAAACTTAAAAAAAGGAAGATTTGGCCGGCTTAGCCCGCCAATCCGCCAACCCACCAGCCCACCAAAAAGACGGACTTTTAGCGGAACGAGACGGACTTCCCTACTTGCCACCCCCAACTTAAAGTAATCACTCTTTTTATATAATGCAAATACTTTATGCGTAGCAACATCTTAGTTCTGCTATAACTATATATTAAACACAGCTTGAAATGCACGGTTAACATTTTCCTATCTTTATAGGTTGGGTAGTTGTTTACAGACACAATCATACAAATACAAAAAAAGAGGTTTTAAATATTATAATTGCCCGTCTAGCTCAGTTGGTAGAGCGCAAGGCTCTTAACCTTGTGGTTGTGGGTTCGAGCCCCACGGTGGGCGTAAATTTTGTCCCCTTTTTTTAAAGCTCTCTGAAGCGACTTCATAACCCCTTATCATTAAAAGGCTTAGTGCCCTAAAAAGTCATCTTCAATCTAACATTAGTCGACTACATATTTCGACTTGCCATAATCATTATGGTGCCAAATGAAGTTTGAAACCGGTTTCCTTACGTGTTTTAGCGTTTACTCTTACAATATTCCCGCATTTATGTTATCATCACTGACATCAGCCTCATTAGCAACCAACATTGTCTATGTTATATTCTCATTAGAAACAAAACCAGCAACATTGTCTATATGTACTATTAAATTTTGTGAGGTTCAAAGTCTATCAGAACTCTGCTGCTTATGTATTTCTGGCTCATCCTTTCATTTTTCTTCCAATTTTCCGTGGTACAAACCATGCAGCTTTAATCATTTTGTAAAGTGACAGAACCAAAGAGGAAGAGATCAAAGCTGAGAACTTTTTAAGCATTCACTAATATAAATCAGTCGTCAGTGGGTGCTTGGGCCTCCAAAATATTGCGATTAGCGCACTAGAAAAGCGGTCATATTCAGGAGAGTGATGGAGATGCCCACAACTTGACTTTCTTGTCGGTGCTGGCTGTTGCCAACACCAAGACTTGTTCTTTTCCTGGAAAAGGAGCAACAAAATTTTCAGATAACAAAGAAAATTCATGCTTGTTAAGCACACCATACAAGCAAGGCATGCAGACACACTTCTGTTTTTTCAAGACAAAAGAAGAATATCATTAGAATGAAGAAATGAATGCTTCAGGATGAGAGGATAAGAGATCCTCCTAACAATATCAAAAAAATAAGAATAAATAAAATTATCAAAGTACAGCTTTTCATATGCAGACAGACAATAACAATAAGCAAACACAAAATGTATTGTGGTACACTTCAAAAAAATATTCATTGTAAAGATACCAATGAAATTTTGTGTAGTCAACTAAACTGCTTAGACAATAAACTACCAAGACACAGATCTAGCTGAAAATTTGTCACATCAACTATGTTAAAAAATCAGACATGAAGAGTTAGATCAGCAGCTTTACCCATTGGAATACTTTTTGGTGCCCAGGAAATGCACGTAATATCACCTGGAAGTGAAAAAATTAAAATAAAAAATTACTAGATTTTTCAATTGCAAGTATAGAAGATCCCAAAATTTGATACACGGGCATACCATCATGGGCTTTATCAGCTGTATCCAAAACCTTTCCAGTCTCAACACATAACCACTGCAATGTCGAACCATGGGTTGCAGCCAAAATTTTTCCATCTGGCGAAATACTAAGGCGGTCATAGTGCAAAGTAGTACCAGCAGAATCATGAAGAGGAATTGGAAACACCTTTAGTGTCTTTGGATCCTCAGAGAGATGATAGCGAACTTCAAGTTACAGGGAAAAATATTAGGTGAGAATAATTCAATAAAACATCAAAGAATGCACAGTTTCCAAAAGAATGCTACTCACAGTAGAGGGAAGGACACCAGTAGCCAATCAAACAATATACACTCTTTTCAAACAATAGCCAAAACAAATAGTAACATAGAGAAAAGAAAACATGCCTACGATCAGCCATAGAATATTATTATCCAAGTATTACTTTGAATTTTTCGTTTAATAAAAGCATGACATATTTTTGTCTTGAACATTTAAACTATTTGCAAAGGTTACTGAGTTGAGTTGTTTTTTTTTTTTTTCTTTTTCCCTTTTAGGAAAACTAAAGCAAATTTGACACATGGAAAATAATCAACTCTCAAATTTTGCTTACCATTGATATTCCATATTCTCATTGATCCATCCTTTGATGCTGTGATTATTTGCTCGGAGTTTGGGGAAAAGCATAACCAAGTTACTGCACTCTGACACAAAAGGAATAAACAAAATCATTGAGAATACCAAATCCAAAATAAAAGTAATCCATCAAAATATATGAAAATTAACATATAATATACCTCTTTGATAATGGAAAAATGAATCATCTAATGATATATATAATCTAAATTTTTTTTGTCCAGCAGATATAAATGGGAGCTTGATATAAATGTGAAATCAGTAAATCACCCGAAACTATATAATATACCTTATGCCCCTTGAGCTGCATAACATTTGCAACTTCTTTGGCAGATCCATCCTTTGCATACACAATCTCCCAGACCTACCACACGTCGTAAAAAAATCAAGTAAAGAAGATATCAACGATTCCAATGATAAGGAAGCAGTACAATTCTGATCTTTTTCAATCAGAAAATATAGCAAAAGGGTATGCATTATTATGCTAATGGTTCATTAAAAGGCTCCTTGGTACATCTAACAAATTGGTAGATGACTTTACATCAAGTATGAACTAAATTGTAAGTGATAACCTCACTTGGATAAATTTCAGAATATTAAAGCTCCATCTATGTCAATTCCAAAGAACAAACAGAATTAAGAAGTGGAACAGCAATGCATAGCATATTTAACTGATTTTGGCTTGCCAGTATTCTTCTTCAAAAGAAAAATTTATAGAAAGATGTCAGGTAAAAATGGTAGATCATAGAAAATATGTTGATCATTATCACTTAACAGCTTCACTTGGCATACTAGTACTACACTACTACAATACTTTGCATTACTTAAGCTTCATATTCTAAAGTGATATTAAAGTTCCTATTAAACTTCAATATTTTATTTTGTCCCAAAACTTCCCCAAGCACAGCCTGAGGCATGATGTCTTGTGTCACAAGGATCAGTACTGGCTTCAAAATCCAGTTTCTGTTTCCTCCATCCTGCTCCCACTCATCCACCAACTGACTCACTATATGTCACCAAGTAATTTCCTACTTTTTGTTCATTCTCTTGCTTGAAAATATCTCCATACTCCCATCTTTTTCATTCCTTTATCTATGTCAAGTTTCTCTATAAATTCCATTCTCACTCACTGGCCACGACAGAGAATTGTTAGGTCCCAAAATTGAAACATTAACAAACATAAACACTAATAAATAATTAGACGAAGAGAGAATAATAGGGAGGGAAAGATAAAGTTAACGTGGTTGGATGTAGTTAAATACAAAAGTAGGGAAAGAAGGAGGAGCATTACAAGCTACTTTCAACTTAGGCTGGGTTTGGTAAAGCTTTTTCAGGAGGTGCTTGTGCTTTTAAAAAGCACAAGCACGTCATTTTGCGTTTGGTAAATTAAAAAGCTCAAGTGCTTGTGCTTGCGGCTTTTAAAAGTTAGGGGTGCTTTTGAAAGCACCTAGGAGGGAGCTTTTCAAAGCTGGCTTATGCTTATCAAATTTTTTTCATTTTCCCGCACATATTTCCCGCTATTATATTGCCATTAAAATCTTCATATATTTCTAACTTCTCTTCCTAACCTTCATAAAATCTAACACAATCTTCATATATTTTTTATTTTTCAACCTAATCTTCACAAATTTCAACACAAATACATCTCTATCACATATTAGGTATGAACTTCTATCTATTTATATTATTTTTTTTGCGTTAATTTTGTATTTTTTCAGTAGATCTATTATGTTTGTTTGTTTTTTTCTGTTCTTTGAAACGGGAAGAGGTTGATGAAAACCAATCATAAATTTTTATGATACTTATATAAAATTTTAAAGTTAAAAAATAGAAGAATTTATTTATTATAGTTATGTTTATTATGAATTTTTTATTTTAACATTATTTTATTTTAAAATATTATATAAAATTTTAAAGAATTTGAAAAAAAAAAATTATTTTTTTGTTATAAACATGTTTATTATAATTTTTTCAACTTTTAAAAGCTATTTTACCAAACACAATTATGGTGCTTGTACTTATTAAAAGCCATTTTTAATTTGATTTTACCAAACGTAAGTGTTACAGCTTTTAAAAAGCTTTCATAAGCTACTTTTAAAAAGCAAAAGTTTTACCAAACTAAGCCTTAAAATGCTAGAAGATATATAATAATCAGTTTACCAACTGCTCCACAGATCAAGGTTTATCACGTACCATAAACTTTGTATATATATATATAATATCAAAATGAAAGTAGCAACTTTTCCATGTTGCTTATTATCAATTTTTTCAATTGAATTGAAATAAATACAACAGGATACTTTTCAAGGAAAGCACAAATATATTAAGTACTACTGGGTGCAGCCTCATTGCATGGGCTAGGATAAGGACTAAAACTGGAATTCAACCCTAGTTAGTGCAGGAATAGAAGAGGAAACTTAAAGGCTACCACCTCCTACCTCCTATAGCATAACGCTGGTTAAATGCATGTGAGACACACAAAAAAAGATTAGAAACTCTGTAACTCACAGAATTTACCTTAACATCTGCAGTAAAGGCTGCAGCCGCAATAAAACGCCCATTGGGTGATATAGCAGCCATGTTATTTTTCAATTGATTAGTATCGACATGACCCAGATTCTTCCCAGTTCTTCCATGCCAAAGCATGATATCAGTCCCTACATCAGAAATTAAAATTTTGGACAGACTGTAGAAAGCAACCATCAAGCAGTATATATTGGTGTAAAGATAGGGTTGATATTTTCATTCAGCTAGATAAAGGCATAATAAAACAAAATACATTTGAATAATAAATAAAAGCATAAAACATGGTCTGTTTGAATCATAGAAACGTAAGATCATTTGTGGTACTGGTAGCTGAAAGCTGTACAGCAGTTTGCAGTCATATACAAAGGTCCAGCCGTTTAGACAAGCAAAGGCAAGACATATAGGAGCCCGTATTCTATTATAAATCCTTTTACCATAAAACCCAATTCTTTCTCAACAAGATATATTTAATTAACATTGACATTCCCTTTATAGTTGCTGAATACTATTAAATGAGAGCAATATATAAAGTATGACATAACATTTTGTCTATAATTCCAACATGGCATTACGCTAAAAATACCTTCTGAACATGAGGCAATAATTGTACTTCCATCGGCACTTCCATAACTTGCCTTGGCTCCAAACAAAGTTATTATAGCTCTTCTATCATGAACTTTGTGATGTTCCCACTTAATTTCGGGGAGAGGAAGCTTTGTTTGTGTGTTGTTTTCAGAAGCTTTAGGTTTCTCTTCCCCATACATGTATAATGAACTACCAGAGAGTGTATGAGATGCCACAACAATGGAGGATGTATCACCAGAAAATGCAACAGCCATTGGATGACCTCCAGCAGGCAAATTGATTCTCATAAACCTGCACAAGAGTTAAAGGGGAAGAAAAAGATTAGGCAAATAGAGCATCAATAATATCAAGGTGACATGTAAACATACGAAGAGATTTTTGAAATTCACATACTTGAAACTTTTACTTGAAGCATCCTCCAACTTAAATATCCTTATTATTCCATCCGCACAAGCTGTTTGCAACAATAAAATATTGTAAGAACATAAGAAAAAGGTTCATATATTATGCTTAATAGCTCAAAAAAGTAGAAAAATAAAACAAAATTGATCATTAGAAAAATTAGAACAGTTAGGAATCCTAGATTATATTAAGGCAGTCCAATGCACAAGCATCCTGCATTAATACAAGGTCTGGGAAGCGGTCGTACCCAAAGGGTGTAATGTACGCAGCCTAGCCATTACACTAGTAGTTGTTTCCAAGGATTGAACCCGTGACCTTGAGGTCACACGGAATCAACTCAATCTTTGCTCTAGGGCTCCCCTTCAATCCTAGGTTATATTAACTAGAAAGAAAGTAGCCTACAACAGTGACGCATTATTTATAACTACATGTCAGCAAATGCGAGGTGACAACTAGGTATGTGAATATTGAGGCAAAAATATGTGTTGCAATATGTAATTTTAGGAGATTCTTTGTGTCATGGGCAGTTTGTCCGCAACTTCAAAGGTCTTATGGGATAAAAGCAGGTGGGTTTATGGCTACCCAGCTCATAATTTCGTTACACTTGACAAAATAAATAAATAAGTCAACAATGAGGTTTGGATGTGCATTTATTTGTCAACTTCTGTAGAGAAAGTGTTGAACTGGATTTTTTAATCAATCATTTCATAATCATAAATCATATCCACGAAAGCTTTGAGATTTATCTTCACGACTCTTCACTTGAACAATGTACATATATAAACAGAGCTAAAAAACATATTTTTTTTGCTACAGAAATTTTAAATCTAAAATTAAACTTGAACAAGGATCATGTATGAGCATCCATGAGAGTTGAGAAAATCTCCTTTAACTAGGTAGTAAACTACTGGCACAACTAAACAGATGTAAACAGAATATCCGAATACCTGTTGCCAGATTTTGCCCATCAGGGGAGAAGCATAACCCATTAACAGCATCACCATGGCCTTTCAGGGTGTTCAAATCCAATGGATGATGTCGCTTGGTTTGATCCTAATGTGACACAAACAGAAAAACTTAAATCCAGACCCCATAATTTCTAAACAAGTAAATTACTCAACTATCTCAATCACTACCCCAAATGATCAAAACAGTAAATACAACCACTAACATAACCCAATTTTTCTCAAACATATTAAACATTAATTTGATTTGTAATTTAGTTAGTTGCAACTTACAACTAACAACTACTTAACCGTACAAGTTGAAACTAGCTCAATAACTTTAACCATAATTAAACATTCAAACATCATTGCAAAAAAATAAGTGTAAGACATAATAATACATCATTGCAGACACATCCATGAGAGGGAAATGGATAATTTTTTTCACATCACTAAAGAAATGCATGCAATGCCAGAGGAACTAGAAAAGAGTGAAAGAATACATACTACATAAAATAAATCATTTTTAATCAATAAAAAAAGGGGGAAAAGGGACCTTATCGGAGTGGGAGTGGGATTTGGAGTGGGTTTTCTTGGAAGGAGGTGGGTGGGAGGGTTTGGAATGAGAGGAGGGGGGTTTGGGATTGATATTGGGATCGGCGAGGGATCGAAGCTCCGATTGGCGGTTACGGAAGTAAGTGTTGAAGAAGAGGAATGCAATGATTGCTCCCAGGATCACTGACAGTGCTACAATCGGCATAATTGGATCCATTTCTTCAGATTCTTTATTTGTGATGCGATGCGATGAAGAAGAAGAACTTGGGGATGGAAAGAGGAAGAACTGAAGCAGGGTTTGGGGATTAACCCGATAACCCGTCACACCATATGTGCCGTCAGGGGAATTCGCTGTCCGATTTAGATCGATTTTTGAGACAAAATTTAAACATAAAATATTATAGCACATTGTATAACACATTGTATAACAAATAATATAAAAATGTATAATAAATTGAGCATGTAAGTATAATTAATAGTGAATGCTATGGTATCTTTGATATTATGCCTAACTTATTAAAAAGGCAAATAGATAATATTTAATAAATTTTAAATATTTTATTTTTTATTTTAAATATTTTATTTTTTACTTTTAAAAAAATTAGACAATTTAGGCACTATAGTAAAAAATACCATAGAACTCACTATAATTATAAATATAATAATAAAATAATAATATTATAATATATTGTACGATTTAAATTGAATTGGATTGGTTATAAAAAATAGATTTAAAATATAATTTGATTTAATAATTTATAAAAATAAAATTCAATTAAATTTAAATTAGTGCAATTTTAATTTATTTTTAGTTTAGATTAAATTGGATAAACGATTTAATTTAAATCAGTTTAAATTTAAACATTCCTACATACGGTATTAATTTTTTTCAAAAAAAATACCAACCAAAAAATAATTTAATTCTAATAACTATGAGTTCATCCACAAAAATAACTATTTTTAAACGGTTGGATGAATAGTTATTAAAAAATTTTAATTATTCTCTTCATCTTATCTTTATAGATTTATTAAATTTTTAATTAAGTTATGTATTTTTTAATTAAATTTTTATATTATATTAAATTTTATAATTAAGTTTCTATCATAAAAAAATGTTAAAATTAGAAAAAAATATATTAATTAAAACAGAATATTCAATTAAATGTTAGATATATTTATTTTATTTAATAAAATATTCTATTAATTTTAATATTTTTGTTACGGTTGAGACCTAATTACAAAATTTAATATAATATAAGATCCAATTTAAAAAAAAAGAAAGTATAAAGATCTATTTAAAAATTCGATAAAATTATAAAACCGACAAAATAATTAAACATTAAAAAAAATATAATTAAATAATTTCATAAAACATTTTATATTGTGGAGTGTATTAAAATTAAGAGAAAATTTCACTCTTTTTTCTTAAGAGATGCTAAAATAATATTCTTTCTCTGTTATTTGTAAAATATACATTCTTCACTGTTATAACTTTTAAAAGATCTTCTCTTTAATTCATTTTAAATTTTTTATGTTGGCTAACGATAACTTTACTTAATTTTCAAAAAAAATATTTTTTTATTAAATTTTGTTTATCAAAATATTTTATAACAAATTATTTTTTTATTGATTAAATTGTGTTTTTACTAAAATCTTTTTAAAAAAATTTTAATGATTAAATTTTCTTTTAAGATAACAAATTATTTTTTTAATGATCAAATTAATTTTTTCAAAAAAACACAAATGACATATTGACAGTCACCCTTCTTTCTAAACGTTGTCCTTAGAGGATCAATGCTTCTCCTTTTCTAGATGGATTTTTTTTAGATTTTTTTAAAATGTTTTAAAAAATATTTTGGTATAAACATAATTTAATCAATAATAATAATAATTTATTAAAAAGTATTTTGGTAAATAAAATTTAATAAAAAAAATAGATAAAATTAATGTTAATTAATATAAAAAATTTAAAATAGATTAAAAATATTTTTTTAAATTATAAAGGATGAGAGCATAGTTGTAAAAATCGGATCGGACCGGCTGGCTCGACCGGAAAACAGGTGAACCGGATCCTATACCGGTCCAGTCCAGTGTTTGAACCGCACAAGGAAGGAATTGAACCGGTCAAAATCGGTGCGAATCGGTGAGGTAGTCTGACCGAGAGAAAATATTTCTAAAATTCTTGAGGTAGGGTTCGAACCCTTGCCCTCAAGGAAACCAAAAAGCTCAACAACCACCAGACCACTATGTTTTCTTTTTTAATTAATGCAAATTATAATACATATAGATATCTTTCATCAAATAGTTTATTTTTATTTAATTTATTTTAATTTTAATTAAAAACTCACTCATTCTTAAATTAATTATATTTTTATTTAACAATAATTATAAACTCACTAATTTTTTATAATTATATAATATCTATTAATATTATTTTTTAATAAATACTTGTAGTATATAATAGTATAAAAGATATAAACTAATTAATAAATTATTAAATATTAAAATAATAGTTATTTTAATATAAAAACAAAATAAAAATATTTATGATAGAGTAAAAATAATAAAATATTTATTGTTCATGTTCCATATTATTTTAAAATAACTTGATATTTTAAAATTTTAGTAAAAATATGTATTTTAAATTTTAATTTTAAACTTTTGACTATTTTTTATTTTTTATTTACATAGGACCGAGTCAACCGGTTCAATCAGTAATCTAACGGTTGAACCAGTGACTCAGTGACCCAATGACCTGACCGGTTCGATTACCGGTTCGGTTCTGACAACTATGAATGAAAGTGTATATTTTATAAATAGAGGAGAAGAAAATATCATTTTAACATCTCTCAAAAAATATTAAAATTTTCTCTAAAATTAAACTAAAAATATATAAAAAGTTCAATGCTCAATTTGAGTTAAATCAGTACTGAAAGATTGTACTAACTTAATTTGGTTTTGAAAATTTTATCAATTTAATTTTTAAAAAATATATTAATGAGTTATATTTCAAATGGCATAATCTTTTTATTTTAGATAAAAAAATCTAAAAAAAAATACTTATACGAGTTAAATAGGTTTTTCGGTTGATTCTTATTAAATCATTTTGATAACTTATAATGTATATGATATTATGTCTCATATTTTTAACGAGACTTGCTATATATTCAAGTATTTTTTCATTTAAATTTATCTAAATAGGTCCAATACCAATAAAAATCACTCTCGTTAAAAGAATGTGATTACACGCGCATCTTCTTCTTCTTACGCTCATTTACGCATGGAGCTTCTTTTGTTATTGTAATCACCAACAACACCAATATTTTATTAATAAAACTCAATATTTTGAATTGAATTTAAATTTATACAATGGACAATGTTCGATTCATTTAATTAGTATTATATAGTGGTTTCGCTTTGATAATATTTTTGGTTCATTCTAGATGCAAATGTTTCTGAATTCGAATTTATATAATGGACAAATGTTCGATTCATTTGGTATTATACAATGGTTTCGCTTTGATAATATTTTTTGTTCATTTTAGACGCAGGAGTTTCTGACTTCGAATTTATATAATGGACAAATATTCGGTTCATTGGTATTATTCAATAGTTTTGCTTTAATAATATTTTTGGTTCATTTGCAATCCAGATGTGTTGTCGATGAATAATTTGTCCCAATGGTTGGAATGACTTTTAAGACAAATTGAATAGAATGTAATAAAATCTAATGCAATTGAATAAAGTGATAATAAATAATTTTATTCTATTTTTGCTAAAAAAGGCTCAACCATTAACAAAAATATATCGAATTCATTTCTGAATCCAAATGAATCTTAATTAAAATAAGAAATAAATCGAAATTACTTAAAGAATGAAAAGTTTGGTCAATACTCTTTTGCCCACAAAAAAATATTTTATTCTATACAAAATAATTTAAAAAAATAGCTTAAAAGATGTTATGGGTACTATAAAAATCTGTAATGTCCTAATGACTTATGGCATTAAAGAAATACTCTACATAGTCAATAATAATTTAGAAATTAAAGAGAATATATTTTTATCATGTATTTACCTAAATTACTAGAATATTACAAACTTTTATAGTACTCCTAATATTTTTTAAACTATTTTTTTAAATTGTTTTGCATAGAATAAAGGGCATTTTAAGCCATTTTCTATGCAAAACTAGTTGATTCAAATTAGTGGGTGTGTGCGTGTATGTAGTTCGAATCAGGGTGATTCGAATTACATGGAAATGAAGTTCGAATTAGGGTAATTCGAACTAGGGGTGTTCGCGGTGCGGTTTGGATCAGTTTTGAGTCAAAAACTCATCCGATTCGAAAACTAATTTTACTTGCGGTGTGGTTTGGATTGGACGACTTAAAAAAAATTCGATCCAATCCGATCCAATTTCAAGCGGTTTGGATTGGATTGGATTTGTGGTTTTGTAAATTAAAAAAATTAAATACATATAACAAGTCTTAACAATATCTTAAAACGCCAGCGATAACATAACAATAGAATTAAAATTATAGTTTAGTTAAAATAAATAAATAAATAATATTTTGAACATAAAATATTTATTAAACAATAATAATATATAAATAATATAAAAATGTATAACAAATTGAATATGTTATAAGTATAATTGTAAATATAATAATAAAATAATAATATTATAGCACATTGTGCAGTTTGAATTGGATTGGATCGGTTATGAAAAGTAGATCCGAAATTCGATCCGATCCAGCGGTTTGCAAAAAATAGAATCCAATCAAAACCAAATTAGTGCGGTTTTAATCGGTTTTCGATTTAGATTAAATTGGATGTGCGGTTTAATTTAAATCGGTTTAAATTTAAACACCCCTAATTCAAACTATATAAAAATGTCTCTTGGTTGATTCATTAATCAATTTTTGATTTAGCTAATTTGTGTAATTTTTCTCTTCCCTTGACTTATTGAAGTGATTTGCCCTAAAAAATATCTATCAAATTAATTAATAATCGTATATTTGAATATATTTATTCATATTAATTCACATCAATTTTTTTTAACAATCAGCTACTGGAATAATAAATTTGTAATAGATGAATAATTAAATATGTTTACAATACTATAATAATTTTTTTTATAAAATGCCTCGTACTTATATTTAATTATTTATACACATTAATTGATTAGTGACCGATATTTTTTTTGACATCTAATCTAATATAATTATTAAATCTTTAAGAAAATAAATTGACTCGTGTGTTATTGGACATAGCTAATGTAAATTAAATTAAACTGGTTTTCAATAAAAATCTTGAGTTATTGATCAAGATGGATGTTAGTTAATTTAAAAAACCAATTAGATTCAATTAATACTTTCTTTGGAGAAAATAGTTTAATTATATTTCATTAATCTCAAAAGAAATGAACTCAACACTATAACAATAATGCACAACAAAATTATTCATAAAACTCAAATCTAGTAGTATGCATGCAAGAGTATCAATACTCTAAGCAAGGTAAATAAAATTAATCAAGACCCATCTAATTTAGTAATCAACAGGAGTATTGACTCCTAATTAATTTCGAAAATTTCGAAATTTCATGTGAGAGGATTTAATAATAATGCACCTATTAATCTAGTGATTGACTAGTAATACACTAATACTTTCATATTATAAATTTGGATTCAAATCTCATTTTTTACTTTTAAATTTTATTAGTTATTTTTCTGTTCATTCCCTCAGCGCTTTTCTCTCGTTGTCCATGGAGAGAGTCAAACATTCAAGTGTGATCGGAAGGATTATCTTGTTGTTGCAATATGCAAAACAGAAAAATTTATTAAATAAAAGCAGAAAAAATTTCAATAGAGTATATAATTTAATTATTAAATAATTAACTTACACATATTAGTTGCATCATCATCTTGGTGTTGTCTGTTTTTCTTTCTTTACAACTTGATCATCTTTCTTTTGTCATCTACAAAGCACATAAATTACTTCCTATAGCACAATAACTTTTGAAGAATAGTACTAGAATTTGGACACTTATTATTTTCCTATCTCTTCTTGTGTCTTTCTTTTCCTTATAAAAATGTTTCTAATAAAACTATAGAATAAATTTGACATAAGAACTAAAAATATATTATAACAGTAAATATAATTTAACAAAAGAAATAAATATAGGTTAGTATATAAAACTCACGCAACTGGGTTGGAGGGTTATTTTCGCTTGATGGATTAATTTGTGGTGATCTAAGGAGTAAATGAAAAACAAAATTAGAATTTAAAATAAAATAAACTTATTCATTTGAAGCCTCCATACTTCTTTGTTTTTCTTTCACAATTGTCTTCTTTTTTTTTTTGTGCATTGTTCTTTTTATA
This sequence comes from Arachis hypogaea, assembly GCF_003086295.3. Lineage (NCBI taxonomy): Eukaryota > Viridiplantae > Streptophyta > Magnoliopsida > Fabales > Fabaceae > Arachis > Arachis hypogaea. Next base: position 111,669,190 of record NC_092039.1, on the reverse strand, counting down.
GTCTCTGCAAGCTTTGTTGCTTTTGTCTTATAAAAATACAAATAAAAAGTATTAGAAAACTCAACAACTATATTGAAGACATAGAAAACTTATTAACAAATGGACATCATAAAAAATTTGTTGTACAACACCTAAATTTATTATCATAGTACAAAATATATGGAAAATTGTATGGTATATAAAATTTATTGTCTTTGTTGTCCTTCAACATTTTTTTTTGTTTGCTTTGTATTTTCCTTTTTTTTGTTGGTATTCTTCTTCACTACTAATACTACCTAGAAAATTGTTGAATAAGAAAGACAAAAGAATATTAGGAATCAATGTGAATTTTACTCAAATTTCGATTCAATTTTAGTTTCAATTTTAGATGAAGAAAAAACTTCTATTGTTTTCTTTTTTTTTCACTTTTTTCAGCCTCTAGACGAGCCCTTTTTCTCCCCTGCCCCGCCTGAAACATATGGTTATTAATAATTGATTTATACTATAATATTTAGATTTGTGAATATATTAAAACTTACCTCATCTAATTTGGGTTCTTGCTCAATCTTCTTTATTATCCTTTTCCTACTCTAATGTATTACCCATGCTCTTTGAGGGGCGGCTAGACCTGACTCAATACCCATGGAAGTATATTATGACCAGGCATATAAACAACCATTAATAATTTTTTTCTTTCGCAATGCAGCATAATTGGAAAAAATATAAGACAGCTAAGAAAAAAACAAAAATAGTTGTAAGTGAAGCAAAAACAAAGGTATATAAGAGTCTCTATCAATCTTTAGGCACAAAGAAAAGAAAGGTATATATAGAATCGTAAAGAGCTGTGGAAGAGGAACGAGAGACTTAAATCAGGTTAAGTGCATAAAGGATAAAGATGGAAATTTTGGCGGTTCAAGATGAAAAGATCAATGAAAGGTAGAAGAGCTAGTTCTACGAGATATCTAATGAAGGATAGAAGACTCTTCTAAGCCTTGGTCGGTTATCCACGAGCAAAGTAGATCAAAATTTTGACTACTATCGTAAGATTCAAGATTCCGAGGTAAAAGAAGTTCTAAAGCGGATGAAAAATGACAGGGCAGTAGGACCCGATAATATTCTGATTGAAATTTTGAAGGGCCTTGGAGAGAAAAGCATCAGTTGGTTAAGGAAGCTTTTTAATGAGATTTTAAGGTCAAAGAAAATGTCAGATGAGTGGAGAAAGAGCACCGTGGTACCTATCTACAAGAATAAGAGGGATATACAGAGTTGCAAAAACTATAGAGAGATCAAACTCATGAGTCATACCATGAAATTATGGGAAAGGGTGATAGAACGGAGGTTGAGACAAGAGACACAAGTAACAGAAAATCAATTTGGTTTTATGCCAGACAGATCCATCATTGAAGCTACATACCTGTTAAGAAGGATGATGGAGAGGTATCATAGTAATAAAAGTAATCTACATATGGAATTTATTGATTTGAAAAAAGCGTATGATAGGGTGCCAAAGGAAGGTCTTATGGAAGGTTTTGGAAAGGAAGATAGTAAGGATCGTATATATTCGTGCAATTAAAGATATAAATGATGAGGTTACAACTAGTGTGAAGACTCAAGGTGGTGTGAAAGAAGAATTTTCTATTGGTATAGGATTACACTAGGGATCTTTCACATTAGTCTTGGAAATACTCACATAGCATATCCAAGAACCTGTGCTATGATGCATGCTTTTTGCCGATAATATCGTCCTTATGGGAGAGTCAAAGGAAGACCTAAATAAGAAGTTGAATTTATGGAGATAAGCTCTAGAAGTGTATGGTCTGTGCATAAGCCGTAACAAGACGAAATATATGGAATGTAAGTTCGGCCGTCGAAGGAAAAATCCTAATACAGATGTTAAGATTGGAAAAACATCCTACAAAAAGATAAAAGTTTTAAATATTTTGGGTGCATCATTCAGGATAATGGAGAGATTGAATAGGATGTAAATAATAGGATCCAAGCAGGTTGGTCCAAATGGCGGAGTGCATTTGGTTTTATATGTGACAAAAAAGTGCCTCTAAAACTTAAAGGTAAATTTTATTGCACTGCTATCAGACCGGCTATGCTTTATGGTACAGAGTGTTGGCCAGCTAAAGGAGAGCACGAACATAAGTTAAGTGTGGCAGAGGTGAAGACGTTGAGATGGATGAGTGGTCATATACGATTGGATAGAATAAAGAACAAAGATATAAGAGAGAGAGAGAGAGAGAGAGAGAGAGAGAGAGAGAGAGAGAGAGAGTTGGAGTAGCATCTATTGTGAAAAAGATGGTAGAATCGTGTCTCAGATGGTTTGGACATGTGAGAAGAAGACCGACAGAGCACCCAGTCAGGAGGGTGGATGAGATGGAAGATGGACAAGGGGTGAAAGGTAGAGGAAGACCTAGGAAGACCATCCATGAGGTGGTCAAACAAGATTTACATATAAATGGTCTCTCTGCATACATGATACATGATGGAGTTCAATGACGTCGTATAATCTATATAGCCGACCCCGCCTAGTGGAACAAGATTTCGTTGTTGTTGTTGTTTCTGAAGCTTTCAATTCTTTTCAAGAGAAAGTTATGGACATGCCTTACTAGTTCATCTATCTTATATTTGTCATGTTCAAGATGGCTAGGAGATGTGAGTTGGTGAAATTATTTTTGGTGCACATTGTTCTGAAAACTGGACCGAATCGGTCGGTTCGACCGGATTAACCGGGAACCGGTCATCTGGCCGGTCCGGTTGACCTCCAAAACTTCTCTGCAAAAAACGGTAAAAAATCGGTTGAACCGGTGGTTAACCGGTAAATCGGACGAACCGGACGGGTTTTTTGAAGTTCTGGTTTTTTAAAATAGCCCAAAACGGCGTCGTTTTGTGACGCAAAGAAAAAAAAAACCAAAACAAAACCCACGACCCACTAACCTAACCCACCCCCAAATCATTCAGTACTCAGTTGTCACCACACGCCTCCCTCAACCCTACTTTCCTTTTCCTCCAACGAGCAGAGGGACTCCACAATCGACGCCGGCAGTGAGCCAGTGACCACCAGCGGTTGCCATCCTCGTGGTTTGAAGCGTCTAGTATCATCGTCGTCTGGTCTTCAGAAGAACACACACGACACACCCCACAACACAGCTGTCAGCAGTGTCGTCATCTTGAACTCTGAACACTGAAGGCCTGAAGCTTCTGGTGTCCCCGTCGTCGGCTTGTCGTCAACATCGTAGTCGACTAGTCGAGAATCTGTTCTGCCGCCGTGAATCGCAGTGAGTTCTTGGGTTTTTCAATTAGTTTTTTTATTTAGTTTTAATTAGCTGTATGAATTGCTGGTTGCTGCAGTGAGGAATTTAGTTCAGTTTTAAGTTCAGTTAATTTTTTATTTTGTTAATTATATGAATTGATGGCTTGATGCAGAGTTCTTATTCTGCTTTTCAATTTTTTTATTTTGTTAATTATATGAATTAATTATTATGTAATTCTGAATTTTACTGAATATAAATTTGATATAAGTTCAATTTTGGAACTCTGGATTTTGAATTTTGCTATACAAGTTCAAAATTCTGCCCTATTGAATCAATCTTCATCTTCTAATTATATAAAAACTATTCTCTTTCGTTGCTGTTATTGATGATTACTTTTCTCTTGATTATATTTGCGAGATGGGTTTTTATTGGTTTTATTTTTAATTTTTCTTCCCCTTTTTTTTCCCGACTCAACTAAAAAAAGTTGAAATCATTTCCGATATCCTTTTCCATTAGTCCATACATTTACCAGATTTGAATAAGAACACGTGTGAAATGAAAGATAATAGACTATAACAAATTCTATTGATGCCGTAAAAAGAAATTTTGCATTAAAACAGTAGTCTGATGTTAATAATTAACTAGAAGCTAGCAAATTAGTCGCTAAGAGTACAAATTGTAAACACACAAAAACAATCAACAAAATACAGAAATTTGAGTAGTTAGGTAGACATTTTTCTTAATAACTAAAGAAATCTAGAATTATCCACTTGATTGAATATAATTTTTTATTTTGAATGCTGGATGAATTGATATAATCTTCTGGGTTCTGAATTATTATCATTTTGAATTTTGCTATAACTGTTGGATATAATTTGTAATTTGGATTTTCAGATTTTGAATTTGGATTCACTTCTGAAGCCATGACAAATTCCTCGCCCAATTTAATCAATCATGGCATTCATGGACATGTTCCTGCATTGAAGTATTTTTTCTTTTGTTAATCTCTCTGTATGTTGTGTTTGCTTTGGCTAGCTAGATAAAGTCACTCTTGGTATGGGAATGTAGTTTAGAGGATTTTATTTTTATTGGTACCATTTGTTTCTAAATAATGGGGAGATCCTGTCTTAATTATTATGAATGTATTATCTCTATTAGTGTGTTTTTACTGAGCATCTTAATGTATCCAGTGTTAGTATTTTTAAGAAAACTATTAATGTCTAATTTTGAGGTATAACACCTTTTAGTCTCATGAGGTATAACTTCAAAATTATTTTCATATTAAAATTTTTAGATTTAGAAATTATTAAATCTAAATATTGAAAATTATATATTAAATTTTTAATAATTTTATTTATATTTAATTAAACCGGTTGAACTCCGGTCGAACCAGTAAATTAGTAAACCAGTGAACCAGTTACCTCACCGGTTCATTGACCGGTCTGGTTCTCACAACCTTAATTGGTGCTGTTGTTGGGTACAAAAATCTCTTCTGAATCAATAGCACAAAAACTCTTTAAAAATTTTTTCTGTTATCTTTAGTATCAATAGCTGTTTGTAGAATCATTTGTTTCAGTTTTTCATTAGTGAGTTAGCTTCTTTTAATTTTGTAGCGTGAGAGTTACTTACAAAAAAAATTAAAAAATTCTTAGATAATAGCAAAAAAATTAAACAAATTGAAGTATTTTTAAAAAAAAATTATGAATTATGCATTAAAATTGCTGAGTACAACAACTTTATTTCACAAAACTATTTTTTACCAAAACACAAATTCTTGAAAAAAAATCTTTTGCTAATACTCTAAGAGTCTGCACAATCTTTATTGTTATGATTGAGGTTATACTATAGAAAATACATATACTATTGACATTCTTATTTAAGCGTTTAATTAGCTCCATTTAAAGCTTATAGTTTAGGTTCAACGTCGAAATTATCTAACACAGGATAGCAGTGAGTTGATCGCCTATGTGGAAATATCTCAGATTTTAGAGTTTTCTTAAAAAAATATTACTTCAATGTGGTGGTTAGAGACTGATGTATATTTCTCATTTTCATAGTATCTATATAGTTGGTACAACTTAGGTCTCTTCTCTCTTTGCGAATTCGTAGTTAGTGGTGGTTATGACGATGACAGATACTTCTAGTTTGCACAATTGTCATTCTCGATACACGCTATAATTTACTTCTCTACTATTCTGCATCATCGGTAAGGTAGCTCTGCTCCTCTAAAATTTTATCTCATAATCCTATGTTTTTGGCTTGCCATGGTATTTAATTCTTTTGATTTTCGTTCGACTTTGTGTTTCAAGGAAAATAAAAAATTTAGGATTCTTGTTCAACAAATTCTTTGCCTTATTTCTTGGGAAAAATACAAATCCTTTGTATTTATTCTCGATTAATTACTAAGATTACTTATTATGGTAGATTGTTTCTGTGATGATTATTTCTTTGATCTCATAATCCTATATTTATGGCTTCCCATGGTATTTACTATTTCTTATTTTTGTTCAATTTTGTGTTTCAAGAGAAATCAATTGGGTATTTAGGGTTCTTGTTCAACAGATTTTTTGCCCCATTTCTTGGGAAAAATAAAAATCCTGTGTATTTGTTCTCAATTAATTACTATGATTACTTATTATGGTAGGTTGTCTTTGTGATGTTTAGTTCTTTGATTTTCATGTCATTTGTATCTTCTTTTTGTTTTCTTGAATATGGTGCACCATGTGGTCGGTATACTCACTGCTGGTTTCGGTCATCATGAAGTGATTCTTCCTTCTTTATGTTTTCAAGGCAAGGGGTTTCTACCAACTACTTGAATAGCATGATTTCTATTCAATTTAGTTTCTGAGTTGTGAATGAATTGCTTTCTCATTTTTTATAGAATGTTTATTTTTATATTCTCTTTGATAAGATAGTTTTCTAGAAGTTTCATATATCAGTCAACCTTCCTTTCTTGTTTGTATGTTTTTTTTGTGCATTGCTTTTTATCAACTCTTAGGATCTTTTTTTACATAGTTAACTTTTATTTACCGAGATCTTTTGTAGGATATGTTGTAGCTTACTTTTATTGGATAAAATATTAGTAAGGTTATTGCTGGGTATTATTATATAGGGATTTCCATGTATATAATTTTTTTTATCTTTTCTAAAAAATCCTGGATAGTTATTCTAATTATTAGACATTTTTCATTGTTCTTTCCTTAATGTTTTCGTCTTCTGTTTCCTATTTGTTGTTTAGCTCATTTTTTAGTTATTATTGTTCTATAATTTTCATATAGGTTAATTATGTGTTTTCTTGTTTCATTCTTTTTCTTTCAATTTCTGAATTCAAGCAAATCAACTCATTCATAATTTAAATCATACTATTCTGTGTAGTATGTCAACAGTTATTATCAAATCAATAGACTCTGAATTTGGTGGTAGTTGATGAGCGTCAACTTCATGATTTAACCCTACAGATGGTCTTTCTTTTCTCTTCCAATATGTGTTCTGATTTTGTAGATTGTATTTCTTCTTATTTGAAGACTTCTTTTAAAGGCTATGTATAGCCTATATGTTTACAACAATATATCTTTTTTTTCCTCTATCATCTTTTTTTTAATTCAAATTTCAACTTCTTCTGCCAATTTGTCTATAAAAGGAGAGTGCAGTTGAGTATGTTATGTATTAGCTCTTTTTCGTTATACATTGTCTGTTGTGATTATCTTTTTGAGCCTATTCTTATCATCTTTCTTGCTACTTTCTATTTGCTTTCCTAATCTTGGTTGTAATGCCTCCTCCTTCTGATAGAATTTCTAAGCTTCATCCTCCTAGGGAGGTATGGAGACTGAGAGTAAGGGTGTTGAGGCTATGGGTTGTTCACTCCTTTGAAAATCATGATGTACCTAATTCAATGGAAATGATTTTGGTTGATGAGAACGTGAGGATTTGTTCAAATTATTTTTTTATGCATGATTTCCTTCCTTTGTTCTGTTCATGTTTCTTTTGCTTCAGTCATATCCTTTGTGTTATTTTTTACAATGTAATTTTTGTTCTTTGTAATTTAATTTTTTTTTGTGTTTTGATTTTTATTTTTCAACATAGATGGAAATAAAAAGATCGTATGCTTTTTAGACTAATATATTTTTGCATGTGTTCAATTTTCAGGGTACAAAGGTTCAGGCCACAGTAAAAAAACATTTAATCAATAGGTTTAAGGAGCATATTATTGAGTGTCATGTTTATCGAATGTCATACTTTAGTATTGTGGAAAATGTAGGTAGTTATAGGGCTACCGATCATGAATACAAGTTAGTTTTTCTTAATCGTACTGTTGTTATCAATGTTTCTGATGATAACATAATAGCTAAGACTTGTTTTAGCTTTTTTCCTTTTATTGAGTTTTTGAAAATGACTGGAGGCTATAACTACTTAATTGATATGTTCTTATTTTCTTTACTATTCTTTCGTCTGATGTGTTTGTATATTTTTTATGGTACTTAAATATTTTTTTTGCACTTTTTGTTAGGTGTTATTGATCTTCTAATTTCTGTGGGTGAAGAGAAAGAGTATTTCAAAGATGACAAAATTGTAAAGATGATTGTTGTTAAATTGGCTTCAAAAGAGTATGTCTATATTAGATTGTTCTCTTTCTAATAGTTATTTCCAATAAATCACATCTTCTGTTATTCTTTTAATGTATTCAACTTATTTTGTTCAGTCTTAATAATATTAAGTTTCTGTATTGTTCAAGTTTGAAAAGGCATTGTGCCTTATTTGGCGAGTATGTTGATGAAGTTAATTGTTTTTTAGGGCAATTTACCTAAATAAAATGGATGGAAAAAATGTTTACACAAATACAACAATTGAGAATCATTTACCTTCATGTCCTCTTACTGTTTTATATAATCCGTGGTAACCTACTACGTTTTAGTAAAATGCACATAAACCGTGGTAACCTACATAAACCGTGGTAACTTACCACGGTTTATAAAGAGAGTTTTATGAACGTAAACCTTGGTAACTTACCACGGTTTATGAGGAAGAAAACTCTATATATACACCGTGAAAATTTATGCAATATTTTTACAAGGTTTTTTTTAGTTTCAATAAAAAAGCATTTAAAAAATCATCTTTGAATGTTAAGCCATGTAATTCAAAAATCATTACATTTATATTTTCTAAAATTTCAAAAAAATAATTTTTTTGTATTATTATAATTAGTTGAACGGAGAAATAATAACAATCACATCATAATTTTAATTAATAAAATAAAATAATTTATTAATTTTAGTTACACTTAAAAATGAATAATACTTTAAAAATAACTAAAAAAAATTCAAAATTTTTTTGTGAATCAATATGTACATAAAATATTATGTGAAGATAAGTATAAACATTAGGATAGTCAATAAATAATTACTGAAAAATAAAAAGAGTAAAAAATAATTATAAATTCTAATAGTTGAAATAGTAAAAAGAATGTGAAAGAAAAGGTTAGATATATATATTAATTAAATAATATTATAAATAAAAAATTTAATATATTATTTTATAATATCATTTAAAAAAATGCATGTATACGCATATAATGAATTCTCTATTTATGTTTGTTAAAAGTTGAGACCGAATTGCAAGTCAGAGTACAGTACAGTATATCACAGAATACGTAGTGAGTACTAAACCATATAAGTTAAGACTATTTTTTTCCTCTTCATCCCTTCTAAAGTATACCTTTTTTTTCCCTTAAAAATCGCTTTATTCTTAATTTTTTTATGTAAACCATATGCATGCAAAAAAATATATATTCCATTTACTCTCAATCTTTCTTTGACTTTGACTGTGTCTTAATCCAGTATAAATGAACATCTTTCATATTACTACAAATTATTAAAAAAGTTATAACCACTTTTTTTATAGTTATCATAAAAATGGAGGAATTTTTGGCATGGTTAATTATGAGTCTTTTTTTCTTGCAATATTTTAGAGAAAAAAATAAAAGTAATACATAATCAATTTAATAAATGGAAAAAGATGCAAAGAGATAAAAAAAATTAATAAAAATAGACAAATAGATGAAAGAAGAGAATGAAATAAGAAAGAAGACGAAGTAATTGGAAGTTATGCGTGAAATGAAAAAATAACCGCAATATAAATGAAAAAAAAAAGTTAATTGATAATTTACTTTTTTTGACCTTTTTCAAAATAAAAGGATATATCCGTTACTCTTTATTAATAGGGTTAAGATGAAAAAGTAGAAATTGGGCAACAAACTTTCCTATTCCCTTTATAAATTGTTATAGATATATAGGCTCTCATAAATTGTGGTATGCTACCACGGTTTATGCACAAAATTCTCTCTTCTTAAACCGTGAAAGCTTACAGTGAATTACGTTAACAATCTTCAATTCATAATCCGTGGTTTGTTTCCACGGTTTACATTCACAAGGCATCAAGAACAAACCGTTGTATCTTAGCACGGTTTATATATAAGTTGTAAAATGTGGTATGTTACCACGGATTATATAAAGATATTTCAGGATAAGTAAGTTATAAAACTCAGTTAATTAACGGCTAATTAGCCTATAAATGAGAATTTATTCTAGAAAGCCCAAAATGTGATTTTTGTGGCTAAATATGATAGAGGAGATTGAGACGAGAATTTCGGTACCAATTTTATAGAATTCGGGCCAAGATTGGACCGAACGGGCCAAACCGGGCCAACCGGACCCAAAGTGGGTCCTTGGCCCAACATAACTAAACCAAAACCCTAGTTTTCAGCATTCTCTCTCCTTACTAAACACACTCACATGCTGAAAATGGAGGCCATGGAGGGAAGAACACTCTCTCAAGTTCTTTCTCTCACTTGATCTTCAAACCACCATAACTTTTGATCTAGAGCTCTGATTGCCGCTCCGTTTGCGGCCACGCGTTCACCACGGAGAGCTCTACAAAATCCATACAATTAATCTTGAGGTAAGCCATGTTTTGATCTTCGAAATTCCAGCCATGTTTTCGAGTTTTATGAGCAAAAATGTTGAGATTTTGGGCTCTTTGATGTTATAGGACCCAACTCTCTTGAAGGAGAAGGTTAATATTGTCTCCTTGGACCTTGGGTGTGGTAAGATTCTCAACCCTAGTGTAATTTGTTGTTCTATGATGTTTGGGTATTGAGATGTTGTGTATGGGTATGATGATTGTGGCTTAGGTTGTGTATATGTGAATATTGGAGCTTGATTGGTGATTTTGAAAAGCTTGAAAAAGGAATTTGGTGGTGAAAAATCTGTTCTTGGAGGTGTTGAGGCCTTGAGAGCTTGTGGATAAGTGATTTGGAAGTGCTCCGGTTGAGCTTGGAAAATCGGCTAAGGTATGGTTTGGTTTCCCGTATCTAATATGTAATGTGGTAGGAAATACTTAGGCTAGAGGCCCTAAGATAGGCATTGAATTGTTGATGTTATTGAATTGTTGATATATATGATGTGGTCATATATGTGATGATGATTAATGATGCCTTGATGGTATGATGTATGAGAGATATGCATGTTGTGATATATGCTTGATGATTGGTTATGGTTGAATTGTGGGTTGAACCATGTTGATGGTGAGTATGATATTGATTGTGTACAATGATGATTTAATGAAATTGATGTTGTTGAGAATTGGCATGAGGAAGAGTATATGATATGTCAATATATTTGAGTTTGAGCCACTTGGGTAAAGTGGGTTAAAATGATGAGATAGTGATTTTGATAAATTGTGGTAAAGTGTCAATGTGTGAGTTGAGGAGGCTTGATGTTGAAATTGATATATTTTGATTGATTTCAAAGAAAAGGGATGAAAATGGCATGTTTTGATTGATTTTGAAAAGAGTTGGAAATGACTTGTTTTGAAAATGGCACTTTGTGGTTTTTATGAAAAACAAGGTTTTTGGGCATACTTCGGTGGGACACAACTTGGACTACGGATCTCTGTTTTGTGCCAAATCTATTTAGAAATGAAATTGGATCCGGGATGTCCCTGCCGTTCGAAGAACGGGTGAAAAACTTTAAAATGAGGAAGTTATGTCCGTCGGAAGATTGGGGGTTGAAACTGTGAATTATGCAGCATTTAACTTAGAAAAATTTTTAGCAGAATGACCCCCGCGCGTAGGCGCACTTGGCGCGTACGCGCCGTTCTTCTCGAAAGCGCCATCCACGCGTGCGCGTGATGTGCGCGGGCGCGCCGATGTGCTGCACCCAATGCCCAGCCATTTTCGATAGAGTTATGCCAGAACTGTGCCAGTTTTGTGCCTGGGGCACGAGAGTACCCACGCGTACGCGTGGTTGACGCGTGCGCGTCGTTTGGCTAGTTTTCAATCCACGCGTTAGCGTGCATGACGCTTACGCGTCGATGAGTTTTCGAGGCCATCCACGCGTCCGCGTGGAGTGCGCGTACGCGTGGACCTGTTTTCATCCCAAAGTTGATTTTTGAGTTTTAAAAGCCAAATTTCATACTTCTAAGCCTCCGATCTCACCACTTATGTCTTAAATCATTATGATATGTCTAGCTATGAGAAGAAGGGCTAGTGGATGTGGCAACTTGCGAGTGAAGCAAGGGAAAAATGGATGATCAATGAGGATCAAGCATGAATATGTGAGATGCGGAGGATGGTGGTGGAAGTGCTTGTTATGCCATGGGCCGAAAGGCTGTAATTGTTGATGAAACGGCTGGTTATGGATTTAACCGTGAGCCGGGTGGCTGATTATGGATTTAACCGTGAGCCAGATGGCTGGATTATTGCCGTGTTACGGCGGGGCCATGATTATGGCTATGTATAAACGTATATATATGCTGTTGAATGAATTGTGAAAGTTGCACTTCCATTATCGGAGATGAGAGTTTCCCTGGGAGAAAGCAGTGGCTAGCCACCACGTGCTCCAGGTCGAGACTTGAAGCTCTTTTGACCCTATGTCGTCAGGGTGGCCGGGCACTGTGAAATTCTCGGACGAGCTCACCCCCAAAAATATTCACCAGTAATGGTGATGGATAAATATTCACCAGTGATGGTGATGGATAAATATTCACCAGTGAGGGTGATGGATATGGATCATGATTATGATCAAGTTTACTTTGAGTATGACTCAAGTTGGGGAGACATGACAGAGGGACAGTCCAATGGTTAACTGCCAGGACTTGTCGGATTGGCTCTATAACCGACAGATGATATCATCAGCCACTAGGGACAAGCATTCATCATATGCATACTATATGAATTGTTTGAGATTGCCTATTTGACTGCATATTACTTGCTAATTGTCTAACTGCCTTATTTGTCCCTATTTATATATTTCTTGTCTGATATAACTGTGTTTGCTACATTATACTCCTGCTGGTGGTTGGGAGGTGAGAAGGAATTGGAAAGGGAAGTATTAGTTAGACTGAAGAATCTTTAGTCAGATACCCTTATATGGTTTAGCTTGTTTATAAGCTTTGAATTATCTGGAGGAAGTTCTAGGATTGCCTTCGGCTTTCCTCTATTATTATGTATTATATATGTGGAAGCTGTTACCATGCTGGGGACCTCTGGTTCTCACCCATGCGGATTTTGTGGTTTTCAGATGCAGGATGTGAGGTTTCCCGCTGAGGCATGCTGGAGACTTCTAGATTTGCGAAGATCCTTTATTCTCGAGGCTATGTTTTGGTTTATATGTTTTGCTTAGATACTTTTATCTCCATTAAATAATACAAACTGTGATGACTCCTCTTATGGGAGAATTTTGGAGAATAGGTTTTATGTATTTGTGTCCCTTTAGGTTTCCTTTGGGGTTTTCCTTATTTTATCATATGTATATGTTATGCTCGGACCGGTTATCTTTGCAGCCGGATTTTGAGTCTTGATATTCCTGTTTTTGACACTCCTTTGTATATATATAATCTCGCGTTGGTTTATCCTTGTTCGTTACATTATCGATCGAAGTGTTGTGCTTTCGAGTTGCGGTTTTTTTGTTTACCCCTTTTTCTGCAAAGGCTCCTAGTTATAATCAATCATTTCATACTACTATACGTACTAAATTTTTATTTTAGAGGTCGTAATATCTTGCCATCTCTGACTTATGACTTAAGCATAAGACTCTGTATGGTAGGGTGTTACATAAGTAACCGATTTTCAATTGTTGCAATTAAGTAAACTTTTCTTCCATTTATTTTATATAAGTAAATTACCCTGTTTTTTAGCTTCAAGTTATGTTGAGCAACCTATTGTGGTCTTGCATCTTGCTAAAGTCAATTTTTAGGAGAACATAATTTGTGGTTGTTGTTATGTGGTTTTAAATTTGTATTTTGTTAAATTTATCTCTTTAACTTTTAATTATTTTGTTTAGGACAAGTTGGTTTTCGAAATGTGATACATGCTACTCAAATCTTATTTAATTCTGACATATCTGAAATAGTTGAGTTTAAGAAGAGGTAAGTGTTGTTTCAACAATTGAACTGCGTTTACATTTTTTCTGAATGATTAATGAAAACCTCATTAATTATATATATGTTTGTTGTTTATGATGAAAATGTTGATATTGATTAAATTTCTAAATACGGTAGAGAATTGTTTAACCTCCTATTTTTTTGCCACACTATGAAGATGTCATCCAAAATTGTCAGCTTCGTGATTGTGTCACTTCTTTATCAACAAGGCTTTCAATTAGTCCTTAACATATGCAAGACATTGAATTTGATATGAATGCTTTAAGTGCTGCATATGATATTGTAAAACTAGTGCACTCTTACTTATCATTCTTTTTTTTATTTGTTCATTTTGTATAAATTCATTTACAACCTCAGTTTCTTCTTCTTCTTTCTTTTTTATTATCTAATACAAATTTGGTTTAAACTTAGTATTCATTTGTATAAAAGGTTGGAACAATCTCAAGTATTACTCATGATACTCTATGGTGGTATTTAATTTATTTGTGTGGCAAAAAGATTGATGTTGGACATTCTTTCCCATTTTGTGGACTTTGCTTAACTCATGCTTCTGATGGTATACCAAGATCAATTTATGTTTTATGCTATTTTTTCTTTGTCATTGTTTTTATTCAGGATTATTATCTATATTAAATGAAATAATTAATAATACTTCCATTATATTCATTAATTTACTATTGATCTATAGGTATGAAGTGAAGGTGTTTGTTACACATTCTCAGAATTGTAATATTTTCATTCTATATGATCAAGATATCAATTTTCTTATGAAAAAAAATGTGCAAATATGCTTAACGATGAATTTTCATTATGGTTCGTCAAATATAAATTATGTCTGGATTATTCAATATGTTAATTTATATTTTGTGAATCTAATTATTTTTGTTCATCAATGTATTTATGTATTTGCTTTTAAATCCAAATTATTTTATTTTGGTAATTATTTATTTCTTTGTAAATCAATCTGAAATTAAAGAAGCAATTGACTCTAGATACTGAGCTTTTTGATTAAGTAATTCACATACTAATTTCTCCTAATCTGGGCTTGTTTGGATACCTTGCAACTCTCAGGAATGTCTCGAGACAATATTCAAAAGGAATACGAAGAATCGGGGGAGGTGGTTCCAGATTCATTGGAGGGAGAGGATGTTGTCTCCTCCGATAGTTCTGATGGCAAAAATTCTGCTGGACGAAAGGTTTCCATGCTGTCCTATGACCTCAATAGAATGCCAGAAGAGAATAAATATTCTTATAGTAGAATGTCTCCTGAGAAGAAGAATGCGTGACACTTGGCTATGTGGGCAACACGATACTTGAATCCTTGAGAGCAATGCTTTAGTTTAGGTGAAGAATTTTGATTCAGGTTGCATAGGATAGCCGAGACTTATTTGTTGATCTTGTCGTGACTTTATAACTATTCATATTGTTATTAGAGAGTATTCTTCCTAGAGAGTTTTTCATATTAGAGACTTAGAGAATCTGATATTTAATCAAGATTGGTACATTTGTTATTTTTTGAGTGAATAATTCTTGAACTAGGGTTATTACATGCATTTATGTCGTGCTGCTTAACAGTGAATCATCTAAAATGCATTTGGTACAAGTATTTCAATTTCTGAATTAGTTTGGATGTCTGGTAACATCTCCTGAAATTGTTTATGCCTCTTTCATTTTATTATCTCTCAAAAATTGAAACCAACTATACTTCTTTTTAATTCTTATTTCAATTAGGAATAAGGTATCTCTTTCATTGTTTTTTTTCCAATATTCTTGCATCGGAATAAGATTATGTCGTATTCAATTTTAGACAGTTTGATCAATATTATGATATTAATTTTCAGATAACTTATTTAAATAATTATGTATGAAATATGGTAAGTATAATTTTACAGTAAGTAAAGTTTGATTGGGTGAGCTATTAGATAGGGATAACTTATTTATTGGTACAATAAGAAGACATTTTTTGATATATTCGATATGCGAATAATATCCCTTTTTTAATAGTAAAAGAGATCACAATTTTTATTTATCATAAATTCAATAAAAAAGATATGACAACTAATTTTTGGTTCAGAAATAAAAAACTTATTTATTATCATTCCTATGTTTAACATATACATTAATACTAATCGATACTTATTATTGATGTGGTGTGCAGGTGTGAATTATTACGCTGATGCCATTGTTAATTATCGTTGTTTTTATTATTATTATTATTATTATTATTATTATTATTATTATTATTATTATTATTATTATTATAAAACAGTGGGAAACCAATTTTCTACACTAACACATTGCTAAAGCCAAAAGTGAAATCAAATAAGAAACGGCGCCCAAATCCTCATTCTCCCTTGCGTCACTCCAATTGAACCTAACCTCCAGCCGTGTCTCCTATAGCCTCAAGCCGTCGAAGCCCTCTCCTGACGAAGGCCTGACCTACCGCTTCTCTCGTCTATCGCAGCTCTTGCCTTTCGAAGGGCTGTTGTCCCGTCTTCTCTTCTCGAGTAAGCATTCGTCCACTAATTATTTTTTGTGTATATATTTTGACTGAAGCTCTTACCTGGACCTAGCAACATACATGACTATATAATTTTCTCATAGATGACCCAGGGGTATAGTTCATGAAACTGTATTGTATTAGGAGCATTTTTCTTTGATTCCAAGTTGTGACTTTGGAGGCAAGGCTTTCGTTTACAAGACATTCCTGGAAAATGTTCTTATTTTGCTTTATATGTGGCTACAAGATAACTTTCATTCTCCAATATTCGTTATTTACTTTGTAAACTAACTAAGTCGAGTACGGATTATGCTGAGATTTCTGTTTTATTTGAGTGCACACATAGTAAACGGCCACACTCAAAGGGATCAAATAGAAAAAATAGATAGTAATAAATGAAAGTGATATTTTTGGCTTAGTTTTGAACATCCCACCCTCAACGGGTAACTTTCCACTCCCTGCCTTCCCCTGTTTTTGAAAACCTCATAATTTGCCGATTTCAAAGATTTAAAATTAACAGATAGTAATAAATGAAAGTGATGTTTTTGGATTAGTTTTGAACACCCCACTCTCAAAGGGTAACTTTCCACTCCCTGACTTCCTCTGTTCTTGAAAACCTCATAATCTGCCGATTTCAAAGATTTAAAATTAACATGCATTAAAAAACAAGAATGAAATGCCTCATGAGTTGCTTGAGATTATGAATCAGAAAAAACAACTATGGACCATGACTATTCGTATAATTTTTTGTGTGCTTGTTCGTGTCAGGAGTTTAAGATGGCTCGGAAAGGTCGATACACGAAAAAATCAAAATTGGGACTAGGATTTCAGCAACCTCAAACGGGAGCGACTGCGACTTCAAACTCCCACCATGATGGCTCTCAAATTCTCCCGACCAGTGGTGATAATATCCCCACAAGTGGTGATAGTGTCCCCGCAACTTCACGCCCTTTCTGTCCCCCGTGAAGTGAACCAAGGCCTGGTCCACAGATGAGCACAAATAGTGCCCAGAACTCGCTGCCAGGCTATCTAAGCTTGGACGCTAATGCAAATAAGGTACCTCTTCTTGATGAAGAAGTTGACGACCTCCTTGATGCTTCTAGAGCTCAGAGTCACAGAGGATGAAAGACTACAGAGTTTTAGACAGTTAAGATCATCGGTAGTGTATTTAATTATTTTTCTTCGATCAACATGATTTAGGCTCCACCCATTGTTAATTTACACTATACTCTAATTTGTTCATCCCAAATGCTTTCCATTGCAGCACAGTCAATGACATTTGACCTTCTCCATTGTTTGAATTGTGTTTTTTATTTCTTGTTTTATATTTTTTCATTAGATAAAATATATTCTGTAGCCTATCAAAATATTTTAAAAAATTATGAATTATTATATTAATTAAATTTGTGTCTCCGACATTTAAAATAAATTTCAAATTTGTACTTGTTCCGAGGGTTACCTGAAACTGTAGGTCGATCTCGGATGAGATCTTCTGTGTTGGTCGGAGCCAACGTGTCCGGCAGGTGCACGGCGGCCGGAGCTGATGTGTCCGACTTGTTGGACTTGGTGGTGGTGCTGATCCTTCGTCCCCGGAGGGTGGGGGGTACCTGCAAGGGACTCCAATGCTTAAGTTAGCAAGGGTATTAAGCAGGTATTGAGTAGAATCAGAGTATGAGTTATACCTGGGTGCTCCAGTGTATTTATAATGGTGAGATGTGGCCTCCTGTGGATAAGATAAGTTAGTTATCTTATCTTTATCTTTATCTTATCTTTAAGTGAGGTCATCTTATCTTCAAAGGAACCGCCTTTATCTTTCTGGGCTTTGGCCGCCTTTAGATTGGGCTGTGTTCCTTCGTTTTGGGCCTGCTTTGGGCTCCTTTGGCGATTTGGCCGAGCTCTTTGAGAAGAGGTCGGGCATTTGGCCGAGCTCTTTGAGAAGAGGTCGGATAGTCTGACCTGAAGAGGTCGGTCGGCTTGTCGCTAAACATCCTGGGTCGGACAGCTTGACCCAGGGTATGAACAGTACTTATTATTAATTTTTTACATTAAAAGTCAGTCATTTTTTTTAAATTTGTTTGAAGTGTTGAAATTCTACACCAATTTATGCATGTTTTATGCTGGTCTGATCCATCATGCTTCGTTTGCTAAGTGTATAATAAGGTATTATGTTAATATTATTATGTTATATATTAATTTTCTCGCATGCTGTCCACAACGGATACACGTATAAGGTATTATATTTGGCTTATAGATTCTGATGGCACAATCAAGTCGACAAAACTAAGCATGAGGGAGGATACGGAACGGCCTAACGGTAGGAAGATCGTGCTCAAGTTCAACAATGCAAAGCAAGCAATTGGAGACGAAGCTGGACTGTTGAGTGGCGTGCTTGGTTTGCTAGGATCTGATTATGGAAAATTTTCTATCTGTAGGGAAAGTTGGTGTCAGATTACCATTAAAGACAAGATTTATAACAAATATGTCAAGGTAAAAGTTTATATCCCCTTTGAATTAAATATGCTTATTTTTACAATTATTGACAACTTGTATTATCTGTGTAGCAAATTTTTCACTTTGATAAAGATAGCGAAGGAACTATTAAGAAAAATATTTTGAAAAGTATGGGAAAGTCTTGGAAGGAAACAAGGCTGAGGTTGTATGATGATTTTTATGAGCCAACATTCACAGCCGAACAAAATATTGAGAATCGCCCGCCGGGAATTGATCGAGAGCATTGAAGATGGTTTCTTTACTATCGCGCCAAAACTGAGATGAAGGTAATCTAGTGTATCATTGTTACACAACAATACCATTTATGTTGCATTGAGTCTTTTTCTATCAGTTTTTAATCGCCCTTTGTCTCTGATGGACTAATAGGAGAAGTGCAGGAAAAACGCGATCAATCGATCAAAACAACTATATACCCATACTGGCAGTTCGAAAAGCTTCTCACGACAGATGGAAGAAGAGGTACTTTACTTTTTTATTCACTCTTTAGACTATCTCTGTGACTTAATTTTTCTTGATTTTGTGGAATACGATAATGGCAAAAACTTTGCTGTTACCGTCGAAACAACAAGGAAAGAGAGTCGGTAGAGGAGAGTTATGGATCACAGTGTACAAAAAAAAAGATGGCTCATATATCAATGATGAAGCAAGAGCAATTGGTGTAAGTACTACTTGTTATAATTTATCAATAAAATTATGATCTCAAATAGGGTAATAGTTTACTTCTATATGAAATGATATATGATCTTTTCTTAATTTTATTGTGGCATTTATACTATGATATATGACCGACAAACATTCAAATTTGATTCTGTGTAATTTTTAAATCTTATAAAATTTTGGCCCCATGTTGATTATAATTTATATAAGCTTCATTGGTAGAGAAAAATATGTAATTCCAAAATTTCTTCCACAGTTGACACTTTTGCTCTTTTTAAGCCTTTGATAGTCTTTCTCTTTGTAAAGATTTGAGCTCTTTTCTTCTTAGTTTTAGAATTTATTTTGGTTAAATTGCTATTAGTTATTGAATCATTATTTCAAAGCTAATATAAAGGAAGATTGAAAGATAAGGTTTTGGTAGGGGCTGTTGACATTTAAAGGATGAATGCTAAGACATGGTGGGGTCTTATGGGAAAGGAGATGTTGCTGTTGTCTAATTATTTTAGAATTCATTTAGTTGATTCAATAAATTAAGCTCTTTCTCATCTTTCTCATCTGTTTTTCAGGGATTTATTTCTCTGGCTTATTTAATTATATGTGTCATAAGATTTATTGTTTGTGTTATTTCTAAATCTAGATGAATGGATAGTAGTTAATGAAGATTACAGCAAATTTTGATAAAAGAGGTTATTTTGGGGTGTAGATTAAGTAATCTCGAGTCTAATTCGAGTGCCTAATGATATGCTTATGGTTGAATTTCATCAATGATTTCATTGATTTGTGGATTACAATTCCTTAGTTATTGCTACAGATTATATATGTGTTATCTAGGACAGTTGTTACTGCATGAGATTTCAATCCTTAAGTAGAGTTTCACATTTACTAGGAAAATTTTGTTTCTTATGTTTGAAATAATTTAGTTTCACTTATTCCTTATTTATTTTTATAGTGGTTGGCATCCTATGAAATAAATTTTCTATTTTGGTTGTTTTATGTAAATAACTTTTGATACCAATTTTTTTAATACTATATTTGTGTGTTTTTTATTGTGATGTAAGTGATATAGTTAATTGTCCTGTTTGGCATGTTCTTGACATGAGATAGACCCATCAACAAAATGATGGTATTTGCTAAGTTGTGTATGTAGGAAAGAATTGAGGAGATTAAGCAACAGGATGAGTCTTCTACAATGTTATCTCAAAATGATTCCATTGCTTAGGTTTTCAAAAAAGAGAAACCGGGTAGAGTACGTGCTGTGGGTTTCAGACTGACTCCTAGTCAATTCTTCGGTCCGAATTCACATGCGTCGGGCAACAGAGTCCAAGTAGAGGAGACCCAGAGGAAGCTGCTTGAACTGCAGGCAGAGCTAGAAGGTGAGAAGTTGAAGAGGAAGGCGATGGAGGATGAAGCAGTAGCAGAGAAGAAAAAGAGACAAGCATTGGAGAGTGCTCTGATTTATCTATTTCAATGGCAGGGTGAGGAGCTTCCACCAAACGTCACAGCAGGGATGAGCAATTTGAAATGATAGAGTGAAATATAGTATGTTAGGATTGGAGATATTTTGGATTGATTAAAACATTATTTTGAATTAGATTATGCAACTCTTCGCAAGATATTTGTTTTCTTCGTATTTTCATGAATATATTATTTTGTTTTGCATATAATCTTATTGTTTTTGCTACAAGTTTAGATACTAAGGTTGAAAATATTAACTTTTTATATTGTAAAAAATCTAAAAAAAAATACTCTTATAATATTCTAAAAATTTATATGCTTTTTTTCATAAAAACTCAAATTTTATTTTTTTTAAATATTTTAATTTGGCGGCAGTTTTAAACCACCATAAGTGATTCAAAGTGTAAAAAATCTGTTATATATTGCGGCGGTTCGCAACTGCCAATAACTGTGACTGAAACTTTAGAATAGTTTAGCGGCGGTTTTAACACCGCCGCTAAACGTGCGCCAACTTGACAACATCTAAGTAAATAGCGGCAGTTTCAAAGTCGCCGGTAAACATGAAGCATATCTTGTAACTCACATTTAGCGGCGGTTATATTAGCAGCTTTTTAAAACGCCGCCAAATCTAATTCTGACGCCCATAACCAGGGCCGGCAGTGAATCACCGACCTTTGATTTTGCGGCAGTTTAAAAAACCGCCGCTAATCATAAAGAATGCCGCCATTTAGCACCCCCTTGTAGTGAACATCCATTTTTTTTTATATGATGTGTATTTTATTTCATTTTTAAATTTTCTTTACATTTAAAGATATTATATTAAAACAATATATTAAAAAATATTAACATCTCTATTTTTTCAAAAAATAATAAAAAAATTTACCATTCATATTTTCAGTACATACTTTACTTGAGTAAAATAACATTCAAATATATAATTCCATCATTTTTATATCACACAAAATATTTTATGTGATAATATAAATAATAACCGAAAATTCAAGATTTAACATCTAAAAAGACATCAATAATCAACACAACCAAATTCTATCACCTCAACTTTCCTAAAATTTGGCTAGGCCTTGCTTATATGTCATATATTATCTCCTTCATAACCTCTATTATATAGAATAGAATGCATTAGCCACCAATTTTTTTTTTGTAAGATTAGATAATTATATTAATTAATGGCATAAGTTTTAAAGAAAAAATATCTATAACACTAAGGTAATTAATATCCAATATCATGGGATGGATACGTCTAAAATAAACACAACAAAAGTGCATATTAGATGTGCCATATTTATATACATTATTATATTTTATTAAATAAAAATTGAAATTTAACATAAAAGGAGAGTATTAATGAATTTTAATAAATACAGAATATTCTAATATATAAATAAATATATTTTAATATATAATATTTTAAATGACAATATAACTTTTTATTTTCAAATAAATAAATAAATATAAAATATATAAATACAAAAATATAAATATTTTTTATTCATTAAAATTAATTATTATGCAAAAAAATTTTATAATATCAAAAATTATATTTAAAAAATATTTTAAACTGTAACATAAAATTATAAAATAATTAAATTTTATTTTATATTATTTGATGAATAATTAGATTATTATATTCAAATTTTATTAACTAACTATTTTTATTAAAATACTATTATATAATATAATTTTATCAAAATATTTGTAAAAATATAATTTATTTTAAAGTTATATATAATACATGGAAATAAATAATATGTATCAACTATGTATATGTAATATATGTGTGTATGTAATAGTGACTCATGTATATTCTTTTATTTTTCAAACTCTCTAATATATATGTCATTTCATGGTTCTCTCTTCTAGTCTTTATTATTCTTATTTATTTTTTGATAATATTAAGTAGATAATAATTTAAAATTATTTTTAAAAATTAATATTTATAATTTTATATATATAATATTTAATATCATCTAATTATTTCAGTAATACTTAAAAATTATAAAAAAAAAGAATATATTTTATTTTCTATTATTTCCAAATATTTTTTTATTTTAATTTTCTAGTTAAATTTGTTATTCTTTAATTCGACCAGACTTTTATAAAACATTAATGTATAAATGTCTTTTAAAAAATATTATTTTTTGTCATATATAATTTATTAAAAATATATTTTATTAAATCTAAGAGTAAAACATAATATGTTACCTTATTTCAATATTATCATATTATTATTATAATTATTTAATATATAAAAAATTAATAAATAGTATACATATTAGAAAAATTATTACTTATTCCATTAAACGAAGGTTATTACTTATTTCATTAAACGAAGGTGGAAGTTTTTTGTTCCAAAAAATATAAAACGTATAAATACAAAAAATATAAGTATTTTTTATTTATTAGAATTAATTATTATGTAAGAAAAATTTTATAATATTAAAAAATATATTAAAATAATATTTTAAACTACAACATAAAAATATAAAATAATTAAATTTTATTTTATATTACTTGACGAATAATTAAATTATTATATTTAAAAAAATTATTAACTAACTATTTTTGTTAAATATATTATTATATAATATAATTCTTTAACAAAATATTTGTAAAAATATAATTTATTTAAAAATTATATATAATACATGAAAATATTAATTTTATTTATTTTTTTCAATGTTTTTTTTAAAAAACTGAATAAATAATATAATTAATTTTTTTAGACAAATTCATATATGTAACACCCTATCACACTTAATGTTATACTTAAATCATAAGAAATAACAAGGTATTACGACCACTAAAAGTAAATATATATATATATATATATATTAATAGTGAAAGAGATATTTAACTAGAAGTCTTGAAAAACGAGTAAAACAAAAACGCAAAGTAAAAGTGCAACGCTCAGAAAATGAGATAACTTGCGTGTGAAGAAACTGAAAATCAGCGAACATAATATAACAGAAACTATGAGTAGATAGCCCAAAAGATACATAATAACAAGCTCTTAACTCAGCCTGCGAAGCCAAGACTGGCCGGAGAATATTTACATACATATTTACATATCTCCAAGCCCAAAATACATAACTGAAACCCTAACTTTCCTTAAACCTCTAAGAGGGACAAATAAACAAGTTTCTTGGAGAGAAAGCTAAGTACATATATACATAAGCTACATAACAAAAGAACCCAGAAACTGTCCGCTTCAGGAATCCAGACGACTAGCGAGGTGCCTCTCGACCTGCATATGTAAACAACAACACATTATGGGGTGAGAACTGAATGTTCTCAGCATGGTAAAGGTGTCACGCACATAACATATAAGGTCCTAGGAATGCTAGAGGCAATCCTAGAATGCTGACACTCAGATTATAAAACTTAAAGAACTAACCATAAATTAGGGTGGTTCTCTAAGGGTTTCTAAACTAAATCAATTCTTTAAATCTAACTGGAACTTAAATAGAATCTTCGATCTCTCCGGTTTTTCTCTGTTCCTCCATCTCTGGTAATTACAAAGACAAACAAGCAGACAAAGTAAGCACAGGTAGAATACAGATAATACAGATATCAATTATGACAATTAGCATATTATAATCAATTAGGCAAACCCAATTAATGCACAAACAACCAATGCATACAAATGCATATGATGCATGCCCGTCCTATGGCTGTTGATATCAACTGTCAGTTACGTAGCCATCCCGACATGTTCTCAAGTTCATAAAATACACCATGTGGAGAATCCCCAAGCTGACATGGGAAAGAGAATGCCTCCAAGCTCAATAATATCCATGGGATGAATCCCAAGCTGACATGGAGAGAAGAGACAACACCCCAAGCTGACATGGGAAAGACAATACCCCAAGCTGAATGCTATCCATGGGACGAATCCTAGGTTGACATAGGGGAAACACCACCCCAAGCTCAATAATAACCACGGAAAAAATCCCGGATGACATAGGGAGGGCAACACCCCAAGCTCAAGTTATTCAATCGTTTCTTACAATTTATCATTTCCAATCTCACAGTGATTCACGTCTCATCTCTTCATTCTCAATTATTTAGCATCATTAAGATTCATGTCTCATCTCATCATTATTAATGTCACTTTACTCTCTCAATTACCTCTTATACCATTTTCATCATCTTTATCGATCAAATATCATCTTCTCTAATCACTTATTACCTTTTAAAAAAATCTTTCTTCACCTTCAAGTTACCACAATTTCCTAACTTCATCCTATGATTAGGCTTACGAACAATATTTAGACTAAAGAAATGAAAATAGAAATCTAGAGGGTTGAGTTTGAGCTTTAAACAAAAAAATTGTTTTTGCTGAAAACAGGGCCACGCGTATGCGTGGGTCACGCATACGCGTCGATACGCATTTAGGCCAAGAGGCATACGCATCCCCTGATTACGCGTACGCATGCAAACCAGGCAGTAGCATTTATCCGCGAAGAGGGTATATGCATACGCAAAAGTTCCATGTCACGCGTATGCGTGGACATACGTTTTTCCAAAAATTTCACTAAGTTTCAAAAGGTGCAGAATTTTTGTTTTTTACCTCAAACCTTCGACGGACATAACTTTTTCGTTTTATATCATTTTTCCTTCGTTCTTTGAATGGTGTAAACTTCACGGATCCAATTTTCATACAAAACAAGTTTGAAATAATTTGAGGGTCTGGAAGCCAAGTTATAGCTCATCAAAGTTCGACCAAAACCAAATTTTACAAAAAGCTTCAAAATGTCATTTTCTTTTTAAAGCTCATTCCCGCCCAATTCATCATTCCTATAATCATCAATATCACAAAATTTTGACAATATCACAATAATCTCTTAAACCCTACCATTTCTCAATTCAATAACATCTCACTTCAACCTAAACTTCACAAGTTTATCATCAAACATCAACAAACCAACCTATATTTACATAATGCCAAAATCACAAGTTCTTCAAACATCATCACCTCATCATTCATCATTCCAATACCAACAAAACCAAGTGAATACCACACATACTCAAACCATATCATTATTACTAAACATCCAATACACATAATCATTTCAGTTTATCCTAAGGTCTCTAGATAGCCTAAGTTTTCACACGACATTATATATTATACACGTGAAACCTAAACCATACCTTAGCCAATTTCAACGTATTAACCAAGGCAAACCACAAGGCAAAAGGGCAATGCTTCAATCACCAAGATTTAAATCTAACTCCACCAAGCTCTCAAATCAAGCTTCCAATGATTCCAAGAATATCCATATCATGCATTCATACACCTAACACATATATATACATACATATACCCAACAATTCAATATTCAACATAATCCAAACAAGAAAAACTAGGGTTTAAGACCCTCACCGTGCCCACAGACTACACGAACTAAATCTGTCAAGCTCCACAAACTAAATTGAACCTAGAGTACCAAATTAAACAAAATCTCAACATGGGTTCCCTTTAATTTCAAAAATTGAGGGATAGAGAGGCTGGGGTAAGATTGAAGCTTACCTATGAAATTGATCCGATAGAATTATAAGGCTCGATGCGGTGGACGTGTGGCCGCAAACGGTCGGCGATTAGAGCTCGAATGAAGAAGTTATGGTGGATTAAGGTTGTGGTGAGGGTTTAGAAGCTCTCTTCTCCCCTTGGCTATTCAGCGTTGATTTTTGCTGAAATGGGGAAGAAGATGAGCCCTGGGCTCATTTATTTGATGGGTTCGGTTGGGCCCATAGGCCTGGTTTATTTGGTCCCAGTCTAACCGGTTCGACCCGTTTGGCCCAATCTTAGGCCAAATTCTTTGAAATTAGTGTCAAAATTCTCATTTTAAAGAGCTCTATCCTATTTTAATATAAGATTTTCATTTCTAATTTTTCTTGTTAAAATTTAATTTATTGACTAATTATGTGCTAATTTAGCGGGGTTTACATCCGACCCACCTAATTAGGAATTTTACCCCCAAAATTCAAGTTTAGTAGTTTGAGATAGGCACATTGGTCGTTTCTCTTCTCAGGTTCAAGTTCTCAGGTGTGTTCTCCCATTCCAATTTTTAATCCGTATTAACATTATAAACAGTTCAATACCTCCCAGATTTAATTCTTTAGTCTTAATCGTGCACCGATTTTTATCCTGTCAAAGTAATATTTAAGGATGTGTAACTAGTTTCTCTCGAGGAAGTTCAAAAATTGTTTCTGCTCTCAAGTATCTAAACAGTAATGTTTTCTAAGGTATGGAAGAATACGAAGGGATCGACATTCTTAATGGTTATGGTTAGGCATTATACGTGATAATAACTCAAGCTTGAAAAGATAATAAACCCAAAAGTGATTGAATTACTGGAACGGTATTTGTTGTAAAATAACGGGATGCTCTATATCGTGGGTACAACAAGTTCTAGAGAGTAATAAGATATACAAGAAGGAGTTAAGGTGCACTCTTAGAGAGGAATTGAAATTCAAGCTGGTTGAGAAGAAGATAAAGTGCACCAAATTAAATAAACCTTAGCCGATGTCAACGGACTACAAGTTTTACAAAAGGGAGCAATTTCACTCGTGGAAAGTTCTTAAAATTCACGAATTTACATTATTATGACAAGGCAAACTCAGACTCATTTGGAAGAAATGAGATTCATGCAAGTCAAGGATAGGGTTAGGAGTTGATCCATTCATTATTTAAGAAGAAGTTCGGAGTAGAATTCTATTGTGAGCTACAAAAGAAGGTTAGGTCGACTCAGACGGATTCATTAACGCGTTCTCCAGTCCAATTAGTATTTCATACCAGGAACACTTGATTGAACGGATTTTGTCCTCTATTTTATAATCCTTCAAGCTTCTGAGTTCCATCGATTCTAATAGTGTTGTCGCACCATTCTTAACACTCTCGATCACTAACCTATGACTCAAGTTGTATGCTTACTCTTTCAATCCTCTTCTACTACATAACTCTAATTATTATTCTTCAAGAACCTAGTCACCCCTTCAAAGCCAAATAAATGTTGTTTTGTCTCACTAATTGAAAGTCATCATTCGATCATTCCCTTGGAAATCACAATTCTCACAGCTCGGTGTTGGATTATGAAAAGTGCTACAGGTCATCATCATGCAAAGTAGTCAAAGTTTTACTTACTAATTCATCATTACCTCTAATTGGAGCATCTGTGCCCTTAGCACCATTGATGAATGGATATTTTATATACTTTTTGACATCATTTTCATATCATTTTTAGTAGTTTTGTTTAGTTTTTATTAAGTTTTTATAGGTTTTAGTGTTAAATTCATATTTTTGGATTGTATTATGAGTTTTTGTATTTTTGGCAATTTCAGGTATTTTCTGACTGAAATTGAGGAGTTGAAGCAGAAGTCTGATTCAGAGACAGAGAAAGCACTGCAGAGGCTGTCCAGATCTGACATGCCTGCATTCGGAAGAACTTTTCTGGAGTTACAGAAGTCCAAATGGAAGCTCTCAATAGCTATGGAAAAATGACTTCTAGAGCTTTCCAAAAATATATAATAGTTCATACTTTGCTTCGGATTAGAACGTCCAAAACTGGCATCCAACGCCAGCTTCCTGCCCCCTTCCAGGCGTCCAGCGCCCAAAGAGCAAAGACCAATGTTCAAACGCCCAAAGAGGACCCTCTAGCTGGCGTTCCACACCCAAAAGACCTCAATGCACGTGGCTTTCATCAAAACTCAGCCCAAACACTCACCAAGTTGGCCCCAAAAGTGGATTTTAGCACTAAATATACTGTTTTACCCTTACTAGTCATCTGTTTAGTATTTAAAGTTTATTTTTTACATAATCAGAGAACATAAATCAGTCAGCCCTATTTTTGTTTTTTCCTTTGTGTGTTTACTTTCGGTATGAGTTTCTAAACCTTCTAGGTTGAGGGGAGGAGCCCTGCTGAGTCCTATGAATTAATAAAAGTACTATTGTTTCTTCTTCGATCCATGTTTGATCTATCTCTAAGATGTATATCCCGATCTTCATCGTGGTAAATAGGATGATCTAACCAATTAGCTCTGTTCATCACATTAAGACGAACGTGCCTGATAAACACTCGCGTCTACTTGGGTTCATGTGAGTACCTGGAAGAAAAGCACGAGCCAATAGCTATGTTTATACATCTCTCAGACGGTTAATCCACGATTTCATTGGAGACTTCTTGAGACACCAGTTCAGCTGATCTTCGGGGAGATTAGGGTCTCTGTGGTATAGACTAGAATCCAAAGAAGCAGCGTTCTCTAATTCGGAAGATTCAACCTTATCTGTGGCATTTTGAGTAGGATCGTCAGGAGAATGACTTGCTAAGCGCTTCACCCTTCGTCAGATTGAATGACCACAGCCAATGGCATTCAAACTGTAGCAGAGGAGATCAATGACCATGAGCAATGGCTTTGATCACTTACAGCCTGCCATAGAAGAAGATCATTCACAAGCAAAGAAGACAATAGTACCAGAGTTACTTCAGAAAGACAAAGTAACTTCGACTCTCAACTCTATTCTTATTACTAAAAACACTTGTTTTACAAATACAAATTATGAATAGTTTCCTCTAATCCAACAACCTTCTGATTTCTCCTGACTAAGACCTGCAAGATAACCATAGCTTGCTTCAAGCCACAATCCTCATGGGATTAACCCTGACTCGCTCAGGTATTACTTGGATGACCCAGTGCACTTGCTGGTACTACTGCTGTACGAAAAGTGTGGGGTTTTTCGTACACGCGCACTAACCATCCGCCACCATAGTGTACACTCGTCCCGCCTGCGGAGCTCTTCTAGCTTCCTGACTCTTCTTTTCTAGGCAATTCCAAGATATATGCCCAGCTCTTCCACAGTAATAACATACATCCCAACCGGCCCTACACGGAGTGTTCGGGTGGTACCTTCCACACTTCCTACAAGTCAAGTCGTCCTGCGGAAATTGAGCTTGTTTTCTGCATCCTCTTCCCTGGTTATTCTTATTATTGAACCTCCGAAAGTTATTCTGACCTTGATGTTGCTGTGGAATATTGCCGCCTAGCTTGAAATCTTGAACTTTAGGCGCAAAACTTCTTCCTTGATCTCCCCTAATAAAGCTTCGGTGGTTACCCTTATCTAATGCCACCTTTCTCAGACATTCTTCAGCAACCCTGATTTTATTTACCAGTTCAGAGAAGGTTCGGATCTCCATCAGTACAATAGAGCTCAGAATATTGCTCATAAGGCCTCCTTCGATTTAATGCATTTCTATTTGGCGAAATCCTCAGGCGCACCTTGACAAATCCGTGAAAAGCGGCACAATTCCTCAAACCTACTAGTGTACTCAGTAACAGTCATTTGACCTTATTTCAGCTAAAGCAGTTCAAGTTCCTTAGCATTTCTGACTGAACTGGAAAAGTATTTCTTATAGAACTCTGTTCGGAACAAGTCCCAAGAAATCACGACACCATCTGATTGAAAGATTCGCCGTGTCCCCTGCCACCAGTGCTGGGCCTCGCCTTGTAGCTGATAAGTTCCAAACTCAACCCACTGCTCTTCAGGAACCTGTTGAGCCTGTAACACTCACTATATAGCCTGAATCCAGTTGTCCGCATCGGTGGAGTTTGAGGTTCCTCTGAAGGTCGGAGGATGAACCTTCAGGAAAGAGGAAAGCGTTATAGAGCCCTTATCACCATTATTACCATTATTTCCATTGTTCATTTGGTTTTCCAGAGCTTCGGCTGTCGCCTACATAGCCGCAGCCATGTTTCCCAAGGCAGCCATAAAGCCTACAGGGTTAGTATTATTCCCTGTCGCTTTAGGAATAGCATTTCCTGTTCTGCCTCTACTTCGCCCGTGACCGTGTCCGTGAGTCGACATCTGGTCCCTTTACAAACCAAATAAGTGATATCAAGTTAATCAGTCTCAATATCGCAAGTTTAGTGCTTTAAGTCCCAAATGCATGCTCACAAATATTCATGCCACTTATATCAGTTAGATATCCTAATTAGCATATAAAAGATTAATATTCATGCCATTAATTTAAATCTTACTAATATAAATAAATATAAAATTGGTAGGCGTGCATTCAAAAGTATATTATTTATTTATTTTTTTTAAAATATTGAAAAAACGGTTAATATTTTATGTATTATATATAATTTTTAAATAAATTATATTTTTACAAATATTCTAATAAAAAAATTACATTATATAATAATATATTTAACAAAAATAATTAGTTAATAAATTTTGAATATAATAATCTAATTATTTATCATTTTTAACAACCAAAATTTTTCAATTCTAACCTAAAATAATATAATACAACATAACATCCAAACACCGTATTATTAACATCCAATTATATAACACATTAACATCTTAAAAAAATTAATATTGGGGTGTTATTAAATTCCACATACAGCACCTAAAACAATTATCTAAAAAAATTAAGACAAATAACAATAAGTCAAGTTTGTGCAAAACAAGCAAACAAAAGAGCTAAACTATTAGATCTCCATTAGTGTCGAAACCCTATATATCTATGTCTCGTCAAGATGTTAAAGTGGTGAAGCCCTCTCTCTCCCTTCTTGGAGTTTTACTCGACGTTTTTGTGCAATAATTACGTCAAAGGCCTCCTTTCAAATTGTTTCACGCTAGAAACTTCAAATGATTTTGGATATGAGATTGGGTAATTGTGCGAGTATGTTTTGACTTTTGAGTGTGATTCTATTTAGATGTGATTTTCAATTTGAATGTGGAAGAAAAAATATAGCATATTTGATTGATTACAAGCACAATAATTACCATAAATTTGAGGATAACGGTGCATTTGTTATTTCTTTAGTTATAGATGTTGTTATACACGCGTTTATTGTGAATTTGGGTTTAAAAATAGATTAAATTATATCTAATTAAACTCATATGTGACCTCAATAAAAATTTGTTTAATTATTAATGAGTTATGATAGATAATCAATAATTTTTTTAAACAATATGAACAATTACCAATCAAATTAAAATACACTACACTTTTAAATTATTTATCTAAATCTTAATATTAGAATAACCATTCGTATACGGTATACCTAATATATTCATTATTCATATTATTTAATATTTTTATTGTCTACCTATATTTTTTCATTATTAATTAATATATTTTGGTTAAGTAGCACTTATATATAGGCAAGAACAACGCAAATAATAGACCACAGAAATGGAAGAGTTAGGATACTGTTAGGTCGTTACAGAAACATTGATTGTAGGCATTTATAACACACTATATATGATGATCAAGCTAAGCTGCACTCAAATTTAGTCTTCTCAAGCAATCTACATGTAAATAATCTCCACTTCATTGTCCTTTTATGTTCATTCCTCTTAATTATAACTCATCGCTAGGTCAGTATATGTCTTTGCGAGTAAAAAGTAGAAGACATTGAACTGGTTGAGTAGAAATAATAGGTAACAACACATAAATAATACACCACAGCATATATAAAAATAATAAACCTGAGCAAACAAATAATTGACAACAGTACACAAATAATAGACCACAGTAAAAAAAATGGAAATCTACATGTCACTTTCTATTTAGTCAGATCATTGCAGATTCATGAACTTAAATTTAGTTTTCACAAGCAATCTCAATTAAATAATCTCTACTTCATTCTCCTTTTGTTTTCATTCTTCCTAACTATATGATTTATCACTAGGTCAATATATGTCTTCGCGAATCGCGAGCAAGAGCAAATAAACAATAATCAAATAAATAATCGTAAGTTTCTGTGCTCGTTATTAGGGTTTGAAATTGAAGTTCAATTTTCTCCAGGAATAAATGAAGTAGAATCAAACACTTTACCTTTGAGTTTTTGTGTTCTAATGTTGAGTCTCTTTGCTTAGGGTTTGAGATTTTGATATGAGAAGATTTTGAGTGTGTGAAAAAAATTTTCGATTTTGAATTTGGATATTTTGGAATTAGTAGATGAATGATTTTGGTTGTAAGTAAATGAAAATTGAAAAGGATGCTGAGTATTGAAGTAAAGCGTGTGTAGACATGTATTCTTGAGAATATTTTTAGTTGCGGTTGGATTAAATTAGTTGAACTTAGTTAATAAAAAGAATTGTACCTATATATGCGACACAGCATAATAATTTATAGTATGTCTCACACCTAGGGTTCAGATGATTAAACATTTATACATTATTTGCCATCTTCTATGAATTATTGCTTATTAAACCACTTTGGTGATTGCTCTCATACCTCAATATTTATGATAAAATTCATACTCTGTATATGTGGATTAATACAATATAAACATGTGGTATCATTAATCTTAGTCAATTAATAATTAAAAAATTTTAAAATCTTAAAATTTAATGTATTTTAAAAGTGTATTAATTATTATTTGTATACAAATACGAATACGTATATATTTTAATCATATATGATTAACTATGGTTAAGTATTTTTGTTTATTAAAATTAATACAAAATTAAAATAAAAAACCTCTTTCCTTTCCCATCAGCATTGTCTTCTTCCCAAAACATTCACTAATTATTGTTTTTTGTTCTAAGTTAGACTCCTGAACACCCAACCCTTCGGATTTGAACCTCTCCACCATCGCCGTTCACCGCCGTCATTCACCACCGCTCACTGACACCGCCAGATCCCTTCTATCTCACAGGCATTCGTCGATCTCCATCTCTATCGCCCGTCGTTAGCGCCCCCTGTTTTCGCCTCCAACAGCAATGTCGCCACTGTCTCTCACGTTCTAAGCCTCCGTGACCCTGTGTTTGCTGCCTCCGATCCACCAGCATAGCGGTGTTCTCCATCACCGTCGCTGACTTCCACACCCCTGATATTAGGTTAGGTGTTCATCGTCTGATCAAACAATGAATTTCATTTATTTTGGTTATTTGGCTTGTTTCTTGCACGTTCAAACCGTCAGTTTTATTTTATTGATTTTTTATGGAATAAATTTTCTGCCATGGATACAATTTTTCGAGCTCTATATCTACTATATAGATTGATCAATTAGATTAATTGCAGTATATGTATGATTGACTTTGGAATCTGAAGTAATTACTCGCCTAATTAGAATTATCTTTTCAGTTGTTGAGCCAGTATAAGTTCATTGTTGAAGGCAGCTTCATCATTTACATTCTTAATTTTTTTTATCTAATTTAATTTAGTTGTGTTTGTCTTCCATTTCTCATGTCTATAGGCATTTAAAATATTTTCTATTCAGTTTAAGTGTATCTTTTCTTTGATTATCATGAGTTGTGCAGAGATGTTATTGGTTTCAATCCATCATATCTCCATTGCCAATCTACAAACCACACCCAAATAAAAAGAAGAGAGTTAGCAAAATTAACTTTTTTCTTTTTAGTACGGTACAAACAAATGCTAGTTTTACTTTCAGTCGGCCAAAATTACCTATTTTTGTGAATTAGTCTGTGTGCAAGACAGAAGGAGCATTGTGGGCTACGACTTAAATTTAGAGAAAGTAAAATATTATCTCATTTAAGAGTTTTTTCAAGTAAGGTTGAAAAGTTAAATTGTATATAATAATACTCATAGTCAACAAATATTTTTAATATACGTGTAATTATTAACAAATATTTTTTATGTATTTATATTATTTTTTATATTTAATAAAAAATTATCACATAATTTTACTAATATTATTTTTTTAAAATTATTTTTTTGAAAAAGTATTCTAAAAACAAATAAATAATTTCTATTTTAAAATTTGAATTGAAATTGATTAGTATCAGAATAATTACTGATTGTCATCATTCAAGTATAAAGACAATAAATTAAATTAATGTAGTAATGTATTAATAATCATACAAATAAATAATCATTATTTAACATTTATTCCCACCATTAAAGTATAAAGTGATAACGTATTAATAATTTAATAAGGTATGTTTAAAGATAATAAATTAAATTAATGTATCTTTAAATGAAAATACCGAAATAGTTATTTTTCAAAATCAAAAAATTATAAAGACATTAAGTTGGGACATAAAATCAATGGCTTTAATTGTATTATGCCATTAAATATACATGGATTATAATTTGAGAAAGGTGTGGGTAAATTTAAAAAATTTTAATATTTACATGCTTATCTAATTTCAAATTCTAAAAATAGATATTAAAAACTACACATAACAATTTTAACAATTCTATCCCATTGTTCCAAAAAAATTTATGCAATAACCTTATATATACGTTACCAATATATTACTACTTGACATGTGCAATAATAAATGATTATAAATAAATGATTTCTTTCTTTTTTTAAAAAAAAAAGACTTTATTAATTTATTAATACGTTACAAGCAAGTTGTTATTGCAATTATGAGATATACATTAATTGTTGATTCATTCAATTAATTGTTTCATGGTGAATCTCCTTCGTAATTGCTTCATTGTCAATACTGAGGGATCAATTTGTGGTCAATAATTATTTTATGATTTAATTAATTTTTTATTTTATAACTAAATCTCACATCAATTTATTATTAATATTGTGTAACAGGTTTTGAGTAATCGAAGATATAAACATGAACATCGATGACAATAAGAATTTAAAGGAGTCTATCGAATGTAATGAGCTGTGTTTTGGGTATGATAGTAGTTCTGACAAGGAGGAGGAAGATCTTATCACCAATGAGGGTAAATTTAGTGAATCCATGGAGATGTCGAATTATAGCTATAAAATTCAAGAAGTTGAGAAGAAGTTAAACGAATTAAGCTATGATGACATGTGGGGTATTGAGTTTGACAACGTTGATCAATGTTGTGATTTTTATAGAAATTATGCTGAAGTGCACGATTTTGTTGCGAGACTTGACGAAAAAGGACAAGATTTCAGTGGAAACCTTAATATGCGACAGATGGTTTGTAACAGAGAGGGTACACATAGAAAAAAGTACTTGGAGATGGAGAACAGAAAAAAGGATCACAAGCCAATCACACGTGTAATGTGTCAAGCAAAGATTAGATTTCACTATGATTTGATTTTACAAAAGTGGCGGGTCACCAAATTTGAAGAGACTCACAACCATGACCTCATCCCACCTAAGTATATCCAGTTTGTTCCAGCATATCGAACAATGACTGACGCTGATAAAGCACAGGCTGATAGTTTGCACTTTTATGGAGTTAGAACTTGTCATATAATGGGGTTTATGGTGGCACAAAAAGGAGGTCCAAACAGGACGGTAGTCACAAAAAAGATTTATACAATCATTTTGACAGATCGAGGCGTGCAAAGATAAAAGATGGTGATGCACATGCAGCATTGAGTTACCTAATTTCTAAGGCAGACGAAGATTCACTATTGCAAGGAAAGTTTACTTTGAAGGATGGTAAGCTTGATAATTTAGTGTCGGCCGATGGATCTAGCATCACTGATTACCAATGTTTTGGTGATGTGTTAACCTTCAACGCGACATACCAGAAAAATAAGTATAATAGGCCGTTGGTTGTCTTCTCAAGAACAAATCATCATGGACAAACATGCATTTTTGGTTGTGGATTATTATCCGATGAGAAGCGGGAAACCTATGTTTTGGTGTTGAATACGTTCATAGAGATAATAGGTAATAAACAACCTATAGCTGTGGTGACAGATGGAGATCTTGCAATGAGGGAGGCAATAAAAGAAGTTCTTCTAAACGCTGCACACCGTCTTTGTACATGGCATCTCTACCGTAATGCCTGTGAAGCTATAAAGAATTCAAAATTCTTAGATGGGTTAAAGCACCTAATGTATGAAAATTTTTTTCCTGAAGAGTTTGAGAGAAGATGGCATAACTTGATATCTGAGTACGAGCTTTCTGAGAATGAATGGTTGCAAAAGACATACAGGATCAAAGAAATGTGGGCTTTCTCATATTTAAATGATAAATTTTTCGGTGGAATCAGGACTACGTCACAATGCGAAGGTAGCCACTCCTTGATAAAGAATTACATTAGTAAAAAGTGCTACCTTTTGGAATTGATACACAACTTTAATGAAGCATTGACGCAGTATCGGACAAATGAACTCTTATCTGATTTTAAATCATTGTTTACAACTCCTGTGTTGACCACGTGTCTTCAAGACATTGAGAAGCAAGCTGCCGATATTTTTACCAGAAGCATGTTTAAAGAGGTTCGGTGTGAGATAGAAGAAGCTGGCAAATTAAATGTTGTTACACATTCAGTAAGCAACAATGAAGTTAAGGTGAGAATAAATAAATATAGGCAACCCGGGAGGGAATGTGAAGTACAATATGATAAAGTCACTAAAAAATTTGCTTGTGATTGTCGTTTGTTTGAAAGTCGTGGCATTCGATGTTGTCATATTTTTTGTACTATGAGACATGACCACATCGATATCATTCCTGATACTCTTGTCTGCACGAGGTGGACTAAAAATACTAAGAAGGATTATGTATGTTCAGTTACATCCGCAGAAACTGACTCTGAAAATATTGCTGGTATTAGATATGGTGCTCTAGTAACACTATGTTTCACATTATGTGAGTCGGCATCAAAGAACCGAGATGACTTCATGGAGATTAGAGATGACATTTTTGGACTAATCCAAAAACTTAAAAAGAGACGCGATCCTGACTCCAATGTTCTTTCTAATGCGTGTATGGTCGGTGACCCAACTGTTGTGAAGACAAAGGGAGTCCTTCGTCAAAATAGATGGGCAATAAAATCTCGTAAGTGTTCTCATTGTATACGTCGTGGTCATACGATTCGAAGGTGTCCAGAATTATACAGTAGAGACGTCCTACATACTGGTCATCACCAATCGAGTGATGAACTCAATGATGAAAAGGTAATTTTAATTTTCTGTTTTATCAAAATTTTTAAAGATTATTTATCTATGTATTTAAATATTGTCTAATGTATTTTATTGTATTGTAGAGTTATTTTGAAGAAGAAATAAATTACCAAAGCAATGATGAGAGCAATGTTTAGAGTGTAGATCACAGATATTTTAATGACAATGAAACAAATAAATTAGCTACATACAAAAAAAATAAGAATGGAGTTAAGACTACCAAGCTATGTTAATGTGAACTTGAATATATAAATTTGCCTTTTCATAAGAACCATTCTTATTTTCTTTTTTTCTATCTTTACTTTTTTGTCTAACCTGAAGTCTTGTATATAACTTTTGTAAATTTTTTTTTCAAAAACAATAATTTGTAGTAATTTATTATATATACATTTTACTTTTAGACTTCATTAGATATATATTTTATTTTTATTTAGTTAAAATTATACTTACTTAATTATGTCATGTGAAATACCTGTATGTAGGATACAAGAGTTGATGACACAAGTTTAAAGTCCAAAAAGTATAAGCAAATAAAGGTGTTCTAATATACGTAATGCGCATAAGGTTTGTATCTTAAATGAAATACACATATAATAGTA
Organism: Arachis hypogaea; assembly: GCF_003086295.3. NCBI lineage: Eukaryota > Viridiplantae > Streptophyta > Magnoliopsida > Fabales > Fabaceae > Arachis > Arachis hypogaea. The sequence goes on along the minus strand of NC_092039.1, from coordinate 111,630,932 downwards.
GTGTTTTTTTTTACTAATAAAATATTAAAATTTTGTTGTGTTTACTTTTTTAGAGTGGACAACCAAATAACCATGATACTAACAAAATATGTCAACCTAATCTAATAGATCCTATGAAGCTCCAGAATCAGCATTTGAATGGATTATCTATGTATTCTACATTTCCAGAATTTTCCATTCCACTTTATCATCCATACAATGAAACACCGTTATACCAGTCATATTCTCCATATTATTATAATGTGCCTAATGAAAATCTATTTTGGAATGGAGAGGTTCATAATCTTAATGAAAATCGAAAGCAGTGACTCATGACAGAAAGTCGTGGTATCGAGAGGGAAGAACATACAAAAAAAAATTTTTTAACGTCTTATGTGACGACATTTTTTTTGCCAGTTCAAATATGGCCTGTATAAGATTTTTATTTTGGTGATCAAGATTAAACACATTTACAAACACAAAGTTAATTTTAATATCACGTTTGTTAAGTATTAATTACTAATTTATGCATCAATTTTTTATATCTTTAGTTACTCAGAACGTGTTACACGATATTAATAATGAATTAATGTGAGGTTTAGTTATAAAATAAAAAATTAATTAAATCATAAAATAATTATTAACCACAAATTGATCCGTTAGAATTGACAATGAAGCAATTACGAAGGAGATTGATCATAAAACAATTAATTGAATGAATTAACAATTAATGCATATCTCATAATTGTAATAACAACTTACTTGTAACGTATTAATAAATTAATAAGGTCTTTTTTTTAAAAAAGAAATAAATCATTTATTTATAATTATTTATTATTGCATATATCAAGTAGTAATATATTGGTAACGTATATATAAGGTTATTTAATATTTATGTTTTTAATAATATATTTTAAAAAGGATAGCATAAATTATTTACTTATAAATCTTAACACTAATATTAAAAAAAGATAGCATAAAATATTTATCTTAAATACTAACTCTCAACTTTTAAAACAAAAATCACAAAAATATTTAATTTTTAAAATTAGTATAAATTAGGATTTATGATTTACGAGTATAAGGTTTAACATTAAGAGTTTGTTTTAAATTTGAATTACATCTAATAAACCTATTAGTAACTATTAGACATTATTATAATAACTATTAAACTTATTAAATTTGTTTAACATCTAGATATAAGCTATAATTATTAAATATTATTATAAATGCCAATTTCGCAACCCTAAACCCTAATCAAGTAAGTGAATAATGGTTTAACTTATTACTATATGTTTAAATTTGAATTACGTGAACTAGTAGATTTGAATTGTATGAACTTAAAACCAAAACCCTAATTATTAACTTCTAAACCTTAAACTATAATAATTAAAGTCTAAACCTTCAACTCAAGATTTTAAAAATTGGTTCAAACTAATCGATCAAACCAATCGAACTGTAAACTGATTAAGATTACGATTCGATTAGAAATAATAATCGTCTTTTTTAAAAATTGTTATTGGATCATCGAACCGGCCGAGAATTGGCTGATCAAATCAAACCGACATCCGGCCAGTTATCAAATTTTTCACCAAAACGGTGCTATTTTGTTCATTAATAAAGAAAACGGTAAAGTCCTGAACCCTAATCTACTTTTCCTTTTATCGACACTCACTCACTTTCCTTAATCCGGCTAGCTATTCCGCCGCACCGCTCCACACCTCTGTGCTTTAGAAGGCACCCTCATGCCCTAACTCTGTAATGGAGCCTCACTTGTCCTTATCTTTTATAAGATTATAACATTTTAGTTGATGGTATTTCATGTAATGTTTTAAATTTTTAATGTATTTTAAGGTTTATATTAGATTATAATTATATTTTAGGATGTTTATTTATAATTTATTATATTTTTTTAATATAAAATATTTTTTCGGTTAAATTACGGTTGAACCAGTTGAAATAATAAACCAGTAAATCAGTGACTAAAACGGTTTAAATTTTTAACTCTAAACTCCAACGTCTAAAATCCAAACCCTAATTATTAACTTCTAAACCTTAAACTATAATAACTAAAGTCTAAACTCTAAACCCAAGATTCTAAAAATTGGTTCGAACTGACTGGTCAAACCGATCGAACCGTGAACTAGTTAGGATTACAATTTGGTTAGAAACAATAATCATCTTTTTTGAAAATTGTTATTGGATCATCGAACTAGCCGACAATTGGCCGATCAAACCGAACCGAAATCCAACTAGTTGTCAAAATTTTCACCAAAACGGTTTAAATTCTAAACTCTAAAACCAGTAAATCAGTGACTAAAACGGGTTAAACCTTAAACTCTAAACTCCAAGGTCTAAACCCCCTAAACCATAAATTCTATACCCTAAACCCTAACTTCTAAAACATAAACCATAAACCTCAATTTGAATTACATCAACTAGTAAATTTGAATAACTTGAACTTAAAACCCGAACTCTAATTATTAAATTATAAATCATAAACCTTAATATCAAACTTCTAAACCGTAAGCTCTAAATTCTAAATCTAAACCATAAACAACGTATGTTAAGTAAGTACTTTATGTTAAATAATCTTATATATAATTCTAATAATTACTATTTATCTTTAAATATTACATTGTAGAATAGTTAAAAATTTAGAATTTCCATTCAAAAAAATTAATTAAAATAATATTAATAATTTTTACTTTAATATAAAGTAAAAATTTATTAACGTACGATTATATAATTTACATCTTAAAATTTTACTATAAACCATATATTCATTATCTTATAGTTTTATCGTACTAGAATATATCCTTTTTAGTAAACCTTCAAAACAATTCTTACACTAATAAAAATAAAGTAGGAAACCACAAATTATATGTAATAATGATTATAATAGGCCAAATTGAAAAACTTTCAAAATAAATATAGAAAGTTCTAATCAGTAATGTGTAATGGACTAAAATCAATCAACTTACCTAAAACAAAAATGGAAATGGCCTTTTGAAAATATGCACTAAACCACACTATAAAATTAATAGAATTGATTGATTAAATCTTACTTACACATATTTTTTCAAATCATTTCATTCTTTTCATTTACTTTTATTTACAAGAATTTATGGATGGAAATGGAGTTAGCGAAGCTATGTCCAAACGAACTAAGATTAATGTCCAAATCGATCCTATTGAAATATCTTTCAGGTATTTTATATAATATTTTTTTGTAATAATATACTTTTTTAAACAAAATATTAAGTACTAATATAACTAATTATGTATGTTATGATTTTTTTTCTTTTTTATACATTCACGACAACACAATATTATTTGAGCACAAAAAAAATCAATCATAAAAAAAGAAGAAATCAAAGCACCAGAGGTAAAGTTCATTACTTAATTTGTCGTTTTTTATTGTTATTTGGGGACTCGTATTAAAATTTTCTTTTGTTAAAATATAATAAATTAATTTTTTTCTATTTTTTATCCCTTCATTTTGTATTGTGATATTAAAATAATTTCATGTCTTTAACAGGTCAATAATAAAAAAATATGAAAAAATGGATACACAACTCAAGCAAATGGAAGAAACTGTTAATAATCTTTAAAAGATGTATTCTATCAATCAACCAAAATTTTCTATTGATTTACCTCAATCTATAATGCCTTTCTTCCCCCTTATACCGTCAAATTTTTATGGTCCTTTTACAGGATTTACTCAAACCTCATCTCCATGTACACCTCCTTCGATTCATATGCATATGTCTCTATATCCTCCTGCCTTTACATTCTATATTCCCGACACACCACTAACCGATGCTATTATGGGAAAACTCAAGTCTCCCGTAGACAAAAATGCTAAAACAATAGTCAAGAAGACTAATACTAATGCTGGGCGTAAAAAAAGAATTACCATGCAAAGGTTCAGTTTCAGTTGGAAAAAAACTCAATTCTCCAAATTCGTCACCAACTGAAATTTCAAAGTCTTTGTTGGATAAAGGTTCTCCAAATGAATATTCCATCAACTATAACACTTTACCGAACTTAAATTTGCGCCGGAACGATTTTGGAATTGAAGCACTATTTGTAAGTTACAATTTTTTCTTTTTTTTAAGTGAATTTTTTGAAGATTTTAAATTTGCTTGTATTCTAAAATTTTAGTTTATAAGAATTTTGTAATTTATTTTTATGTATTAGTTCAATTACAGTGGCTTCCAGTTGTATTTAGACCACTTGCTATAATGGAATTAAATGAGACAGACATATAAGTGGCCACATATATATTTGGATCTGACAAAGAAGATGAAATTAATAGGTAGATATAATATCAACCATATATATAATTTATATTTTTTTAGTGTTTTATAACATTATATATAAGACTTTAAATAATTACATTTTTTTATTACAAAAAAAAAAGATTATGACAGACATGAAATTTTAGCAAGAGATTTCAAGTTTGATGCAAATAGAGACAGTTTTTTCAACTTAATTCTCAAGGGATGGATTGATGAAAATGTAAGTATTTTTTTTCTTAATTATCACTTTTTTTAAAGAAAATAAATATAATTATATTAATTTTCATGTTTTATTGTCTAAAAAAATGAGCCAATTGAATCTGATATTTTTCTATTTAGATACTATGTGTGTATGCTCATATGCTAACTAATGAAGAAAGGTTAGATTTGGGGTGTCTAAGATATTGGTATATGCCTACTGAATTTTCTGTAAGTAATTCATTATTAATTACATGTAATTAACTTATTTTATTTTTATATATTATGTTACACATTGTTAATGTATATTTTTATTATTGTTTAAAAACTTGCACTCATGAAAAAAAATTCTCCTTTCAAAATGATAGTACAGTATCAAAAATATTTTATGAAAAAGGTAGAAACTCTTCATAAGGTACAAATACTTTAACTTGAACTAAATATAATCTCAATATTCAATACTTATTTTTATTAAAATTTATTTAACTTAATTTTTTATTTAGATATTTGTGCCTGTCAATGAAGACAACATCTATTGGTATCTTGTTGTGTTTGATATGCACGAACGTCAGATAATTTGGTTGAACTCTAAGCCAAATTATGAAAAAATGAGAGAAATGATTTTAATATTAGGAAGCTGTTAGTTATTTAAATTTACAATGTTAACATCTATGATTCATATGTAAGCTTTTGTATAGGAGTAGTGTTTAACTAATTTAACTTAACCAATTAACAGGCTATGTACATTGAAGAGATGCTTCAAGATGACTCATTTTATGATCTTGAAATCACTGCTAGACCTAAAGTTTCTCGTTTCGCTGATCCAAAGCATATAGAAACATGAGAACAAAAAATTGACTCGTAATGATCACGTCTTATCTCTATTTTATTTCTCTTAATATTATGTTGTATACTTTTTTATATGTGATTTTTTTACACTATTAAAATAGTAATGATTGTGGAATTTGGGTAGCAACTTAGATGAAAGATTGTGCTAAAAATGACAATTATTCCATCAAGGTACACACACTTTAATATTATTAAATAATTATTAATTAGTTTTAAATTCATGACTTATTACTTATTATTTTATATTTCAATTTTAGATTGACGACACAACAAGAATGCGTATTACTCTTGATTTAGTTATCAAACCATATAATACAAATTAAGGAATCATTTTGAAAGTTTCAGAAAAGAATTACAAGAAGTTTGAAGAGAAAAATAAGAATTTAGTTAAAAAGTAATTTTATTTGAATTTAAATTTTTTGGAACAATGTGATAGAATTATTGAGATTGTTATGTGTAGTTTTTAATATCTGTTTTTGGAGTTTGAAGTTAAGTTTCATTACTTTTATATTTTGCAAATTTTTAATAAATATTTTTTTTTAGAAATTAAATGCTTAATTTGAGTATTATTTTTCATGAGCCATGACTTATTAATACATTTACGATTTTAATTTTATGATAAATTCATGCATGTGAATAAATTCAATTTAATTAATGGCTCAAAATCATGATGGATTTATGGGTGAATGCATCAATTGAATGAATGACTTATTAAATAAATGCATCAATTGAATGAATCGACTGAAAGTAAAATTAGTATTTGTCTGTACAGTACTAAAAAGAAAAAGGTTAATTTTGCTAACTCTTTCTCCTTTTTATTTGGGTGTGATTTGTAAATTGACAATGGAGATATGATGGATTGAAACCAATAACATCTCTGCACAACTCATGATAATCAAAGAAAAAATACACTTAAACTAAACAGAAAATATTTTAAATGCCTATAGACATGAGACAAGAGACAATCATACATATACTGCAATTAATCAATAAAATTTGTTCCATAAAAAAATCAATAAAATAAAACTGACGGTTTGAATGTGCAAGAGACAAGCCAAATAACCAAAATAAATGAAATTCATTATTTTGAATAGGGGTGTGGAAGTTGGAGAATGCCGCTATGCTGGTGGATCAGAGGCGGCAAACACAGGGTCACGGAGGCTTAGAACGTGAGAGACAGCGACGACACTGCAGTTGGAGGCGGAAATAGGGAGCGCTAACGACGGGCGATAGAGATGAAGATCGAGAATGCCTGTGAGATAGAAGGGATCTGGCGGTGTCGGTGAGCGGTGGTGAACGGCGGCGGTGAACGGCGATGTTGGAGAGGTTCAGATCGGAAAGGTTGGGTGTTCAGGAGTCTAACTTAGAACAAAAAAATAATTAGTGAGTGTTTTGGGAAGAAGGCAATGCTCATGGGAAAGGGAAGAAATTTTTTATTTTAATTTTGTATTAATTTTAATAAACAAAAATATTTAACCATAATTAATCATATATGATTAAAGTATATACGTATTTGTATTTGTATACAAATAATAATTAATACACTTTTAAAATACATTAAATTTTAAGATTTTAAAATTTTTTAATTATTAATTGACTAGGATTAATGATATCACATGTCTATATTATATTGGTCCACATATACAAAATATGAATTTTATCACAAATATTAGGGTATGAGAGCAATCACCAAGCAGTTTTAGTCATTGTCTTAGATAATGAAGTTATTATTCTTTTCTTAACTTATTAATTAATGGCTTTAGTAGAGAATTAGAGATCTCAAAGAAATCCCTTATCCACGCAGCATTCAATTGCATCCTTAAACATATCCTCGATGCTATTCTTGAACTCAAATCCAGCATCTATGAGTTTGTTTGAGATTAGACGTGGTAGCTTGAACCCCTTAATTTCCTTCAGCTCACTGTACAACCAAATTACATCAAATGTATTAGTTTAACAATATCATTTTATTTTATTTCTGTATCTATCATGATCACCTATAAAAATAAATTTGATTAAATGACATTGTTAATCAAATGATTTTACGTACATTATCAGTATATATTAAAATTAAACTATTAATAATAATAATATAGCATTCTGAAATAGCATTCTAAAAGTTTTTAAATGTCTTTCTAAATATTTAAAATTTATCATTTTTAATTTTTGACGTTTTAATATATATATATATATATATATATATATATATATATATATATATATATATATATATATATATATATATAGTGAACTCACTGTGTTGCTGGTATTTCAAATTCTGGGTACATGGCTGAAAGAATTTTAGCCATTTCTTGAATATCTATGGAAAATGGTGAGCAAATATATCTCCCTTTAGGGTTAGGGTGCTCAAGCAAGAATATATGTGCTCTAACTACATCATCAACATGCGCCATGTGGAAACGTGTAATCCCAATTTTATCCTTCTTACCTGCAAATTAAATAACATTAATTAGTTTCTTTCAATAAGAACTTTGTACGTATTATAAGGAACTTATTAGCTTAAAGTACTATTAATTCATCTATATTTAACAAAAAATCTAAGAAACCAATTATAATATAAATAAGTCAATTTGAATTAATTTTTTTATTTTTAATTTTAAAATTCAAAAAATTAAGATAATAGGAGTTTTTTTTATAATAAACCTATTTTTTAATTAATTAACTCTAGTTAGCTACACTCTTAGTTAATTCTGTAACAAAACTCATTAATTATTAGAAAAAAAAAACGGAAAAAACAGTAGTATAATATTCCATGCTTAAAATATATGCTTGATTCTTAGAGAAAACTTTTGCTAGTTGTTATAAGACAAGGATTCTTAAAGAAAGAAACTAAAAAGAAAAGGTCGAAGGGGATATAATACAAAAGGCAAAGAAAACGCCACTCTAAACCATACAAACACCACTGTAACCGAGCATATAGCAACAATGAACAGAAAAATTCAAATTAAACATAGAACCAAAAAAAAAATCATCTAACCAAATAATACCATTATTGCATACCTAGCTCATAACTATAAAATACAATTACAATCATATTAAGTGTGTATTAAAATTAATGACTAAAATTAATTATTAATATAGAATATATATTAAAATATAAAATACACAGAAAAATAAATTTAATTATACATATAAACATATAAATACATAATAATTGATTTGATAACTAATTTTTCATGTTGACATAGTATTTTTTAATATAACTATAAACTATTACCACAATTAAGTGAGGGTGATCATATGATGGACCTTTAAATAATTAAAATAAAACTATTTGGGAAACAAATTAAATAAATTGAGCCAAATAATACCACTGTTACATATATATACCTAGCTCATAATTATAAAATAAAAAATAATAGAAAATCAGTAAAATTTATTATTTTAGTTAATAATTAATTAATAATATTTAAAAGTATAAATTAAAAATATGCTGTTAAATTATTAAATTAAAAAAAATTACATTAATAAAATATAACTATCACCATAACTAAGTGAGGGCGATATGATGGACCTTCAATTCAAATAATTAACATCAAACTAAATTTGGGAAACAAATTAAACAAACTTCATATATGTAAATAATAATATATTTTATCTATTATCTATTATTTATTATTAGTCCATCAAACCACATTTTAGTATCTTTTATGGATATATACTTCATCTTCTATGATCAAAACATCAATTTGTATATACCGAGAAAAATAACTGTTTATACTCATAAATTTTACAAGAAAAAGTATAAGGGATTAACATATGATTTGTCAATTTATTGTCAATAATAATTAGGGGCCTGCTATACATACAAGTCTTTTTGACTTACAAGTCTTACAAATTGCTATATATACGGGCCTTTTAATGCGTTATTCAACCGTTTTCTTCTTCTTCCTCCTCTTCCTCTTTCTCTTCCTCTCCCTCTCCCCCTCCAAAAACCCGTCCTCAGTTCGGATTGTAGGCTGCAATCCGCCTGCATGAAGCTGGCCCCACCCTAGACACTCTAAGATCCTTTTTCAAACCTGCTCCTGCAATCCGCCTGCATGAAGCTAGAATCGCTAGTAATCGCCGGTCAGCCATACGACGGTGAATTCGTTCCCGAGCCTTGTACACACCGCCCGTCACACTATGGGAGCTGGCCATGCCCGAAATCGTTACCTTAACCGTAAGGAGGGGGATGCCGAAGGCCTAGTGACTGGAGTGAAGTTGTAACAAGGTACTTCAGAAATACACCCAAACGATTACAGAAATACACCCAAACGATTATAGAAATACACCCAAATAGTTACAGAAATTCACCTAAACGATTATAGAAATACACCCAAAAGATTACAGAAATACACCCAAAGGATTACAAAACTACACCAAAGGATTTCAGAAATACACCCAAAATTCGTTGAAGTACACCTTATGCATAATTCAGAACTCTTTCTCTTTCTCCTCTTCATCTTCTGCTGCTTCTTCTTCTTCAAAAACGATTTCAGAGCTTGATGTCAAAAAACAATGGAAATCGAGAATAACGAAGAAAGAAAACAGAGAGAAAAGCACGTAAACGAAGAAGAAGAGGAAGACGAGGAAGAAGAACGTGCAGTAAGAAGAAGAAGAAGAACGAGAAAGAGAAGGCAAGAAACGAAAGAAAAGGAGAAGAAGAAGAGTAAAAGGAAGAAGAACGTGTAGCAAGAAGAAGGAGGAGGAGAAAGAGAAGGCAAGAAACGAAAGAAAAGAAGAAGAAGAAGACGAAGAGGAAGAAGAACGGTTCGAAGCGCGTTTTGAGCGTTAGTTTTAATTGGACTTGTAAGGCTTAAAAGCCTTAATCGCTTATATGTGAAGAATTTCACTAATAATTATTATATTTTAAATACATATATAAAAAGACATATATAAAATATATCTATAAAAATATTTTTATTAAACACATTCATAAAAAAATATTTTTATTAGACACTTCTACAAAGATATTCTCATTAAACATAATTATAAATAAAAGTAGACAAAAATTGATAAAAATACTATTAATAACATAATAAAATTGATTTTATAAATACTAACAAAAGTACTTAACAAAATAAAAACTAATATTATATTCATAATAAAATAAATTTTGTGTGATAAAAATAATAAACTTTTAATTTTTTTCTTTTAGTAAAATTTTTTTAATTCATCTCACCTTTTATCTTCAACTTCAAACCTACCATCAAAATAATAGTGGCAATCCCAAATGCAATGGCGACTGCACTGGAGCCCTTCGCCTCTGCCGCAGACGACGAGGAACCCTGTCGATCCCTTCAAATCTGCCCGAACCCTTCCACTCCCGCCTCCATCGCCCACATTAAGAAAACTCCAAAACCATAAAAATGCTTCAGAGGCTTTTCAGCATTGGGTCTCTCCGCACTCGTCCTCTTCCAGGTGGAATTCAATCAAGTCACCAAAGTCGAATGTCTTCGCGCTCCAAAACATTCCGATCTGCGACGTCGTGGACAGTAGCAGGATGAAGAAGCAAAGCGAGGGCGGCCGCTGAAGAACGAGAATTCGATGGCGATTGTAATAGTAGCATCCACCGAAGAAGAAGGAAGAGGATGAGGGTTTTGTTGACCCGATTTTAGAAGAGGTGAAGAAGAGGACGGTGGGATTAGAGAATGAGACTCAGGTTGTTGAGTTCTTTAAGGGTTTGAAGGGAGAATGGAATAGTCAAAGGAAGAAGAAGATGACTATATGGAGGCAAGTGAGCTTGGTTCTTTTTTACTGGCTGGGTGGAAGATCTTGCTCTCTGAAGAAGAGAGTCGGTCATGCTTGCATTGTTTGTCGCCATTAATAAGATGGTAATGGAAGGATATGAAAGTTCGAGATTTGGGAAAGAAGATAGTGGTAGGGTTGAGGTTGAAGATAGATGATGAGAAAATTTTAAAATTCTTTTCTGCAGTTCAATTTGATTTTCAACCTAACCGAATCGAACGGATTCACATAAAAACCCTAACAAAACCAACACCCTAGGCCCCAAATAACCTAGCGCCACCCTCTCTCACTCTGACTCTCACTCTCAGCGTTGAACTCCTTCCTCTTTCCACCTTTCACATTCCAACTTCCACTCTCTCTCATTATTTGTTGCTGGTTGTTGTTCAATGTATTTGTTTTTTATCTTTTTGAAATTGCTAATAATTTTATTTTGTTGTGTTTCAGCTTCTGTTTTTTAATTATTTGTTCAGTGTATTTATTGTTGATTTTTTGAAATTATAATAATTTTATTTTGTTGTATTTCTGCTTATCTATTCAACTTATTTTATTTAATTTATAGATTGGTAGTTATTATGAGTTCTCTCTTATTCATGAGATATGTCAAATTGAGCAATAAAAAAATAGAATGGAATAACGAGTAAAATTTCATTGCGTTATGATTTTAGTTTATAGATTTGTTCAATAATTGATACTTTTGCTTGAACAACAACATTTTATATTGCAGGGAATTCTTTATTGTTCATGTTATTTTTGTATCTGTTGTATCTTTTTATCTCCTCATGAGATCAGATTTCTTCAGTGACGATTAACGTGAAGAGCTAATTGTTTATATATCTTTTACTTTCTCAAATTCTATTATGACAAAAGTTAATTAAGTCTATGTAATTTATGTAATGACATATTGCATGTAACGGAGGTAATAAAATATGTGGACTTATGATAATTATTACTGTTACTTTGCTGCATACAACATATTTAAATATATTTTTCTATGCTTTAATTTGTATTTAGCTTCCTTTTTTGTTACTGAATATCTCTTTCTCATAATCTTCTTAGTAATGTTATGTTTTAGGAGTTATTACTATGTTGAATTGTTCAATTAGTTTGTTTGCTAATATATTCTTCCTTTTCTTTCCTATATTTATGTAGGTTATTTTCTAACAGATTTGGCAATGATTCTTTGGTATTATCCAGCTTTGATTAGGTATGGAATATGTATTTTGACAACATAAGTTGTTTCACTATTGATGATGTATTACATGGAGAGGTGGAAAAAAATTTCGGTCTCTTAATACATAATTATATATATAAATAATTTTTTATTATTAAAAAAATTATGAAATATTTTAAATTTATTATATTTAATTATAAATAGTTTTGTATATTTTAAATACTTTAAAATTTAAATTTTTTTATAAATATTAAATATCACATATTACATATAAAAATATTTATTAAAAATAATTTTTTTAAATAATATTTTTATTTTTATAAAAAAAAAATTAACTAGTCTTTTAACAGGTTTTAGACTAAGTCAAATTGAACAACAGGTCAAGTTTAGTACTTTAAAAAAAAACCTATAACAAGTTGCAAGTCAGATTCAGGCCAATTAATTACATGACAGGCCAAGCCTGTTAAAAACAAATCCTAACTAATTGCATATATAGGTACTTAGATGTATCTTGTCTCCAATTCCAAAATTTACATTTAGTTTGGTTTGAATAAATTAATTGAGAAAACCAAACAAAGTGAACCAAACTAAATCAATTAAAGTATAATTTAGTTCAATTGATTTCAATATAAAAATCTAATCAAACTAAACCGAAATTATAATAAACAATTTGATTAAATAGCTTTTTTCTAAATAACCGAATTAAATCACACCGCAAATACCTAAGTATCAACGTATCAAAATTAGTAAGTATAAGTATTAAATATATTTACCTAACACCAAAACAAGTCCTTTCTCAACCGAATCAGGAAGCTTTGGAGAGATGAATGGTCCAACAATAAGAGGAGCAACCAAAGACACAACTTCCAAATAATTGTTTTCTCCAAACTGAAGCATAGCTTTCTCCGTCAATGTCTTTGAAACCGCATAGGACCAACAAAACGGCTTGAATTTCCTAAGAAACTCCACGTCACTCCAACTACTCTCATCAAAACCATCCTCCTCCTCCTCCTCAGATTCTTCTTTGCAGCAAACAGCTGAGCCACTTGAAGTGTAAACCACCCTCTTCACTGTCTTTGAATTCTTGCATGCTTTTAGGATCCCTAAGGCTCCATCAATGCTTCTCTTTGTCACTGTTTCTTCGGCCTCCTTCACTGCAAAGTCTATTGGTGATGCCACGTGGAATACCCCCATGCAACCTTCAATTGCTTCGTTGAAACTCTCTGGCTTGCTTAAATCTGCATTGAACACTTTTAGCTTTTCTGATGCTTTTGACAGCTTTGTGAGGAAGCTTATGTCTCTCTTCTTTTCTGCATGTGCCCACAGTCTTGTTAGAGATATAAATTCATGGGATGTTAACTCATTTTTAATATATATTTTATAATAATAATTAATTTTATAACTAATTTTAATATATATATATATATATATATATATATATATGTAATATCACTGTATAATTACTGATATATATTTTTTAATAAATTTAGAAAATTAATTTTTCTTAAACAAAATCAACTCATTTTTTAAATATTTTATTTATTTTAAATTATAAATTTTTTATTTTAATTTTAAATTATAAATCTAAATCATAAAATTAATTAACGTTGGTTAACTAAAAATTATTTTCTATACTTTTTTATTGTTTATCAAATAAATTGATATTTTTAAATAAATAATTTTATGATAACATCATATTATAAAGTACAATTAAGACAAAAATAAATAAATAAATAAAGTACAACTAGCATTGGTGCATCTACACATATGTTGTTGCGATGGAATTGTTTCTGTTCGATCTCTTTATAAAATCTTAAACTGATGTTTGGTAATTAATTAGAGAAATTTAAATTACTATATAAATATAATATGTCATATATATTATATATTATATATATATCATGAAAATTAATTGAAAGGTTACTTACTTGGATCAAATCTAACAGTGGTGTTAACAGTGTAACCATCCTCAAGGAGTGTTTTGACGAGCCATGAACCAAGAAAACCTGTGCCTCCAGTGACACAAACTTTACCCTTATTATTTGCATGTGCCATTTGGACACTATACTCTCCCTGTGGCAGAGTCTTTAATTTGATTTCTCCTTCACTCTTTGTGCTCTATGTTAGTTGTCCTTGATGGGCATGTATTTATAGTGTGGCCTGCCGTTTAATTTGAAGTAATTGAGAATATTCTCATTTTATGTAAAAGATATAACCTTATTTTTATTAAAATTATACTCAAATAAATCTCCAATAATTTTTGCATCACAATTTCGTTTCCGATTAAATTTTATTATACTTTGAGGTTCTTAAATTTATTTTCGTAAGATAAATAGTTAAATAAGTCTCTCTATTAGTCAGAATCATTAACTACTGACAGAAAAATCCTAACTACATGACTATTAAGTGAGTGATGTGGTTTTTCAATGCCACATGTTAATAGCAGGACAAAGATTCATAATAAAATGTGACAAATATATTTTACTAAGAAAAATAAGTCACTAACAGATGCCTCCTGAATAAAATCTATTTGTTTAAACGATACAAATAATTTAGAAACCAATCTATATTGTAGTATATATGATTTGTTTAGATGTATTTATTTTCACTACAACATTTTTTATCTATTGCAACATATACTATAAGTAACACTTAAAAAGTGTTGTTTAAAATGATAAAAAACAATGTTTAATATTTGTTGCAATGAAATATTGCTATTGCAATACTTTTTTAACTAACACTACATAAGTGTTCCCTTTGATTAGATAGAGAACACATGAAAGGTGTTGTTTCAGCAAAATACACATGCAACGCTTATCATGTACATAAATTACACTTTTCTAAAATTGCTTTAAAATTTTTAATAAGCTTCTCATTATAAGTGTTGTCTAAAATATATAAATGTATTTTTTCTTTTAAATTTCAATTTTTCCTCTAAATATATCAATAGGAAACCAACTGATTCAAACACAGAAACTTTCGTTCATTTATAATCTTCACATTCCTAACAAAATGTTGAAACAAAATGCTACTGGTAACCTAACCCCTAAATTGATGAAATTCGTGGTTCCTTTTCTACTTGCGAAGAAGCATTCCCTCTCTCTTTGCGTTCCTCCCTACTCGCCTTGTTATGCTCTCTTCGTGTTACCTCGTGTTCCTCTCTTTTTCTGTTCTTTGCACTGTGTCGGTTACTTCTTTCTGCATTTTGCCGAAAAATTGCATAGTACAAGATCTGGTTTCGTTCTGCGTTTGATCTGCTGCCAAACTTGTTTCTTTTCATTAGGTGCGCACTTCAATTCTTCCCTTTCCTACTCTAATTGCTCAATTGTGTGTGTGTGATTTTTTCAAGAAAAAGGAAATTGTGTGTGTCTATTTGCTGTTTTCTGAGCTATTTGCTGTTTTGAGCTTCTCTAGGTTTTGCTTGCCGTTCATCTCTGGTCTCTTCCAATTTGCCGGTGTTCTTCTGCTAGGGTTCATCACCGCTGATCATTGTTCAGGTACTCATGATTCTGCCTCTGTTTTTCTTTTCTATTTTTGTGTTTTGAATCCTAATTTTTTAGATTAGCAATTATTCTGGAAAATTTTAGTTATGAAAAGTTCTTCTCCTTTTAATCTTCTTCGCCAGTTTTTGCTTCATCGGCACCTTCGCTTCACTCTTGCGCCACCTCAGCATCGAGCGTGGTGCACTGCTGCCACACCGGCTACAAACCCGTACCACCTGTGGAAGGAGAAGGAAGAGGAGATTTTGAGGGACATTGAGCCTGTGGTTATACTAACCAAAGATATTCTTCACTCTCGAAGGTAACTAAGTAACTAACTAAGCTTGTTATTCAGCTTTGCGCTCTTTCTGTTTGTTATATTGTCTCAGTCATTGGTTACTCTTTCTTCTATCTTTTGCTTTTCTCCAAGTACAAATAAGTAGTTTTGTTGTGATTAAGTTCCTTTAGAGTGTGTTGCAAGCTGCATTTTAGAGGGTAAAATGCATCATTTGGGTGCTATGTTATATCACTTTAATATTATAAAATATATAATTAACTTCCTGATAAGTAAAGTAACAAGTCTTCTAAAGGAACTGTACAAATTTGTATTCTCCCGTTTCAAACACAAATCAGACTTATAAATGGATTAAATAAGCTGAACCTTTCTAAATGATGATATGATACACACAACTCAACTCAACTCAACTCAAATGCTTACACTAACTATGAAAAACAGAGACGTCTTCAGCATCGTCGGCTGTGTCTCCGTCTTCGTGTCTGTGTCTTACTTCAAGACATTGCTCGTTATTGTTAGTTGGAGAGATGAGAATGATTAGATAGCTTGCTATTATACTGATAATGTGAAAGAATGTAAAAGGAGGAGGAACAGATTCAGATGGGTGTGTGTCTGGCCAATTATATTATTAAGTGTGGCTTGTGGGGTATCACATATATAGTTTCTACTTTCTGCACAACAATTTAAAATAAAAATATCTAGGGACCTAATGTGACTCTATATATTATTCATTTTCACATTACTTTTTTTTTAAATCTTCAAATCTGTGCTGAAAGTTTCTACTTTATTGTTAGTTTCATTAAAAATGCAATCTAAGAAACATGTACACTATACTCATCTATGAAGCTTTAATTATCCAAAGAAAAAGTAAGATTCAAACTCCCTTTTCCATATTCCTCTTCGTTTCTCTTTCTCTTCCCCAGTTGGATTTTTGTTTTATTTGAAAAACTATGAAATTTCTAAAACCTATCTTGTCTAGCAATCTTGCATAATTAACTTCCTTAATAATTTTTTTTCATTCTTTTTTTCTGGACCAATTCCTTAATAAATTGATGGAGTTGAATGATTGCATTTATGATTTATCAATCAGATTCAATAATATATATAGAAATTCAAAGATATGCTATTTTGATTAGGTAGTACAGTAGATATATGCTTGTGCCATGCTTGCAAAAGAGTTCATGTTGAAAAATCTTAAAAGGAAAGAGGTTAAATTATTCAATATAATTATTTTGAATGTGAATCGTTGGGGTATAGGAGCATGCCTTTATATAATAGTCTATTTCAAATATTCGAGAGAAATTCAAGCACAAATCTAAATGCTAAGTAGACTAAGAAATTCAGATTTCTACATATTGTTCATTCCAGATCCAAATCTGTTTATATCCCTCTGGTTCATACTGATGAATGGTTTCGGATTCCTTCTTAGGCGTATTTCAAATAATAATATAATTGACTCCATTCCTTCTTCCCTCGGTGACTTGGAACATCTTCTAAAGCTGTGAGTACTGTGGCAAGTTTCTTGTTATTTATTTGTTTTTCGAATCTGGCAGTTTCTCTTTTATTTACGGCTATTATTTGATTTTTATAGGAACCTGAGCAGAAATCATATAACAGGATTTATTCCAGCAGAATTTGCTAATCTTAGAAGTGTTATGGACATGCAAGTCATTTGTCTTTTTTTTCCTTATGAATCTGTTTGTTAATTGGTTTTTGTCATTCTATGTTGCAGTGATTTGTCAAATAATCAACTCTCTGGCTTGATTCCTCAAGAACTTAGTCAGCTTCAGAATATGGTGTCATTGTAAGTTCAGATGCTGGAAATTAATAACTTGTTATCTGTATTAGAACACAAATTTTCGTTGATGATGTTAGACTCTTGGAGTGTTAAATGGTAAAATTTCAATCTGGAAATCTTCATTCCAGATCCAATTACAAGATATTGTACTGACTACTAGTAATTTCTATTAAGTTCCTTGTTAATTCTGTTTCTATTTCTACAGAAATTTTCTGCTCTGTTAATTCTTTGGCTTGCATATTAGAGTCTTGGTGTAGTTTATGGAGATTTGGGAACTTCCGCTTTGTATGTTTTCTAAAATACTTTTCCTCATGAATTGCTTCCTTATGAATAATAATCAAGCGATGCTTTAATGCCATTATCATGAATCTTTGATTGACAGATGTATAAGGTTGTAGTGGGGATTTTATTGAAGTGAGTAGCTAAAGTCTCCTTAAAAAGAAGTCTCATCTTTGTTAATCCCAAGATGCATAGGCATAAGGCATGTGCCTTTGACATTATTGGACTCATCATCATATAGTCAAGGATTTACAGCGCACCTCCTAAGTTAAAGTGCATTGAATTCATCGTTTAATTAACATACACTAATAATTTTTTATCATCTGAAATTTTCCAATTTCATATGGCTTAGCTGCAGTTTTGTGAAAATATATAGCTACTGTTTCGAATTTTTTAACCTTTTTATTGAAGTTTTTAATGGAAATTAGAGACATGTTTTATACTTTTAACTAACTGTGATCTTTTTTATTATAGTTTTTCTTTCCGAAGAGAATCAAGACTAAGAGACAAGCTTTTTTTGTTGAAATACTTGATCAAATTTATTATGTGGTTTCAATTAAATATTTTCCTTTTCTTTTGTCTCATATAGAGTGTGTGTCAACTTTTCAAGTATGGCCCTCAAAGGGAACAGAATGTTGTAGCGCTTTTCAAGTATGGCCTGGGATTAAATTTTCTTTCATGAGAAGTTTTCATTGCATTACATAGTCATAATAAATAGGCTCTGAAAGTCACAAATAATAGAGAAGGTGATGTGAGTGTGACTTCTTACCAGTGAACTTTGTTTTGCAGAAACACACAACACAGCAGAAGATGGAAGCAAAAGTGAACTTGTGAAGTAAAAAAAATTTCTTTTTTATTTTTATTTTTGTTTGGGTATCAAAAGATGGCAGCCTGAATAAACAACGAGGGATGGAGAGACATTATATTAAGGTAACAATCGATGTTATAATGACTTGAATAACCTTCGCATAACATTTTCTTTTTCTTTTGATGACACCTTTGCATCAGAATTGTTATACTTTTTTGCATTGATTGTGTCTCTAAATATATCTCTTTTGTTTCAATGGAATCCTATTGTCCTATACCTTAGCCACATTAGAAGGAGTTTTTTAGACTTATTTATTGCTTTTGTATATATAATATTTAATATTATAAAGAAATTTTTATTATTATAATTTTTCAGTTTTAATAATAAGTTGCTTATTTTTTGTTGTATATTATTTGCAGATTTAGCATATGGGACAAGTCAAGCATGGATATAAAATATGCAAGTAGATTGGTATTTTTTTAATAAATATTAATTACTATTTTGTTATAACAATTATTGTTAGACAAGAATTTTATTATTTTGTTGAGAATTATTGATGAACATATATTTGAAATACTAATTGAACTTTTTAATATCTATTTTAATTAGAATTTTATTATTAGTTATTTTGTCTCTTTTATAATTTTTTCTTATTGTGCACAAATTTATTTATTAATTAAAATAATTACACATATATGAACAAAAAATTTTATTATAAATTTTAATTTTGTTGTATTTTTATTAGGAAAGTAATTTTTTTTAATCAAAAAGGCAACTTTTTATTAGTTGTATATTTTGAATATTAGACAACACTTGTATGGTTGCATATCCAAAAGAAAAAGCAACACTGGTATAGGTTGTATATCCAAAAGAAAAGGCAACATTTGTATAGGTTGCATATTCAAAAGAAGAGGCAATGCTTTAAAAGGTTGCATATTCAAAACTAATAGGCAACACTTTAAAGTATTGCAAATTCCAACTTATAAGCAACATGTAAAAGAGTTGCATTTTATTGCAAATAGGCAACACTTTTTAGTAGTGGCTAAAATACGAGAGAAGAGACAACACTACAAAAGTGTTGTCTCAAACACACCTTTGAAGTGTTGTTGTTTTTCAACCAAAAGCAACACTTACCAAGTGTTGCTCTCAAAAGCGTTGCTTTTGAAACAAAAAAGTGTTGCCATGATCTAAGGCAACGGCTGCATATGCAACGCTGACCAAAAACATTGCCTTAGGCCCAAAAGTGTTGCCATTGATCAAAAGCAACTTTTTGTCAGCCTTTAGGCAACATTTTTTAAATGTTGCCTCAACCTGAAAATGTTGTAGTGTTTTTAGAGTAAAGTACCAACTCGGTTCCTATCTATTTGTGTGAATGACAACGGGATTTATTTTTGCCATTAAGGAATAACAGAAATTACTTATATATCTCATTAAGTTGCTGAGGTAGAAGGTTAAAGTGATGATAAAGTAGATGTTAGATGCTCACGTAACTTGTTAAAAAGGATGGGGCCTATCTATCCTGTTTTATGTGAACAGGAACGACGCCATTTTGCTACCCTTAGAAGACATTATTAGATGATTCTCGTCGTTTCTCTCCCTTTATTTCATGTTTAGAACCCTAAACCTCCATAAGCAATAGCAAAGAGCGTGGAAGTGGAAGAAATGGAGTGAACAATGAAATAGTATAATTTATTGTGATTCATGTTACAACCTCTGCTTGGGGAGCAATCTGTGAAAGTGAAATTTCATCCCCTTGTACCACTGGAGTCTCTCCCTTTGAAACTGATTTAGGTACTTTCTTCTTCTATATTTTTTACCTTTGTCTACAGTTATAAATAACATACAATTCACATAAAAATAATGATAAGATTATGGACACAACTTTGAGAGATATGACTATGAATCTGCTGACTACTGGATATCCATGATAGTACTACAGAATTAACATTTTGACTATTTTTTTCTTCTCCCTGAATCTATATAAATCATTGTTTAGATATGATCAACTAAACATCTGAGCATTTTATTTACAGACAATTAAACCCCTCATCAAAACTTAGCTTTTCATATATAGGACAAATCGAACCCTAAGGGATTATACCATTGTGGTATCGGTAGAGTCCACTGATGTAACACTCTCTTTACTAGCTCTTCTTTTCTTCTTGGTCATATGCTTTCAACTAAGATCTTTAGGGGGATTGGAGTAAGTCTTGTAATAATGACCTTATTTTTTTACCACACTTGTTACAAGTGACTTCAAATGTCTTCCTGGCCTTGTTAGAATGCATCTCTCCCTCAATAATTTTTCTTCATAACTCCATTATCAATGATCTCTAGCAGGTCTACAAGATGATCAAACATATATAAAATTCATTCACACTCCTACCATTGTCATTCACCCCATCTCTTCCACTCCCACGCTCTTTGCTACTGTACTGCTCATGGAAGTTTAGTGTTCCAAACATGAAGCAAAGGGAGAGAGACGATGAAAATCATCTAATAACGTCTTTTGGGGGAAGCAAAACGTCATCGTTCGTGCTCATGTGAAACATGATATATAGACTCCTGTCCTTTCTAATAAGCCATGTGAGTATCTAACATCTACCTCACCACTTTAATCTTCTACCTCAGTTGCTTAACGAGACATATTAGTA
Organism: Arachis hypogaea; assembly: GCF_003086295.3. Taxonomy (NCBI): domain Eukaryota; kingdom Viridiplantae; phylum Streptophyta; class Magnoliopsida; order Fabales; family Fabaceae; genus Arachis; species Arachis hypogaea. The sequence continues at coordinate 111,609,367 of NC_092039.1, read as the reverse complement.
AGTTTTATTACTCTTTAATGACAAAAATGACAGAAGAAGCACATTGGCAAACAAAACACAGGATCGGGGCCTGAAGTAAATTGTTTTTTTTTTTGTCACAGGTCACATCATTTGGACAAATGGATAGGGATCGAATTGGTACTCTGCTCATTTTTTTGACTAAATAACAAATATATACTTAATAATGATGCACCTAATTCATATGGGTACATACTTGATTCAGATAACTTAAGACTAGGTAGGGATAATTTCTCTTCAGTTCTTTTTAGAGAAATTGAGGCTTGGTATTGGTATGACCGGGAGAATTTTTAAGCATCATAGAATTTACTTTAATTATTATTTTATTTAAAAATCTACTCTTTATTTTATTATTCATCATTTATATTTTTATGGGTATCATGAACAATTAAAAATAAGAAAAACATAGAATCTCTATTATTGATCTTAATTCTAATTTGATCATGAGTCTTTCAAATAATTTGATTTCTAAAACTTCTATGTTTGTTGTTTTGATCCGTTCGAGATGCGTAAACGATGGGATAATTGTGTTTATAATTAATCTAATCGATTGAATGTAACACCAATCAATTAGTAGATAATAATTGATGTCAAATACTTCAATTGAAAACTCATATTACTCATTTAACATATAAAATAATCGATTGTTTTTGGATAAAATCAATTGTAACAGTGAAAGTTGTATGTCTCATCTATTCCAATTATTACTTGGTCTACCGGTTTCGGGTTGTTTTGAGAATGATTTTGGGTTATTGTCTAATATCACAACCTGATCCAACTTACGGCCTGTTTCTGACAGATCCTTCACCAACCTCTCATCTACTGGATGGCACGAGTCCCAGTAAAGCATGTGCGACACGTACTGGTTGTCCTGATCAAGCTTGTCAAGCACCAGCTCTGCGTACTCCCGTAGTGCTGCCGTGAAAATCACCACCTTAAACTTCGCCTTCAATGCCGACAGGAACTCCTCCAAGTCGGAATGATTAAGGACGTAGAACTCAATCTCCGTACCATCGATCAACGCCCTCATGATGAAGTCGTAACGCTCCAGCACCAGCGAGGGCTTGGAGTGGACCAGAGTCTCGTCCAGGTCAAGGAACCCCGTCTTCCCTTTTCGATGGGAGGGCTGCGGCGGAAGATGGGAAATCTTGGTGCTATCGACGTCTTGGAAGGATAAAGTTTTACGAACGGATGCGAAGGGATCCTCGAAAACTTGGAAGTCCAAATCGTTGGGCGCCGGTGCTGTTTTGGTCTTCTTGAGAAGTTTGTAGGGAATGTTGTTGTTGTTGTTTTTTATCTTGTGGATTGGGGTGAGTTTGGTGAGGAGCCTAAAAATGCGGCGGTGGATAGACGAAGATTGCTGTGGAGGCGAAGACCGCGTTTCTCAAGGGCGATGTCTTCTGCAAGCTACGACGGCTTCTGACGATGGAAAACTGATTTCCGCACAAACTAACCGGTAAGTGTATCGGGTCGCATCAAGTAGTAAAACTCACGTAAGTGAGGTCGATCCCACAGGGATTGATGGATCAAGCAATTTTAGTATGTTGATGAGTCTAGTCAAACTAACAAGAAATGATTTGAGTGAAATTGGATCAGCAGAATATAAATTGCAAGGAACTAAAGTGCTGAGTGTAAATAGCAAAATATAAATGCCAGGAAGTATAAATTGCTGAAACTTAAAGAGCAAGGAAACGTAAATATACTGAATCCTAAATTGCAAGAAATGTAAATAACTTGAATCTTAGAGTGCAAGAAAGTAAAATTGCGAAAGCTAAATGACAGTGAAATTTAAATTGCATAGAATTGTAAACAGGAATTGGGTGCTGGGACAAGACTACGGAAAAATGCAATTAAAGTAAATTCAAAGTTATCTGAATTGATCAAAGAGAATGATTCATCAGGGATTAGAGATATCATAGTCCATCATGAATCAATTGGGTCTCAACTCCTTTTTCAATCATATGAGTAGATCTATGGCGGATTGAAGTTGATTGGATCCCAATTCCTTGGCAACCCAATCTCTCTAATCACAATCAATATTTCCAATTCCTTGATCCAATTATCATGAGAAGAGGCTAATTGCATGCCTCTCATCCATAAGCCACACAAATTCTCAAGACCTCAATTCTTCCCGAATAGTGTTGGTCAAGAGAATTGTGAAGGATAGAGCCCCAATTCTAATGCCCATGATTCCCCTTCCGAGGCTCACACAAGCATTCAACAGATTCAAACCTCCTTCCGTAGTGAATGAATCTCAATCAAAATAGAGGGTATCCTATAACTATCCAAGCGGATTGAGAAGAAGAAGAAGTTCACTAAATCATGTGAATTATAATAGAGCTCCTCCCCTAATGAAGTGGGGTTCAATTGATCATTGCTCTAAGAACACTTGCAGGAAATTTAAATTGCATGAAAGTAAATCAATCTCAGTGTTAATGGGAATGTAAAATTTCAGAAAGAAAAATTATAGAAGAGAAGCATAAGAAATTGAAATTTCATAAACTAAACTCAATTCAATACAATTGAAATGTAAAAGTGCAGAAAAGAAAAATATATCAAACTAAAATTCTATACTACACTCTCTGGAGTCTCTAATCCTCCAAGAGAGTTCTGGAGTCCCTAATCCTCCAGCCAGAGCCTCTTTACATCTATCGAACTAATGCCTTTATATAAGCTTTCCTAAATTACAAATTGAAATAAAATTGAAAACAAATTACAATCAAATGAAAATTAACTATTATAGATGATTCTTGTGGCCTTGATTGAGTGATATGAGTGGGCTTGCTTGCTTGTAATTTAAATGGGTTTGGAATGATATTAATTGAACCAGAATTCTGCTCCCAGGAGAACGTAGCGCTCTTAAAGGCAACGTAGCGCTCGTGCACCCACACGTACTGATGAACGGAATTTTGATGGTATAGAATTTCACAAATGAAATCTCGTTGCAAGTATTGTTTCTAAACCAACAATAATCCTTTCATACAAAAATTTTTTTGTCACAAGTAACAAACCCCTAAAATTAATAACTGAAGTATTCAAACCTCGAGTCATTCTCCCTAGGAATTGCAATAAAGTGCTCTTATTATTGGTTGTAAAGTATCTTTTGGGGTTTTGGAATAGGAGACAAGAAAAGTAAATGACAAGGGAAATAAACTAACAACTATGAAAGCTCTTGGCAAGGTATGAGAACTAGAAATCCCATCCTAGTTATCCTTATCAATTGTGATGAGAGTTGTTCATTGCTCCCACTTAGTTAACCTCTAATCATGGAGGAAAATCAAGTGGATGAATTAACTTGAGTCCACAAGCCTTAGCCAACCCCTAAGGAAAGATTAGCTTTAGTGGCATTTAAGTCAATTAGCAATCTCTAACTATCAATCAACAAAAGAGTTTGATAACTCAAGTGTCACTAATTACTCAACCAAAGCCAAGAAGAACAAAATCTAACTCATAACTAAAAGAAGCATTTCAACAAACACATAGAAGGCACTAAAGGTAAACAACATGAATTGCAAGAATTAAATATATCTACAACTACAAAAGTAAGAGATTAACAATAGAGAGGCAAAATAATTATGAAACAACAAAGAACTTACCAATTGCGTTGAAGAAGAAATGTGGATCTACAAAAGAATTCATAAAGCAAAAGGAAAATTAAAGCAAGAGAAGAAGTAGATATAGATCTAAGAGATTAACCTAAACCTAATCCTAATTCTAGAGAGAAGAGAGAGCTTCTCTCTCTAGAAACTAACTTTCCCTCCAAAACTAAACTAAACTAAACTAATGTGATGACTGATTCTAATGTGTTGACTCCCCCTTGAATTCTGCCTTAAATAAGCTCAGAAGTGAGTTGGATCTAGTACTGGGAGGCCCAAAATTTGCCCCTAGCGTTTTGCCTTTAAGTGAGTCACGTGCGAGCATCAACACGCACGCGCCATATACGTGTACGCGTCGCTTAGCAATTCCCTATCCATGCGTACGCGTCACGTACGCGTACGCGTCACCACGCGACTCCACAATCTACGCCTGCGCGTTTGATGCGCGTGCGCGTCGATGAATGCATCCCAAATCCTTGTTTCTTCATGAGTTCTCCACTTGCATGTTTTTCCTCTCCATCCTTTTGATCCATTCCTAGCCTTTTCGATTTAAATTCACTAACAAACATATCAAGACTTCTAGTGGAATCAAAGGTGAATTAAATTTAGCTAATTAAGGCTTGAAAAGCATATTTTCACACTTAACCACAATATAGGAGACAATCATGAAACCATGATACTTCATTGAAAAAATGTGGGTAAAAGGTGATAAAATCTTCTAAATTGAGCACAAGATAAACCCTAAAAATGGGGTTTATCACGTAAGCGTCTCCTACATGTGCACGTCGTTCAGCATTTTGGCACATCGACGCATACGCGTCACCCACGCGTATGCGTCGCCTTCAACGCTCTTAAGAAGAGCGTAGCGTTTGCATCAAGAGCGCTCCTCCACGCGTATGTGTCACCCACGCGTATGCGTGGCCCTTCAGAAATGCCATTTTCACGCTGCCGCTTCATTCACGCGTTCGCATGCTCCTTCAGAAATGTCACTTTCACGTTGCCGCTTCATTCACGCGTTCGCATGCTCCTTCAGAAATATCACTCCGACGTGTACGTGTCACCAGCCAAATTTTCCACTCCATTATCGCATGCGCTCTTGGGTGAAGAACGCAGCGCTCTTGTGTGACGAACATAGCTCCTCCTGTGCGTACGCACACTGGGTCGTGCGTATGCACCCAAACACAGAGCGCTCTTTGAGAGAAACAGAGCGCCATGCTTCCTTGATTTAATCATGGGCCACGCTTTTAAAAGCGTGGCCTAAGGTTCAAAAACATGCTCAAGCTTCAAAGTGTATCAAAAAATTCTTCTTTTCTTCTTTTGAGCTTAATTTGTGCTTTTTGCTTCTTTTTCTACTTATTTTCTACAAAATTTATCAAATCAAAAGATCAAAGCAATATACTATTTAAACACTAAAACACTCAATAATTAAGCATTAATCATTAATTTCTTGTATGAAAAAGCATAGAAAAACCTAACATGATGCGCAGTCATCACATTCCGTGGAGATCCTTTAGCAATTTGATTATTGTTTTCTTTGTCTTTGAAATTATTGTGTTTAATCTTCTTCTTGGTATGGTTTTTTTAGATGAAAACAGAAGAAAAGAAAAGAGGAATGATAAAATTCTAAAGATAAAATTAAGGTTTTGAAAACCGAACCGGTCATCAAACTGCTCTAGCTACTAGTTTATTGGTTTATTGGTTCGATCAATTCGATCGTAGTTCAATCGAAAAAATTGTTTTATAATAAAATAATAAATAAACACACTAACATATAATTATAATCTAATATAAATTTTAAAATATCATCCAAATTAAAAGTATTACATAAACCACAATTTTATGATCACATTCAAATACAAACTCAAAAGTCAAATAACAAAAACAACCAACCAAACGTAAAATATCAACATCCAAATATGTCATCGATCATCAAAATTTGTTATAACTTGCTGCAGATTTGTTTGGTTGATATCATCACCTTCATTTCTACTACTTCGACTAGAAAAATCAGGTGGTGCAGCATAAAATGTACGGCTACTATCATGACCACCACCATTACCACCACCACTTTGTTCTAAATCACCATTAATATTATCTAACAAAATATATAATACATTATCAATAATTAAAGATTAAAGTTATTTTAATAAATTGATCAAAAAAATAAACTATAATACTAACGAAGCAAGTCTTCAATGTTACTAGGAAGATCAGGCTCTTTTTTAACAACCTCTTCCGTCACCCAAAAGTCAACAAAATCGATACTTTCATAATCAATTGGATCATATTGCACCTTTTGCTTTCTTTTTTGTCTTTCCTTCCTAACAAATTAAAGACAATATATAAAAAATAGTATAACATATTAACTACACAAAATCTAATGATATGAAATGAAAATATGAAATATATATTACCTGGATTTAAGATGCAAATTATATGTCACATACACAATATCATTTAGCCTATCATGCTTCAATCTATTACTTCTTTTTGTATGAATTAAAAATTATTAATCTTGCAATGCAATATAACAAAATCAAGTAAACTTTGCATGACATCCGGTGCTTCTTTATAATTTTCATCGAAAAAGAAAGCAAGATTCAAGAAATAAGCCGCTGCATGAAGATTTTTTTCAAATGTTTGTCCCATCTTGAGTTGATAATCTCTGTGTAAGGCTTATATGTAGTCTTACTATGCTTGAACATTTCTTTGATTGTATTTTCTGCCCTCATCGTACCTTCATAGACATATCCCAATGATGGCTTATCATCAGCATCTACAATCCTCATCAATTTAGTCAACGGACTCACAAGTTTGCATGCAGTAAAGCAATCATCCCAAAATTTATTGTCCAGGATAATTGCACGCACAACTCTATCATTAGCACTCCTTTTCAATTTGTGTCTGGTAAAGTGTGCATCTATAGCCAATGCTTGTAAATCCACTTTGTGCTCAAAGATATTCTTCAATGTGATGAAGACAGTGACAAAACGAGTTATACCTGGACAAACAATCTGCTTCCAAGTAGTTCTTTGTCTTAGCCAGGACAAGAACACCATATGATTATACACAAACACTGTAATCTTCGAAGTGTGTGATGCAAGGTTAAAAATATGCCGTATGCTGCTTATAAGCAACACAAGGTGACCAGTGAATATTCACAAATTTCTGATTGATAAGCCTACCAGCAATAACATAATTCGCCGCATTATCAGTCATTACATATACAATATTATCAGGCCCAATCCATTCAATCACCTCCGAAAACAAGTGACACAAGCTTGAAGAATTTTTTTACCACATTTGAAGCATCTACAAATTTCACAAAGCACAACCCTTTTAAACAATAAACCAAAAAATTAATTAACGTTTTTTGCCTTTAATATGTCCAACCATCATCCATGAGGATACATCTGGTTTCTTTCCATGCAGTCCTATAACTATCAACAACTATTTAACACTCTCTTTTGAGATCGGCTAACAAGTGAACTCTCAACTTATCATGAGAAGGACCTTTATAACCAGGCCTAATGACAGCAACAACATCCAACGTATCTTGAAAAAATAGTGACATAAGGAATCTTACCATCTAAGAGCCATTTAGGCACTCTTGTAATACCCTTACTATCAGAATGTCACGCTTTCGGCTGTGCCACTCTGATAACGAGGATATTACGATGACTTACATATTAATAGTAAAATAGGAGCCTTTTCAACTCAAATCCGTGTAAATTTTTCTTTGAAAAACTGGAAATTCTTTTTCTTGAAAACGTACATACATACATACACAACCAAGCACATCACTTCTTATTTTTATATATATACATGTTAACTAGAGTTCTTTATACAATAACTTATAACATCTCAAACATTATAATCACGACTCATATCCCTCTTATAAAAATATAATAATAACAAAATCGAGAGAAAAACTATAACTAATATATGCAAACCAAAAACAGCATAGCTAAGAACTCAGTGAAACTTCATAAGCTTCCTCGATTGTTCTGAAAAGAGAAGTCTGTAGGGGGTGAGAACATCATCTTCGCAGGTTCTCAGTAGAGGGTTTAAGAATTGTCATAGAATGATATGTATAAAAGAAGAATGAACTTCAAAAGCAATGATAAGCGTTCGTCTTATGAATCTTTTTTAAAACCAACAATTTAACATCTAATGATCCAAACCTTTTCAATTAAACCATCAGTTACTTATCCAAAATCCAAAACTCATATTTTCCTAATAAAAATCCCAAGCAAAAAGAACATTTCCATACATTTCATTGCTTACTAACGAACCATTCGAAGCAAACTTACCATTAATTCATCCAATCACGGCTTCCAACCCAAAACAATATCACATAACAGCTTTTGGCTCAACACAAAATCAAATCACACTCCAACTACCATAATCCAAACCAATAGTCACAATCACAAGTAATGCAGTTCAAACACAATCAAGAGCAATTACATCAAGTATAGTAATTAGCAGTTAAATAAAATTATTCACATAGGCAAACCAAGTATACACCCAAATAATGTCATATAGATGCAAATGATGCACGATTGTCCTACTGACCATGAGCTCACACATCGATTATGTTACCAGACCCGATTCGGGTAAACGGGATTTAACCACCGTCCTTACTTTAGGTTCCTTAAGCAAGCGGAATCACACCAACCGTCCTTGACCGGAATACGCAAGTGGGATTTAACCACCGTCCTTGCTAATCATAATAAACCACAAATAAGTAGGATTTAACCAACCGTCCTTACCGGGTACCTCGAACAAGCAGGATTTAACCACCTTCCTTATCCAAGTTGCAAACACAAACAATATGCAAATGAGATTCATCACTGTCCTTGCCAATTCAGTGATCACATTTCCATAATATTCACCATCAATCATGCTTAGAATCATAATCAAACTTAATCATAAACATAATCAAAATAAGCACCATAAGTCTTTATATTTATATTTATCATGAGGATAATCATCCACAAATCGTGAATGGAATAACACCACCGTCCTCACCGTGGGCGAGATAAAACTACCATCCTCATAAATCCACAATGTATTAAGCAAGCGGGATAGCACCACCATCCTTGCGAGGTAGTCAATTAATATCACATATTTCTTTAATCATATTTCATTTAACAAATTCTTTATCGAGGAATTACTCAAGTTAATCTATCATATTCACCCCCAGTAGCATATTTAAAGATTTTTAAAATGGTTCTCAGACTACATACGGAGGTTAGGAAATTTTACAAACTAACTGAAAAGGTTCCACAGTTCAAAACAACATTCAAGGTTCCAAGACTCAAAACCTTTTTTTTTAACCAACTTAGGAAATTTCACAAAAGTCTCGAGATTCGAGTTAATATTTAAATTTGTCCCTGAAAGATCACTCATTCTTCAAATTAGTCCTCAAAAGATTCTTTTAGTCATATTAATTCTTGAAAGATAAAACGTAAGTCAAATTGGTTTTTCTATTAGTTAGATGATAACGTGTCACGTTAAGCGCCACGTGACATGATGAAGTGGTAGGTTAATGCCACGTGTCACAAGATGATTGGTTGACATGTCAGGCCAATGACACCTAGCACGCCACGTATTACTTGACATATAAAAAAGTTATTTATAATCAAAATAATCCCTGAAAATCTAGATGTAAGTTATTTTCATCCTTAAAATTTTAAAAATTAATCAAATTAGTCCTTATATAAATTTTTTTATTTTTTCTTTATAATAAATTTGAAGTATTTTTTGATAGTACTGATTTTAGTATTTTTTTAGACCTTAATAAACAAAATTTTCGTTACATAAAATGATGAAAATAATTAAATTATTATAAAATTTTTTGTCATTTGTATTTTAAAATTTTATATTTTCAAATTATAATTTTTTTATAGTGAAACTTTTTTATTTAAATGAGTTTATCAAATTATTGTTGATTATATATTTAAAAATTTAATATTTTAAATCTCACTAAATAACATAGTAGTTATTTTAATTAAATCTTTTAAATTTTTTAAAATTATAATTTTTTATTGTTTAATATATATGGTAGAACTCAATAATTGAAAAAATAATTTGTGGGATCACTTGTTGAATCTTAATATTTTAATATATTTTTAAAATAACTACTGTATTTATTTAGTGAGATCTAAAAGATTAAAATATTTAAAATAACTACTATATTTATTTCGTGAAATCCAAAATATTAAAACTTGTAGTATATAACTAGTTTTAATATTTTGAATTTTATGAAATAAATATGGTGGTTATCTTAAATATTTTAATCTTTTAGATCTCACTAAATAAATATAGTAGTTATTTTAAAAAAATTATATTAAAATATTATGATTCAATAAGTGATCCCACAAATTGATTTTTAATTATTGAGTTTTACCATATAAATTAAACAATAATAAAAATTATAATTTTAAAAGATTTAAATTTTAAAATAACTACTATAGATTTAAAATATTAAATTTTTAAATATATAATCAACAATAATTTGATAAACTCGTTTAAATAAAAAATTTCACTATAAAAAAATTACAATTTGAAAATATAAAATTTTAAAATACAAATGACAAAATAACTTTAGCGTAAAGGACAAATAGGTCCCTGAACTATTAATTCGTGGACATTTAACTCCCTCAGGACTGGAAAATAGAAAACGATCCCTGACTTCTCAAAACGCCGTACAAATTGATCCTTCTGTTCAATATGCTTCACAACACGTTATGGATTCATGCTTATGTCGCGTAGCAATGGGTACGTGTCTCCAAGATGCTGTGAACGGGGCTGACGTAGTCTACTGTAAAAAATTATGGGACATTGTGGTCCATATGCATTAAGATGACATCGTTTCGGAAAATATTTTGCAATGGTTCTTATGAGATATGCCAATGATGGCCATATCAGTCACAGATAATTATAGGAAGCCCTAGCACTTACATTTTTCCTCCAAAAAATACAATGATTTGTCTCCGTGTTGTTATCGTTGTTGTTCCGTGAAGCAGTTCCATTGAAGCTTCGTGGTTCAACCTGCGTCTGCCGTGAAAAGTGGTAAGCACATTGTTGTTCAAATTTGTTCTACTTAAGCCCTTTATTTGTTATCAATGTCGTAGGATTGCACTTAAAAGGACTGTATGCGAGTGTAGTAGCTGATTAGTTGTGAGGTTAGTCATTTGTCGGGTATTGTTTAGTGAGGTTTTGGAAATTTTGATAATAAGGGTTGGTTTTGTGTTGTGTTGTGTTTTGAAAAATGTTACAGATGGTTGATGTATTCGGTGTTTCTATGTTCCATCATGGGGGCTACTTTTCAAGGGCACCTACAGGTGAGTTAGTCTATCTGCATGGTCAAGTTGAGAGGTTTTCACCGATGGACTTGGATTTTGTCAATTTCAAAGATCTGGTCACGATGTTCAAAGGACTGGGATATCAATTGTATAAGGAGGCTTACTGGTATGATCCAAAAAGTAAAGATATAGAGTCAGGGTTGCATGTACTAAGGGAGAATAGAGAAATCAACCAAATGCATCAGGCAAATTTGAGGAACAAAGACACGGATGAGTTTTACATTTTTTTTACCATCCTATTGATCAACCTGAGATCCCAGATGGTGATTGTGAGAAAAATTATGAAGTTGAAGAAGAAGTCGATCCAAATGACTTGGAGAAGTTAGATGACTCATCTACTGATGATGATAGCGATGGTAGTGAGGAAGATGAGCTGTATAAACCACCACCTGCTGGTTATGAAAGTGGGAATGAGAGTGGTGAAGATGATGAGGGCAGAAGGGTTAGAGATGCCAAAGGGAAAAGGAAACAATGTATCCATCGTCAAGGAAATGGGCTAAACCTAAGGAAAAGCCAAAAAAATAAGCAACACATGAGTTTAAAAAGCAGAGATTTAAAGCAAGAAGGGTGGGTTCATTTGGAGAAGGTTCCTCAAAGTTCACTGAGCCTACTAAACAGCCCAGCACAAGTGGGTTAGAAAGACAGCCCAATAGAGCTAGGCCTACTAGGGAGCCCAGCATGAGGTCAGCCATTGCAGAGTATGTTAGTGATCTAGACACAGAGGATGAGGACATTGTGTTCGAGTATGCATACCCCTGTCTCATCGGAGGATGAAGGGAACAAACCACACTGGCCTGAGTTTGATGAATAGTATGGCTTCGAAGAAGGCAGATTTGAATTTGGCACAAGATTTGCTACAATAAAAGGTTAAAGGAGGTTGTGAAGGATTCATTTATTGTTGAGGGGAGAGAGTTGGTCTGGATTAAAAATGACAGAAAAAGGGTTAGATTTGACTGCAAGACTGAGGATTGTACTTGGATTGTCCATCTCTCTTACAATAAACAACTGCAGTGTTTCCAAGTAAAAACATATAGGAGTGAACATATGTGTGCAAGGGATCTAGGAAGCAATGCTACTGACCAACACTGGATAAGCAAGAAAGTGGAGAAAAGAATGACCACCCATCCTCACATGAACACACATGAGGCTATTGATTTCTTAAGAGAAGAGTTTGATCTAGTTCTACACCCTAAAATGGTTTATAGAGCTGTGAGGGAAGCAAAAGACAGGATTACGGAAAAAGAGATAGAACAATATGTGAATCTGAGGGACTAGCTAATGGAGATACATAGAAGCAATCCAAGGTCTACTGCCTTGCTAGACGTTATTTCCCAGCCACAAGCACCCCCAATATTTGACAAAATGTATATATGTTTCGAAACCTGCAAGATGGGATTTAACAGTGGATGCAGGTCTTTGATTTATTTGGATGGAGTATTTCTCAAGACCTATTATGGGGCCAATTACTGTCTGCTGTGGCACAGGACGCTAATAACCAGTTTTATGTGATTGCCTATGCGGTGGCAAGGTCTGAGTCAAAGGAGTCATGGAAGTGGTTTCTGACCCTTCTACAAGAGGACATTGGAGATTTGCAACAACATGGTTGGAATTTTATGTCCGACCAACAAAAGGTTAGTACGTGACTTTCTCTATTTAATTTAAATACTTATCATGCAATTTGATGATGCCCCTTCTCGAATCAATTTGTGTTAGGATCTGATGCCTGTATTGAAAGAGATAATGCCGAATGTACATGTGCGGAATTGTGTCATACACATGTGGAAGAATTTCATCAACCGTTTCAAGGACTTATACATTAGGAAAATTGTGTGGGACTGTGCAAAATGTATGACTGTGCCTGAGTTCAAGGCAACAATGGAGAGGTTGAAGGAAGTTAATCAAGATGCCTGGTCATACTTGATGAAATTTAATCCTGCAACATGAGTAAGGGCCCACTTCAGTCATGGTCCAAAAGTTGACAACCTGACTAACAATATGTGCGAGTCTTTCAATTCCAAGATTGTCAAGTACAGGTGCAAGCCTATACTCACAATGTGCGAGGAAGTGCGCTGCTATCTCATGAGGTGTATGGTTCAACACAAATACTGCTCCAAGTCGTCAACTTCGTTGTTATAAATTGACTTCTCTGTACCTTTAATTTTTGCAACATGATCATCAAGCTAGACAAAGAACTTGCAATGGGATGGATTTTTCAATTGCGACATCAACAATAAAATCAAAAATAAATTGACTTCACAGAACCATGTTACCTTGAAGAAGAAGCACCCAAGAAACAACCGATTAGGGTTAGTTGGCATCTTGGACTTGTACAGTATAGCATACACGCCACACTTGCACATTGGAGCAATGCCGTCCTTTTCGTCTCCAACCTCCACACAACGAATGTGAGATGGCAATCAGACTCATTGGGTGCTCAAGGAACCTCCTTCACTGGCCATAGACGCCCTAGACGCAACAACCCCCTAACTATACAAGTGCGATGGCATCTGAGACCAATTTGGAGAATTAGGGCACCTCCCAAAATGTCATCGTTTTGGGAGCAGAGAAGAAGGACCTTCTTGTCCTCCAAATAAATGTCAACATCTCATCCTACATCGTCATGGATACATCACTCCGTTATCGCCACATTGACGCCACATCAGCCTTCTCCGTTTGACATTAGAGAGCAGATTAAACAGAAGGACCAATTTGTACGGCATTTTGAGAGGTTAGGAATCGTTTTGTATTTTCCAATCCTGAAGGAGTTAAATGTCTACTAATTAAAAGCTCAGGGACCTATTTGTCCTTTACCCATAACTTTATACTAATTTAATTATTTTTATTATTTTATGTAAAGAGAATTACGTTTATTAATGTCTAAAAACTAATATTAAAATTAGTACTATAAAAAATATTTAAAATTTAATATTATGAAGAAAAAAAAGAAATTTATATAAGGACTAATTTGATTAATTTTTAAAATTTTAGGGATAAAAATGACTTACGTTTGAATTTTCAAGAACTATTTTTATTATAAATAATTTTTTTACATGTCAAGTGACACATGACGTGCTAGGAGTCACTAATCTGACACATCAACTAATCATCTTGTGACACGTGGCATTAACCTACCACGTCATCATCTAACCAATAGAGGGACCAATTTGACTTACGTTTTATCTTTCAAGGACTAATATGACTAAAAAATCTTTTGAAGACTAATTTAAAGAATGGGTAATCTTTCAATGACGAATTTGACTATTAACTCTTCGAGATTCATTTCATTTTCACCAAATTAAGTTTAAAAATCTAATTCACTTCTATTAGTTTCATTTCCTGTAAAACTCTCAAACTAAAGTTAATCACACAAAAATCCATTTTTCTTTTATAAAACTTCTTTTCACTAAATCAAAAGTCTCAAATTAACTTCGATAATCTATTCTTCAATTCCATTTGAAATCCCCAAAAGATAACACTCAAATTTGAAATAATTGCATAAAGCTCACTTTCAACTTCGTTCTCAAATTTACTAATTTTTCAAAAGACCTAAAAACATCTTTCTTCATCAATCAAATTCAAATACTGTAAATTCTCCAAAACTCCTCAAAAGGTAATTCTTTAATCAAACTCAAAATATAATCCTTTATTAAATAAATCAAACTCAAAACGTAATCCTTTTCTTAATAAATTAAAATCAAATAATATAATTCTTAAATTCAAATCTAAACAACTCTGCAAACAAAGTCTCTAATTTTTGTAAAAAGTTTGGCAGTATCTCCTCTAAAACTCGGACTATTACCACCCTTCAAGCGTCTCAACCAAATCAAATCACATATCTCTCAACCAGGCCAATCGTTTTCAATAAATCATTATTACAACCACACCAAACTCAACTAAGGAAATCAATGAAATTCAGAATTCAAACAACCAATTCAGTGAATCACAATTTAATCCAACTTCAACATAATCAATTAAAAATCATAATTTCTAGCCACCTCAACCAATCAATAATTCAATCAAGCAAACGATTACCTTCCTCCAAAATAATTCAACTCAATCCATAAGACTTACGAAAATCATAAAAAATATATATCTCATATTAATATCGACTTATAACAATTCTTGATAGTAAAATGAGTTTAAGAAAATGCACATACCTTGATTGTCGAAATTCGGTAATTATTAAACGCAGCAAACCCCTTTCCTCTTGGCCCACAATAGCGGCGGCCGCAACCATAGCTCCATATTGCTTTCGCAACAACAGCGACTCCAAATGTGACATGCAAGGACAAAAACTCAACCCTATCGCAAGAACGCCATAAAATTCTCAGTAACATAAAACAGTACGGCAATTAAAAGAGCTTTTGGAGCAAGATAACTTACTGCACAAAGAAAGTAACCAATAACAAAGCAGTGGCACCTCTGGTGGTGATTCCAGCAAGCTCTGGCAATGGCGACTTTGACCACCGTGACCAAGCCAGTAACGATGGTGCCCTCCAGCAGCTCTGCGGATTGCGACGACGACAAGGCGGCACCAGCAGCGACGAGCTCTTCCTCTTCCTTGCGTCTCTCATTCTCTGATCTAGTTCTCGACGGCGACGCCTTCCCTCTCTTGCGTCGGGTTCTCCTCATGGTGGCTTGGCGATGGCTCGGCAGCAACGTCGCGACAACAACGAGGCACGGTGGCGGCGCGGGCAGCCCTCTTGACGATGGCAACGCGAGATAGCTTCACCCTTCCTAATGACGGCAAGCTCACAACGGCAGACGCAATGCTTCTCTCTCTCCTCTGGGTGCGCCACGATGGCGCAACGAGCGGCAGTGGACTCTGCCGACGCACTCTCCCCCTCTTCTTCCTCTTCTCTTCTTCCCTCCTCTTTTCCCTTTTTCCTTTTCCTCCATTTCTCCCTCTCTGTTCTCTGCGTGTGTGGGTGTGTTGAGGGAGGTTAGAGTGGCGGTTAGGGTTAGTGAGGGGTGAGTGTGTTGTGTGTTAGGGTTAAGATAATTTTGTAATTTTTTATAAAACTAGGAATGCTATAGTAATTAAAAACTAATTTTAATCCAACAATAATTATCAATAAATACTATTATTTTCTAATAAGTACTCTAATTAAAAAATTAGAAATAATCAAACTAATTATTTTTATTTATAAAATAAAATTCAAAATCTAAATATTCAAATTAAAGTATATAAAATTCTCATTATTTTTCAATTACTAAAGTTTTAAATCATAAATAAAAAATACCCAATTAATATAAAAGTATTTAAAAATATAATCTTAAATAAATATCATAAATCATAAATAACTTATTATTTAATTTTCAAAAATTCGCAGCCTTACAACTTGCTTATCAGCCTCGTGAAGCGCCTCTTTATTTTGAAACACACTTTTCAGACTTGGTTGACCTCTCGGAATTTATCTTGGTGCAAACATAGGAGGAATAATGGTTTTTTTTTCGTTTTTGGATCATCTCCAATCACTTGCTTAGTTGGTAACTCATTCGAAATTTGTTGTTCTTCTTGCGCCACTGCTTCGTCAATTGCATCCACAATCTCATCACTACCCGCTTCATCAAAAGTCACTTTCCTTTTACTAGTTATACTTTTTTGAATTTCTTTCAATAGACCTTCCATCTATTTTTCTACGTCATAAGGGACTTTTGAATACTTTTTAATATCTCCACCAATCTTTGTCAAACGCTTTTTCATTCTATTAATTTTCTCTCCTCCAAAAGTACTCAGATAAAACAAGCATTGGTAATGCAATTTTTCGTTTATTACTTGCAAAGCAACATATCTCCAAGTTGGATCAATTTTTTTCCGAACATTAAAAATTTGTGACTGACTATCGTTAGATTAAAAAGGAAGAGAAGCTTCATTCGAAACAATAGGATTCGAAGCCGAATTATTCTTTGCATTATTATTCCTAAGTGTTTCTTGGTTGATACTCTCATTCATACCTAAAAATTACTAGCAATCCAATAACAATACAATCCAATTACAATATTACAGGCTCACTGCAACCCTCTCCAACTCAGTAATCTCAACAGTCAAAAATCAAAATTATTCAACAACTATTCAATTATTCAATTATTAATCAATTATTTAACAATTAATCAATGTTTCAAGCCTTCAACAACTAATCAATGCTTCAACAGCAAGGTTAACTAACAAGTAACAACAATTAATCAATGAGTGAACTACCAATTCAGTCCCTGTCTATTTCTCAGAATGATAACGTGACCCCTCAAAATAAAAACGATTCGCTTTGATCCCTGTCCTCTATTTCTGTGACACAATGTGGTCCTTGTGGGTTTTTCTCCATTAACTCTAAACGGAAAATGCTAACGTGTCAGGTTCAGAAATGGACAAGGGCCTAATTGTCTCTAAATTAAAATTGGTTAGGAGTTTATTTGTCCATATTCTTTAAACAATATCTTTTTAAAATTTTTTTATTCATTATATTAATATTCTTTTTTCAATAAATTATTGAATAATTATGGTATAATAAGTACAAACTAATTAATAAATTATTCAAATTTTAAAATATCATTTATTATGAAACTAAATAAATAATTCTCAAATATAATTTTTAGATATATATATATAAATAATAAATATTAAATTCGGTTAATACATTAATAATAATAACCCTATGATATACTATTAGTATTATGATCTAGATAATTTTTTTAACAAAGTAAAAATTAATGAACACATTATTTGATATATAGTAATTTTTTTAGTAATAACAAATTTAATTTTTTTATCTCTTTAAACTAAATTAATAATTCTATTTGATATCTTTGCACTAAAATACACTATGACTAGGCTACTAATACTAAATGAAATAAGACATAATATATATATACATACACACACACAAAACAAAGTCAAAGCATCAATAATATTATTAATCTATTAATAATATTTTGAGTAAAATATATGTAAATTTAATTGAATTTTAGTATACATAAAATTTTAGTTAAGCCACATTATTCTTATATTGATAAATCTTCATCGATCTGTACCTTATGAGAATATGTATTATTAATAGATTAATAATATTATTGATGCTTTGAGTTTGTTGAGTTTATAATTGGTCTTCATAATATATATATATATATATATATATATATATATATATATATATATATATTATTTAGTATTAGTAGCCTACTCATAATATATTTTAGTGCAAAGATATCAAATAGAATTATTAATTTAGTTTAAAGAGAGACAAAAATTAAATTTGTTATTACTCAAAAAAATTTACTACATATCAAATAATGTGTTTATTAGTTTTAATTTTATTGTGAAAATTATCTAGATCATAATACTAATAATATATCATAGGGTTATTATTATTATTAATGTATTAACCGTATTTTAATATTTATTATTTATATATTAAAATTATATTTGAGAATTATTTATTTAGTTTCATAATAAATGATATTTCTAAATTTGAATAATTTATTAAAGTTGACAGAAAAATACCCACAGAGACCGCGTTGTGTTACGAAAGTAGAGGATAGGGACCGAAGTGGATCATTTTTATCTTGAAGGGTCGCGTTGTCATTCTGGAAAATGGATAGGAGTCGAGTTGGTAGTTCACTCTTAATCAATTATTCAACAACTATTATTACAAAAAAAATTAATACCTAGAGTTAGAAGCTGAATCCTGGAAGGCTGGAATAGAGCAGAGTTGGTGTTGGTGTGGAAGTGGCTGGGAAGACAGTGGCTGACGCGGTGGTGTGGAACAAAGCTAGCACTGGCGGGAAGTGGCGCGCGATGGAGGCAGGAGGCGAGACCTGCTGGTATGGAATTTATAACCTACAAACTAACCGACAAGTGCACCAGGTCGTACCAAGTAGTACCTCAAGTGAATGAAGGTCGATTCCACGAGGATTGATGGAATAAGCAACAATGGTTGATTAAATTACTTAGTTAGGCAAATAGAAAATGGTGTTTGAAGGTTCAAAAGCATTAACAGTAAGTTCAGAATAATAGAAAGCAAGTAGTAAATTGGTGTGAATAAGATATGGAGAAACAGTTAAGGCTTCAGAGTTATCTATTTTCTGAATTGACTTTTCTTACTAACTATTATAATCATGCAAGATTTAATTCATGGCAAATTATATGTGATTAAACCCTAATTCCTTATACCTTTTTAGTCTCCTCTAAAATTCATCAACCGCCAATTCCTTGGTCACTTAATTACAATTAGAGGATGAAGTTCAATTCTATTTTATATGCCACAAAAACCCTAATTACCCAAATATAAGAAGATTATATGTCACGTATCCCGTTAAGTCCAGATAATTAGAAGTTTAGGAGAAATTGTTTTCAACATGTTGTTCAAGTAAAGAGCTTTTCCAAGTTATACAAGAACTCAATTAGAACAAGGATCATACTTCCGTTCCACCCAAATTCATAAAATAAAGAACGAAAACAATTCTTGAATTATAAATCAGCACATGAATTAAAATAGAAAAATAATAGTATCAATCCATACAATAGACAGAGCTCCTAACCTTAACAGTGAAGGTTTAGTTGCTCATGGTTCATAGAGAAAACTAGGATTCGTAACAATTGTAACTTTCAGAATGAGGTAGAAGAGAAGAGAAGAGCTCGAAGGGTTAATTCTTTTTTCCTTTTATATCTAATCCTAATTAATATAAATTATATTTCCTAAAAACTAAATAATATCTTTTCCTATTAAAAATAATTTTAAAGCTTAATCAGAATAAATAATAATCTTCGTAGGCCTTCAGTGGAGCGTGGGGACCATATGGGTTATTAGTATCCACGCTGAACTTGGAAATTCTCATGTTCAGTGTGGATGAGGCAGTGTGTCCCTTTTGTGCGTTCCTTAAGTCCACGCTGAACTTGGGTATTCTCAAGTTCAGCGTGCATGATGTGTGCTTCTTCCTTTGTTCGTTAGACTCCACGCTGAACTTGAGAAAACTCAAGTTCAGCGTGGAGGAGGCAGAGTGAAATGGAAGAAAAGGGTATACTATTATATATAGTTAGCCTTCCAATGCTGCTAGAATAACGTCAATTGGACCTCTGTAGCTCAAGTTATTTCTGTTTGAGTGCAAGGAGGTCGGGGTTGATAGCATCATTCGCTTTCTTCCTTTTCTGCTACAAAATTTTGTCAAATCCATCCAAATACTACCTGAAATAAACAGAAATTATGGTACAACTCAAAGTAGTATTCATAGTGGCTAAAGCTAATTAAATCTTGATTAAACTCAACAATTTGAATGCAAATTCACAAGAAAAAGATAGAGAAGATGCTCACACATCACAACACCAAACTTGAATTGTTGCTTGTCCTCAACCAACCAAAATTAGTACATGATCAAGATGTTAATTTGCATGAGAAGTGGGAGTTCAGTTATGCTCATGTCTCTCCTTAAAGTGGGGTTTATCTATTGCAATACTGAATAGTTTTGGCATTTCACTCTCCTTTGAATCAGAGGAATGTCATTGTCATTCGGAATTAGAATCCGGATAATATTTTGAATTCTCTGATCTTTATACTTCAGTTTAATCCTTGAACACAACAGATATCCTTCATTCTCTTTTAATTGGTGCTTTTCACCTTAAGTCTAGTCGTGACTTTAAATATTCTGCCTCAAGCTTCAATTGACATAAAAATATCACAAGCACTTGACTGGGGAACTCTCTTTAAGTTTTGATTTTTCTTTCAGTTCTTCCCAGACAGTGATGCTCAAAGCCTTTGACATACTCTACTGAATGCATTTGGTCACAACTCTAAATATTCTATCTCAATGATTACTTGACACAAGAATACCACAAGCATATAACTAGGGAAACAACTCTTTGAGCTTTTAATCATGTCAGACCTCCCTAGTCATTGATGCTCAGAGCCTTGGACCTTGCTCTTATTTTTTCTTTTGTTGTTTCTTTTGCTTCAAGGATTAAATTTTTGTTTACTTCAGAGAATTCATAATGGTTCTCTAAATTTCTATTCCTCATACAGTAACATCCCTTGATTCAAATTCAAATATGCACTGTTCATATCATGCATTCAGAATCACAAATAATACCACCACATTTAAGTAAACAAGACCAGTCTTAAATATAAACTCAATCTCTCATGTAATATATCACTTCTTTCTTTCTTTTTTTTTATTTCAAGTTCAGTGAGCAATACATGAGACACTCTTTTTCAGCATAAAATCAAATAACAAAATAAACAGTAAATTAAACTAGAACCTAGGAATTAAAATAACAATTGATCATGCAATAACAAAAATAGCAGAAAACATGAACCTAATCATAATAAGAACGGGAGAAAATATAGAATGAAAGAAACTTAACCACTTCAGTTATCCTAGTGGTTGTTTCATTCTTCAGGCTGTGCTCCTCCGTGAAGATGATTTGCCTCCCTTTGGTGGCATAAAAATAAACAGAAAAGTCATAAGCGAAGCGACAACACCAAACTTAAAAGTTTGCTTGTCTTCAAGCAAAGAAGAATTGAAAACATGAAGAGACATAAAAAGACGTATGGAGGAGTAAAAATAAATATTATTACAAAAGAAAAATAAAATGTTAAAAATATAAGAGAGAGAGATATATATAGTTTTTTTATTTATATATATATAATTATTTATGTATTTATTTATTTTTTTATAGATTTATTGTTATATATATAGATAAGGGGGTATGATATATATATATATATAAGGGGGTATGATTTATTTATATTATATTATATTATATATATATATAATAGGGGGTTGGGTTAATATGAGGTTGGGGAATGGGAATGGGGTTACGGGATGGAGATGGGAAAGGGAAAGGCTGGAGGGAAAATATATGGGGAAGGAAGGCACGGGTTAAGGTGAGAGGGTGGGGACTAAGGGGATGGGATTTGGTGGGGATTTGTTTGAGAGATATGAATCCACGCTGAATTTGATGAGAGGGAAGTTCAGCGTCGCAGTCCCTGAATGCATGCCTTTCTCTCCACACTGAACTTGGTGCAGCCCAAGTTTGGCGTGGACTCGAGATTTTTTTTTTTTTTTTTTTTTTTTTACGTGTATCTCATGTTGAATTTGAGATTTTTCAAGTTTAATGTTCACGTCGTTTACGTCGTTTACTACGCTGAATTTGAAAAATTCCAAGTTCAGTGTGGACCTAACAGAGC
The DNA here is from genome assembly GCF_003086295.3 of Arachis hypogaea. Taxonomy (NCBI): domain Eukaryota; kingdom Viridiplantae; phylum Streptophyta; class Magnoliopsida; order Fabales; family Fabaceae; genus Arachis; species Arachis hypogaea. The sequence goes on along the minus strand of NC_092039.1, from coordinate 111,587,206 downwards.
CTCTCGCCCAATTTATACACACACTTTATACACTTTATGTTAAACTTGGAAAATTCCAACGTCAGTGTGAACCTGGTAGAATCAACTTTTTTTAGAGTGGACAAAAAATTTTTTAAATGTCTGGTTTGTGTTCTAAAAATTCTACATGATCAAACACACATAAATCAAAGGAAAAAAACAGTAAAAACTCAATAAAATTCAAACAAATAATAAAAATACTACTACGAAAAATAAACTAAGGATACGAAATCATTGGGTTGTCTCCCGACAAGCGCTTCTTTACCGTCACTAACTTGACGATCAGCTCTTCTAAGGAGGAGGATCGTAGGGGCCCGACTCTTCACCCCTCACTGTGAATCTTCTCCCTGTGTCCCCATAAAGTAGCTCAATATGCTCTAGAGAGAGAATTCTGTTTACTGTATAAGTGAACACTGGATTGCTAGTCAACACCACCTTCATTCCTGGGGAGAAGTCTTCAGTGGGAATCTTTTTGTTTCTCCATCCCCTGGGTACTTTCTTCTTTTTGGGAACCTCCGCCTTGGTGGATGATGCATTTCCGACACCAAACTTAGGTTTGATGTCAGGAGAAATTTTATTGGTTGTCACCAAAGGAGGTTTGAGCTGCAATGTCTGCTGTGTATCATCAGGGGATTCTTGAAGGTTTGGATCAATAAGTTCAGTCTGTATGCACCTCTCTTCTTCACCTGCTGAATGTATATCTTTGAAGATATGAAAGATCAGTTGCTCATTATGCACTCTAAGCACTAATTTACCTTCTTCCATATCAATTAGAGCTCTCGCAGTGGCTAGGAATGATCTTCCTAGGATTATAGAGGCATTCTCATCCTCCCATGTGTCAAGAATCACAAAATTTGCTAGGAAGAAGAACTTACCTACTTTGACCAAGATATTCTCTACTAATCCATATGCAGGCTTTATAGATTTGCCTGTCATTTGTAATGCTATCCTTGTGGGTTGTGCCTCCTGAATTTGCAACTTTTGCATCACAAACAAGGGCATTAAATTTATGCTTGCCCCCAGATCACATAGGACTTTTTCAAAGGTGGTGCTCCTAATGGTACATGGAATTTGAAAGCTCCTTGGATCTGGCATCTTCCTTGGCAAGTTATTCTGAATGATGGCACTACATTCCTTAGTCAGGACCACTGTCTCATCTCCCTTTAAAAGCTTCTTCTTTGACAACAGCTCCTTCATAAATTTGACATAGAGAGACATTTGCTCCAAAACCTTAGCAAAAGTAATATTGATTTGCAACTTTCTGAAGACTTCTAAGAATTTTGAAAACTGCTTGTCCCTGGTCTCCTTTTGAAGTCTCTGAGGATGTGGCATTTTAGGCTTGTACTCAGGCCCTTAGGCAATGTAGGATAAGTGTCAAGAGAGTCTGAGAATGGGTTGTCCGCACGCTTTGGAGGGACGTGCTATACTTCTTCCTTCTTCTCCTCTGGAGCTTCTTTTTTAACTGGCTCCTCATTAACTTGTACTTCCGTACTTGCCACTTGTCCACTTATCAAGTTAATAGCCTTGCATTCCTCTCTTGGATTTGGAATTGTGTTACCAGGAATATTAGTGGTCCTCTGATCAATTTCATTCACTTTTGTGGCTAATTGACCCATCTGAATCTCCAAGTTCTTGATTGATGCTCTGGTTTCCTATCTAAAACTTGCCAATATTGCTTCCAAATCATTGTTCTGCTAGGGCTGAGAAGTTGTTTGCTGAGATGACTGAAACTAGTGGTTATTAAAATTATTCTGTTGAAAACTACCTTGAGAATTATTATTAAAATTCTGTGGCCTCTGAGGTTGCTCTCTCCACCCAAAATTTGGGTGATTTCTCCACCCCTGATTGTAGGTCTTAGAATAAGGATCATTATTGGGATTTCTAGGAGCACTCTCCATGTAGTTGACATGTTCAGAAGAAAATTGAGCATAATTATAATTATCATTTTGCATAAAATTATCTGTCATTTCATAAGGGACCTCTTTATGTGCATTCTGAGTGTTGACAGCTGAAACTTGCATTCCACTCAACTGTTGAGTAATTAGATTTATTTGCTAAGACAAAAGCTTGTTCTGAGCAAGAAGAGCATCAACAACTTCTACTTCCAAAACGCCTCTCTTCTGAGGAGCCTCAGAGTTCACAAGATTCCTGTTAGATGAGTATAAATTTTGGTTGCTAGCAACCAACTCAATAAGCTCAATAGTTTTCTCCAGTGTCTTCTTCATGTGCAATGAACCACCTGCAGAATTATCTAAGCATATCTTGGACATTTCACTTAAGCCTTCATAAAAGATATCTAGTTGGGTCCATTTAGAGAACATGTCCAGAGGGCATTGCCTGGTCAGCAGCTTGTACCTCTCCCAAACTTCATAGAGGGTCTCACCATCCTTCTGCCTAAAGGTCTGGACCTCCACCTTAAGCATAGTCAGCTTCTTTGGTGGGAAAAATTTAGTAAAAAACCTAGTGACAACCTTATCCCAAGTATCCAAACTCTCCTTGGGTTGAGAATCTAGCCACAGCTTTGCTCTGTCCCTCAAGGCAAATGAGAAGAGCATAAGTTTGTACACCTCAGGATTCACCCCATTAGTTTTCACAGTATCACAAATCTGCAAAAAATTAGAGATAAACTGATTGGGATCTTCCTGAGGAAGGTCATGATACTAACAGTTTTGTTGCACCAAAGTGACTAGTTGTGGCTTTAGCTCAAAGTTGTTTGCAACTATAGGAGGCACCACAATACTCTTGCTATAAAGGTCTGCATTAGGAGCAGAGTAAGAGCCAAGCACTCTTCTAGGTTGCTCATTCTCATTTAGATTTGCCACATTGGCATTAGCAGCATTATTATGATCCATAGTGGATTCTGCAGCTTTGTACAGTCTTATTTGTTGTAAATGGCACCTGAAGGTCCTCTTAGGTTCAGGATCAAAATTAAGAGGGGGCTTTTTATCCCTGTTCCTGCTCATAAACAAACAAAAAATAAAGGAAAGTTGGAATCTCTACGTTAGAGTGCAGAGAATTTTCAATAAAGTAACCTGTGTAAAAGAAATAAAATAAAACAACTAAACAATTAAAGTAGTAGAATTTCGAAAATTATAAGCAAAATGGGAATGAAAATTTTGAACTTTATATATAAAAATATAAAGAGAAATAAAAATAATTAGGTGACACCAAACTTAATTTCAGGAATTAAGGAAAAATAAACATATGATGCAATTTTTTTTAATTAAAGACCAAAATAAAATAAAACTAATAAAATATAGAAATAAAAAATAATGAAAGGAAAGAAAAAAAAAACGAAACGAAAAGAAAATGAAAGTAGAAAGGAAAAAAAAGAACTAACGGAAGTTGAAAAAAAATAAAAAATGTAGTTAAAGAAAGAAAATAGAAAAATTGAACGAGGACAGGGGGAGGGGAGCAAGATACTAACGAAGAAAAGAAAAGGGAATAAAAAAGATAAAAAACGGAAAATAAAAATTAATAATGCAAAAAGAAACTAATTAAAGGAAAAATTATCTAATCTAAGTAATTAAATAACGAGTAGTTGCTAATTATTATCAATTATTGGTAACGGCGCCAAAAACTTGGTATGAAATTTATAACCCACAAACTAACCAGCAAGTGTATCGGGTCGTACTAAGTAGTACCTCAAGTGAATGAGGGTTGATCCCACGAGGATTGATGGACTAAGCAACAATGGTTGATTAAATTACTTAGTTAGGCAAACAGAAAATGGTGTTTGAAGGTTCAAAAGCATTAACAGTAAGTTCAGAATAATAGAAAGCAAGCAGTAAATTGGTGTGAATAAGATATGTAGAAACAGTTAAGGTTTCAGAGTTATCTAGTTTCCAGATTGACTTTTTTTACTAACTATGTTAATCATGCAAGATTTAATTCATGGCAAACTATATGTGACTAAACCCTAATTCTTTACACCTTTTTAGTCTCCTCTAAAATTTACCAACCGCCAATTCCTTGGTCACTTAATTACAATTAGAAGATGAAGTTCAATTCTAGTTTATATGTCACAAAAACCCTAATTACCCAAATATAAGAGGATTATATGTCACGTATCTCATTAAGTCCAGATAATTAAAAGTTTAGGAGAAATTGTTTTCAACATGTTATTCAAGTAAAGAGCTTTTCCAAGTTATATAAGAACTCAATTAGAACAAGGATCATACTTCCGTTCCACCCAAATTCATAAAATAAAGAACGAAAACAATTCTTGAATTATAAATCAGCCCATGAATTAAAATAGAAAAATAATAATATCAATCCATACAATAGATAGAGCTCCTAACCTTAACAGTGGAGGTTTAGTTGCTCATGGCTCAGAGAGAAAACTAGGATTCGTAAAAATTGTAATTTTCGGAATGAGGTAGAAAATAAGAGAAGAGCCCAAAGGGCTGATTCTTTTTCCCTTTTATATCTAATCCTAATTAATGTAAATTATATTTCCTAAAAACTAAATATCTTTTCCTATTTAAAATAAATAATAATTTTCGTAGGCCTTCAAGTGTAGCGTGGGGACCATGACGTTGAACTTGGAAATTCTCAAGTTCAGCATGGATGAGGCAGTGTGTCCCTTTTGTGCGTTCCTTGAGTCCACGTTGAACTTGAGAATTCATTCTCAAGTTCAGCGTGGATGATGTGTGCTTCTTCCTTTGTGCGTTGGACTCCACGCTGAACTTGAGAAAGCTCAAGTTCAGTGTGGAGGAGGCAGAGTGAAATGGAAGAAAAGAGTATACTATTATATATTGTTGGAAAGCTATGAAAGTTAGATTTCCAATGCTATTGAAATCATGTCAATTGGACCTCTATAACTCAAGTTATTTTTGTTTGAGTGCAAGGAGGTTGGGGTTGACAGCATCATTCGCTTTCTTCCTTTTCTGCTACAAAACTTCGTCAAATCCATCCAAATGCTACCTGAAATAAACAGAAATTGTGATACAACTCAAAGTAGCATTCATAGTGGTTAAAGGTAATTAAATCTTGATTAAACTCAACAATTTGAATACAAATTCACTAAGAAAAGATAGAGAAGATGCTCACGCATCACCTGCGACGAAGGCAGGAGACAAGACCGGCGACGGTGGCTTCGATTTTTGAAGCGCAAATGGTGGTGGCTAGACGAACGTTGCGTCGGTGCCTTCGAAGCTCGAAGTTGGGACGGTGGCGGTGGCTGGACGGACTTGTGTCAGCGGTTTCAATGAGGTGGAGACGAATTAGGACTGAAGTCTGGACTGCTGCTTCGCATTGTGGAAGTTGGAGAGTAAAGGGAAGAGGGGTTAGGGAATATAAGGTTGCCCATCCTTGCACGACGAAACGCAATCATTTTTGTTAAAATTCAAAAACCGACTGGGTCACAGTTCAGTTCGACCGATCGATTTCCTGCCGGTTCAACAGTCCAATGTCGATTTTCAAATCTGTTGGTTTTTTTTGTCTGAATCGTATTTAGCAACAGTTTACAGTTTAACTGGTTCGACCGACCAATTCAAACCGGTTTTCAAAATCTTGAATAAAATAAAATGAATAATAAAATAATAATTTATAAAATATAAAATTAAATAAAATATAAAATATATTATTTAATTATTTAATTTATAAAATTAATTAATTAAATAATATTTATTTTATTACATCATTTAATGATCCACATATTTTGGGACATCAAAACCGAAGCCTTAATTACTAGTTAATTTTCCCGAACCCTTTAACCCACACAAGAGAGAAGAGAAGATACACAGCGCAAGCAAAAACTCGCGTACCGCGTGTGTTTCTTCCCTTCTTCTGACGAAACCACCGGTCCTCTTGCCCCCCGCTGCGTCGCCGTTATGCTTCTCTGATCCGCAAATTACTTTTTTTTTAGCTGAATTGAAGTGTAGTGTAGGGTTCTTCTGTACAAAAAAAAAAAAAAAAAATCAAAAGATGCATAGATCTGGTGCTTTCATGGCTTGGAACGTGTTCAAGTTCTGCACTTCTCTGCGTGGACTTGGCTCTGTCATGATCCTCTTGGTCCTTGGGGTCGTTGGTGTTTCCTATTATGCGGTTGTGTTGACTAATTTTGGACCTGCTTTGTATAATTCCGGTGGCATTGCTTCTCTTTCTTCTTCCCTCGCTGTGTTGATCTTGTTTCATTCTTTGGTATGCTAGAAAAACTAATTAACATTGATTTTTTTGTTCTGTAGTTTAGCATATTAGGCATTTGATTATTGAATTTGATTTGAATTGTGTTGTGTATCAGTTGAAATTTAGCTTGTCACTTAAACTGTTTTGATTATGATTCTGAATTGTGAATTTTCAAATGCTTGAGTTTACTAGGGAGTTTGAAGTAGTTGGAATTTTTTCCCTAACTTAATTGGGAACTCTTACTCTTTGGCCTTTTTATCAAATTCAGGAGTGCAGTTTCTCTAAATAATTGGAATAATTAATTAAGAGGCTAATCACTGGTTGTTTACTTGTGTCTTTTACTGTGTGGACTGAATGGTGGTGATAGTTCTGAAGTTTCATTGTGTGATTATGCAGCTGGTTATGTTATTGTGGTGTTACTTTGCTGTTGTGTTTACGGATCCGGGTATTGTACCGCCTAACTGGAGGCCTGTAGTTGATGAAGAGAGAGGAGAGGCTGACCCATTAAATGGGGTAGAATTAAGTAATTTGCAATCTGATCCTTCAAACCAGCTGATCCGGTATTGCCGGAAGTGTAGTCAGCCTAAGCCAGCTCGATGCCATCATTGCTCTGTTTGTGAGTTTTGACATGTGAAAGTTTCTGTTTTTTGTATTTCCACATTGAAGCTAGTGAATATAAGTTTGTTCCTTCTGTTGTCTGATTGATACCAGGTGGGCGTTGTGTGCTGAAGATGGACCACCATTGTATCTGGGTAGTCAACTGTGTTGGTGCTCTAAATTACAAGTATTTCATTCTATTCTTGGTATGGAACAAGTAATCTAGAAAAATCCTAATTTCTTTACTTTTAACATCCTGACTTCTGAGATAATAATAATACGATGTCCATTATATTGTGTACATTTTCATAGATGATTTTTGTTATTTATAGAGCTTCTGGTTCTTGGGTGGTTGTGCATTGCTTATGTTTGGCATGGTTGTAGAAACTTGCCTTTCTTTTTTCTACTTAAAATATCTTTCTCTGCTATTGAATATTCGAAATACAGATCAACTTTATTCATATTGACTTGGATGGTACTCATTTTGTGGATTGTCATGTTGATATTCATATACATTTTGATAGTGGTACATTGAAGTGGAACTTTTGTTTTTGTGACAGTATGGAGTTGGTACCTTAAAAGCACTCTTGACAATTGAGATGAATAATGGTTTAGGCTTAATTTATGTTGTCAGATTATTTGAGCATAGTAAGCTTTATATTCTTTCGACCTGTCCTATTACTATAACCATAAAATGAATGGCTTTGAAGTTGTTGCATAATTTTTAAGCTCCTGGTATCAAATGTCTTATAGTAATTATATTATTATCTTACATCTTATTGCAGTTTTACACCTTTCTTGAGACTACTCTTGTGACTATATCATTACTGCCATATTTCATAGCATTCTTTACTGATGAAGAAATTCCCGGAACACCTGGCACACTTGCCACAACTTTCCTTACTTTTGGTAGAGTTTTCAATTTTAAAACATGCTTTCTGATTTAGCTGTTCATTTTGTGTTTGAATTTTATAACACTGTTGAATTAATTGCAGTTTTGAATCTGGCCTTTTCGTTGAGTGTCTTCGGATTTCTAATCATGCACCTATCACTAGTAGCTGCAAATACAACTACTATTGAGGTAAAGTTTTGCATGTTTCATGAGTTTTGTTCCCTCTTTAACTTTGGATATCTAAACCCTAAACTTATGAACTTGTTTGCACTACTGGGGTCTTATTCCTTTCTTGGGAAAGTAATCCCTTTTGTTCTTCTGGTCTTTTACCCAGAATAAAGTAATAAACTATTTACCTAGAGGACAATATCTGTCTGTGTTTCGTTCCACTTTTGTAGAATTGATTTTGAAGAAAAGTGATCTATATTTGGTAGCTTTTCTAGAAGTGATTTTGACAAAAAGTAAAAATTTGTTACTTCTCCATGTTCAATTCTAGAGGTATGAATTGATTTTGGAAGTCATGAATCACAACATAAAAAGGCAAATTTTATTCTGATGTCCCAAAATCAGTTCTAGAAGCTCGCAATGGAAAAAAGCTAGCACATTTAAAGTTGTGAATCTTTGAAGCTGCATGAACTAGCCATTTTGACAAAGATAAATGCCATTTGGGTGTCTGTGCACCTATGAATTGCTTATTGTGAAAATATTCCTGTCTTTCTTCTGTGTAGTTTTTGGAAATTCTGATTGTTATTAGAGGATAATGGGTACTAACACAGTTCTTTTTCTTGTTGTGAGAAGGCATACGAGAAGAAAACTACTCCAAAATGGCGTTATGACCTTGGTACTAGAAAAAATTTTGAACAGGTCTTTGCATCTTATTCTTTTATCATACTGGGGACTGTTTATTTTTAATTTCCTTTTTAGATTTATTTTAGGTTGATTTTAAATTGATACCCCAAAAAATAAATTCTTTGATAATTAGTTTTAGCTCATGTCTTAATGTTCACATTCACAAATCTCACACTAATTAATCCAATGGCACCAGAACAAACTGGGGAGAAAGCATTCCAAATTAGCTAAAAAGGTATTGATATATAGATAATAGTTTAAGGTTATAAAAATGGCAGGGACTGAAAAGTTATGCTATCTTCTCGATAGGAATAATATAGGATATTGCTGCATCAGGAACAAACTTGCAGGTATACCTGGATATGTGGGAAATAGGAAATTATGATGCTCCCCCTCCCAAAATTATAGCCGATGATGGAAACATTTGTCAACATGACATGGAGTTCTATATTTCCTACTGACCTAATTATATATTTTTTATTCTATGTTATGATGGCTAGAGCTCCTCAGCCTATCATTATTAATTTAGAATCTTGAAGCTTCTACATTCTGATCTATATTTATGATGGTGCTTGGAACCAGGTTTTTGGGACAGACAAGAGATACTGGTTTATCCCTGCTTATGCGGAAGAAGATATACGAAGGATGCCAGCTCTTCAGGGTCTTGAGTATCCATTAAGACCCGACTTCGACTCCCAAGAGTGCTGAGAGCTAACATTGCCACAGCTTGTAAATAATCTGATCTCATAGGCGGCAATTCGTTTGTACAGGTATGATCAATGTTGTTCTTTTGTGAGGGGCTCTTGTCCGAATTTCAGATGAAGGTTTTGACCTGTAAATGTATTCAATTCCCGGAAATGATATAGCTTTCTCAGTTTGGATTACGAACAATTAGTGTACTAGACTCTTTCTGGGTGAGGGGATCTGGAGAGGGTAGACGTGTGCAAAAATATCCTTGTAACAGGATTAGGAACTGTATGATGAGGATTCTTCTGTTGTTCAATTTTTCTTTTTCTTTTTTACTAGTTATTGGTCATACACATTTTTTAATTTTTTTCTTCTGAGTCATTGTTGTAAATATCTGCAAGCATGATACATAAGGTAATCAAAAAAGATCCGTGTGTAAACAGTCTCACTGTGAATATGATATATAATAGGGTTCAATGACGTTTTTTGATCCATATAGCCGGTCCCAGCTAGTGGAATAAGATTTTGTTATTGTTGTTGTTATTGTTGTAAATAATTAAATATCTTCCATTCACGAGTCATTTATCCCATGTGTTTGTTAACTCTGTCAGGCTCTCTTGGTCTCCCCTTCCTTTTTTTTTATTTTTTTGTAAGGGTTAATTTTTGTTTTCTCCATGCTTTCTCTCTCAATGAATGAGATCTCCATGAAACACAAAATATTTACTCCATGAAAGAGGGTGAAAGATTGCCTTAAAATAAATTCCATTAATAGAATGCTCCTTATCCATGTTCCAAAAGAAAGCTATTTGACAAGTTGCCGACTATTATAGAATTTACGTAAGGAGTAGAATCTATAATTTCAGGCTTAGTAAACCAATCGTGCAAGTATCAGTTTTCTTTGGGTATGATTTGGATTGAACAAAATTGTGTCATTAATAGGTAATGATTTATGGCTTGACCAAATTCAATATGACATTACACTAGTAAGGAGTAACATAATGCAGTGATTGTTTACCAAATGAGAAGTAAGTTTTAGAATTTAAACTATAAAGTTGTCCAATTAAATACACGACTAACGACTTTCTTATCGTTAGCGAGAATTTATGTTTTCTTGGTATAGTGGATGGAAACTCAATCCAGTAACATTGACATGCTAAATTCCCATAATTAGTACTAAAAAACAAGACTTGGGTAGGCATTTATTGTTGCTCTTCAAATCATTAAAAGTGGTCAGTTCACTCGTCCGTTTAAACAAGTGTCGGGGGTTCTAATTCCGTTTTGTGCATGCAACAACACATTGGTCAGTGGCAGACCTTTAAATAGAGTTCAGATCCGCGACGGATTTGTCCTTGATCTGTCGGAGATTCGAATTCCGTCTTGTGCATGCAACAACATATTGGCCAGCGGCAGACCCTTAAATAGAGTTTAGATCCGCGATGGATTTGTCCTTGATCTGTTGGGTTGAGGGATACCGTAGGCAATAAAAAAAAAATTAATTAAAAGTAGTGAGTAGTAAAAATGTCTCAAAGTTGAAATTGAATATTATAATCATTGATGTCTTAAGACTTAAAGTGTCAAAATACTTTTATAGGTATATATACTCTGCGGTTTACATCACCAAGGTATATCTCTTCCATCAAAAGAGAAGTGCTGGTTGAATCTCATTTGGATGAACTATACATCAGATCTTTGAGTCATACACGAACAACACTAAAAATTTTATATTGGCATGTTCTAAGATTTTGGAATTTTGTTAATGAAAAATTTTCAAAAGTGTAATATTCTAAAAAATTAGGGACTACTTTGTCAATTATTTTTATTAAGGACTAATTTATCCAAGACAATAAATTTTAGAGACCGATTTGAGATATCATTAAAAAAGTATTAGAACAAAAATATTACAAAAGGGATAATAAACAGCATTCTTAAAGAGAATAACAAAAATGAAAAAATCACAAATTTCAATAAAAAAAGAAAATTCAAATATTTATAAAATATAAAATATAATTACAAAATCAATCATTATATATTTATGTATATTTATACCAACTAACTACTAAAATTTTTTTAGAGAATACTCAAATATTTTTACAATGAAATAATCAAATATTTTATGAATATTAAAAGACACCTACTAATATAATTTTGTATGTTTGTTTATATTTTGATTATAAATATAAACTTTATTATAATGGTGGAATTAATTTTATCATATTATTTGTGAAATTTGATTATAAATATGAGTATAAAAAATTATTTGTTTTTATCATATTTTTATATAATAGCTGATAATTGATTTTTAATATTTACATAGCATAATTTTAAAATAGTATGGTTATGACTAAAAAAGTAAATAATAAATTAGTGGAAATAGATTCTCTTTATTTTTTTTTTTAATGGAGAGAATAAAGTGTGATCTCTTACCTTTAATTCTATAAATGAGACCAAAAATTAATAAAAAAAAAATAATAAATGATAAAATCAAACATTGAACACTATCTAATTTTTTTTCCATCAGGCTCCATTCTCCAAATTAGTGTAACATAGAAAACATATTTAGACTCTATTTAGATTTTCAAATCCTTATGAAAACAAAAGACAAGAAGATAATTATTAAGTTCGGATTTTAGTGGTTCAATAATAATATAAAAAAAATATCTCATGGACCCAAATCTATGTTTATTTAATATTTATGAGGTAAGGCAGACACAGAGAGTTGGAGGCATAGCAAATGATTGATAAGGCATAAGGGTGAGGTGGAGGTGAATTGAAAGTGAGAGTGCCCAATTGGAACCATGTTGGTTACTTTCATTCTAGATGTGTGCTTCGGATTCATTACATCAATTAATGATTATGCTAAACTAAATTCGCCACTTGTGGTTATAGTTTATATTACTGCTACACTCACACACTCTTGATTAATTATTTTATTTATATTTACTAATTAATTAATTAATTAAGAAAAGAAGAAAAAGAAGTCATTAGCGAAAAGAAATTAAAAAAATAATAAGAAAAATAAAAAGCTCATCAAGAGAGAGAAACACGCACAGAGGAGGAGAAGAAGAAGAAGAGAGTAAAGGGAAGGAAGAAGCACGGAAAGAGAGGAACACAAACAGGAACACGCAAACACGAAGAAGATGAAGAGCGGTGGTGGAGGTGGTGCCATGGGCGCGGTTCCTTCTTACTCAGTTCCGGCGAAGAGGCGGTGGCGAGGGTTCGTGATTGCGGTTCTCGGCCTCGTCATTCTCTCCATGCTCGTCCCACTCGTCTTCCTCCTCGGCCTCCACAACGGTTTCCACTCTTCCGGTAACACTCTCACTCTCTCTTCTCTTGATCCATTCCAAACTCGCCGAGATCCGTTACATTCTCTCTCCTCTCTCTCTTCCCCGCATTCATTGTTCCCGCGAGATCCGCACCGATCTCCCTTCGCAAAATGCAATGCACTCTAGATCCAACTCCTTTCTGTTCTGATTCCAGAAGCTTGTATGTGTGTTCGTGATTGTGTTGTCTTGGCGTACGGAATTCCAGGCTTTAACTTTGTGTCTCTCTGTGTTTTGATGAACTATAATGTAGATCCAACTTTTTTTATGGTTCCCAAACTGTGATGCGTCTTCGTAATTATGTGTCTTAGTGTAGTGGAATTTGAAACTTTAGGTGTAAATGTTAGCGGTAATCTTGAATTAACTAGCTTGTAACTTCAGTGTGTTATGATACTGCGCATCGTTCGCAAATGCAGTGTACTGCAGATCCAACGTTTGGTTCTACTTTGGAAACTATAATGTGTGTATATGATTATGTATCTTACAGTAGTGGAATTTGACACTGTAGGCTTTTAGTTTCAATTTGTTGGTGTTAAACTGTTTTTATGTGGGTGTGTTAGCGGAATTTACTGGTTCATAAGTGTTAGCGGAATTTACTTGTCTGTGTTATGACAATGTGAATCGTTTAGAAGTGCTGTATAATATGGATCCGACCTTTTCTTGTACCTGTAAAGCTCTATTTGTTTGGAATGGTTTTTGTTGGATCATGGATATAATTATGGAACTTCCACTCAAAAAGATGTGGCCTGCCTGATTTTTTTATTTTTTTTTATTTTTTTGCAGGGTATATATATGAACAGAGAGGTTCTCCATCGGTAAGCATTTAAATGTAGCTTTGATTCATTTGATATAAACAATTTTTTCTAGGTGATGCTTGATTTTGTTGTTGATGCTGATGTGTTTTTTGCCTTCTTGTCCGTGGTTATTCAAACCAGAGTAAGGGTCTTGAAAGCTTCGATCGGCATGATTCCAGCCGTAACCGCAATCGAACTGAGGTATGTTCAACATTTGTCTAGCAATCTTCTTTGGAACATCATAGGTCATTGTGGCCGTTTTTTTTATTGTGGTCAACGGGTTACAGATGTTCCCTACTTATTAATGTGGGGCAAGTAGTTTTAAGATTTCATTTATCATGGACGTGTATTAATTGAATGATGGGGCATTTTCTAGAGTGAAGAAAATGGGGGAACAATTAATCTTTTTCTTAGGATAATAATGAAGTCCAAACTAATGTATAGCCGGTGCATAACCTGAAGAACTTTTAACAAAGACATCCAAAACGTATGATATTGATTATCCCCATGAATTCCAAATGAATGTTATGTTTCTTTAATTTCTTTTGTAGGGAGATCAATCGAAGCATGTGGAGGAACTAATCACAAAGTTTGAGCCAACACTTCCAAAGGTTCTCTGCATAATACTCTGGTGGTTAAATTTTATACTTCTTAATTCAGAGCATTTAAGGATAAAATATTGAGTATAAATGATCGATTTCCTCATATATACCTGTTCATGAATGAGAAGTATTTATTTGTGTATTCTTAGTGGGGACAGGCTTGGAGGTTAATGATGTTTACCAACTCTCCCAAAGCATAGTGTATACCCAGTGTTTCACCACATTTGCCAAATAAAACTTTCCATGAAAATGGACACCTTGAAAAGATAGAGTTTTAATTGTTTCAGAAATAGGTCTACGCAACACACATTTTATGAGAAAGAATAACATAAGGGCGAGAAGCCTACAAACTTGAAACTGCTGGCAAGATAAACGACTTTATAATAGAGAACCAAAGGTTTTATTAATTAATGCATCTAAAATGATGGTCATCTTAAGGTTTATTTTACCGATTTATCTTAGTTGAGAAGATTAGTAACATCAGAACTAGGTAACTTTTAGGAGCTAAGGACAAGTGAATGTATGTTTCTCGAAATTGAGCTTACTTTTAAAGTTTGACTCTGTTCTTTTAGTTTTATGTTGATTTTTGGGTCTCATTGCTGAAGGATATGGTTAAGATAGTCATCTTATGCATAGGAGCATTTCTTCCCCTCGAGCTAGGTTTTGGGTAGAGTTAGGTTCACAAACTTAAGATAGTATTAGAGTTTATCTTGTGATTGATATTTTATTCTGGAGCCGGCCTCAAATGTCCAATCTTATGAACTTTACATTCTAGATGTCTAGTCTTAGGCACAAGGGGGTTGTTATGCTTGCATAGCTTAAGGATATCACTCCTCCAGGGAATGAGTTTTTGCAGATAAATGTTACCCCTACTCATGAGGTTCGCTAAAAATTTCTAAATTATTATATTTAAATTTTATTTTGGCATCCTTACTTTTTGGGTTGGTGTTAGGTTATTTTTTCTTCTTTTCGTTCTATTTTACTGGATATGTAAGATGAATTACAAGCTACGATTTAGATAGGATCTAAACTAATTAATATCATAATATTAGTCGACCTAATATCTTCTATTCTTCCTAAAGTCTACTTCAACCTTTTAAGTTCTCCAGAGAAACAAGACTTATTTATCCCTTGACCATAATATAATTGGGGAATATAAATGCACTGCTTTGTCTATGCAATCCTTGTTTTTTGGGCCTTGGTAATAAAAGTATTAGAAGGAAACAGAGTACAAAGACCATGGAGGATAAGAATCCTCCGAAACCAGATATTTTGGTTGCATTATTGATTATTGTTTGCAATTGCTTCAGGATGTTCTCAAGAATTATCCTCGAGAAGACAAGAATGGCACCATCAATAGGGTCTCCAGTGATGATAAACATAAAGGTATCATTCAGTTTTATGTAATTGACTGCTCAGGTGATATTTCACTTCTATTTCATCTTCTTTTCTAATCTAAAGTTCTTTTCAGGATTTAATGTTCCACCACCTATTGTTGTTCGGCAATCTCCTCTGACTTCAAGTGTACGCATACAATACTATCCTTTGTATAAAACTTTGAACACTGATTTATTGATTGCTCAAGATAGTTAATCCACAACCACAACCATCCCCCCCAAGATAGTTAATCCACAACCACAACCATCCCTCCCTCCCCCCCAAAAAACAAAAACAATTCCCTTGTTTGATAAAAGAAGAATGTCATTGAGATGAAGAGACAAGTATACAAAAAGGTTGGGGGAGAAAAGATTCTATTTTCAAGATGAAAAACTAACTGGTGAAAAAAGAAAAATCAATAGAGTGAAGCGTTCCAACTGATAAAGATGTCCCAGGAAAATCTCTTGAAAAGATCACGTGCTTTACACAGAAGGAAAAGAAATCCAGTAAACTAATGATTCCTTGGAATAGATTAATTTAAAACACTAATTTATTCATCATATTTATACACATAATATAGCTTGAGTACTGCTGTACAAAAACATTACAGCTGATAAAAGACCAACCTGATCAGTGATAACACTCAGAAGCTAAGTTAAATAACTAAAAACACAGTGGCCTGACAAACTTCTTCATAACTTATTATTTATACAGCTAGTTTGACTGATTTAAATTCTGCAACAGAATGCTATAGCTGGCCACATGAATCAAGTCACACCCGTTAAAACAACCCCGGCTGATGAAAGTGGAAAGTCTTGTGAGCTCACA
The DNA here is from genome assembly GCF_003086295.3 of Arachis hypogaea. Taxonomy (NCBI): domain Eukaryota; kingdom Viridiplantae; phylum Streptophyta; class Magnoliopsida; order Fabales; family Fabaceae; genus Arachis; species Arachis hypogaea. The sequence continues at coordinate 111,571,113 of NC_092039.1, read as the reverse complement.
TTTGGTAGCTATTGCCTGTGGCAAAAACAACATAAAGAAGTAATGAAAGATGCCATGATTAAGAAATTGAAAGACCAACTATTTGTGGCTAGAGCTTACTATCCGAGCATTGCAAAACTCCCTGCACAAGACAAATTGTCTCGAGAAATGAAACAAAATATACAAGATCTGGAGCATGTGCTTAGTGAATCCACTACAGATGCTGATCTTCCACCACTGTAAGCTGTTATTCTTTTGTGGTATTTCTTTTCTCTACCGGTTTAATTACCTGGGTTGCATTCTACTTGATCAGTTATTGGAATACGATGTTTGCACATGTATAAAATTTGAACTTAAATCAAATAGCAGCAGAAGAAATATTGATAGTCATTATTGTATCAGCACACTTGACTAGAAAAGAGAACGATGCAAATTGGCAAAGAAAACAAAAATAACTAAATACTATGTTTTTAAGTTATGGAAAATGTATGCCAATCCCCTTTTCACCAGAAAAAGAAGCACCATTATACATATTATGAAAGGAACATCAAAATGGATGCCAAAAATATCATCCCATCCCATTGCAAATGAAGTTGACATTTGGAAGGAAATTATTAAATTTTCTAGGTTACCTGTCCAACCAAGTGATCATCGAAGCACATCAGCAACAAGATTTGTGTTTCTTTTTGACAACCAAAACTGAATCTAGTGAGGAGAAAATAATGTAAAATCATAGGGCAAAACTTCTGCTCTCAAAACATAACTAAAAGCTGGTTTGTATACCTGTATTCATTTCTATCAGCTTTTTACACTTTTATGTAAATTTTGTTCTACTATAAGTCGTTTGAATATTAGTATTTGCAATTTGAATCATGTGCTTCAGTAAACATGCTAGCAATTGTATGTCGTGAATCCATGATAGTGATTCTTTATCACCAACATATGATTCCCTTGCCTATTGCTGGGTTGGGCTAGTATATTATTCTGGAAACCATTGTATCTTTGGGTTTAATATGCCCCCCTTTTTTGCATTGTACCTGAAGCTATTGCTGTGGAACTTACCTTTCTGGATCGAATTCTCCTTTCTCCTTTAGTGTTCTTTCCTTTATGAATTACTCTAAGATCACAATAAATTTTATGTGGTATTTTGTTACAGCATTGAAAACAAGTCACAGAAGATGGAAATTACAATAACTAAAGCTAAAACAGTCCCAGTGGATTGCAATAATGTTGACAAGAAATTGAGACAAATATATGACTTGACTGAGGATGAAGCGAACTTCCACATGAAACAGAGTGCTTACCTGTATAAACTTAATGTCCAGACAACACCAAAAAGTCTTCACTGCCTGGCGCTGAAACTAACTGTTGAGTACTTCAAATCTTCACCTGAAGAAAGGGCTGATAAAGAAAAGTTTACAGATTCTTCATTGCACCATTATGTTATTTTCTCTACCAATGTACTTGCAGCATCCATAGTTATCAACTCCACTTCAATTCATTCCCAAGTATGTTATGTTTCTTTTCATGCATCGTTATCTTGGATTCATCAATTTCAGCAGTTGTAATTTTAGTTCCCTTGTTGCTGAACAAATGTTTCAGGAAAGCTGGAAGCAAGTTTTTCATGTGGTGACTGATGGTCAAAATTATTATGCAATGAAGCTCTGGTTCTTGAGGAACAAGTATAAGGATGCTGCCATTGAAGTATTGAATTTCGAGCATCTTGATCTCGATAACCAAAATGGGGATCCATTGCAACTGTCCTTGCCTGAGGAATTCCGTGTTTCTTTTCGCACTGCTGATAACCAGATTAGAACAGAATACTTCTCAATTTTTTCTCATTCACATTATTTACTTCCTGATATATTCAGCAATTTGAAGAAAGTTGTGGTACTGGATGATGATGTTGTTATTCAACAAGACCTGTCATCTCTGTGGAACCAAGACATGGGGGAAAAGGTTAATGGTGCAGTGCAATTCTGCTCAGTTAGGCTTGGTCAGCTGAAAAGTTATCTGGGTAAGAACGATTACAACCAAGATTCCTGTGCTTGGATGTCGGGGTTGAACATAATTGACCTAGTGAAGTGGAGAGAGCTTAGTCTTACACAAACATACCAAAGGTTGATAAAAGAGGTAAGTATTTGAGTTCATTGGATTTGCACTGCAATATTTTCTTTTACTACTGCTGCAGAAAATAGTAGTATTGGAAATAGTTAAATGAATATAGGAATTGTTAGGGTAATTGTATGAGTATTAAGCAAACGTTTTACCAGACTTAAATCCGTTGGAGTGACTTAACCAACTTACTAGTTTCTTTCTTTTATATATCCATGGTTGTCCTTAATCAATATATTCATTGAAGTATATTGCTCTCTGAGCATTTTACGTTACTGATTTTTGTTTTATTTCCTCTGATAGTTGAGTGCACAAGAAGGATCAACCAATTCTATTGCATGGCGTGCAAGTTTACTCACTTTTGATAATAAAATATATCCACTCAAAGATTGGGTTCTGTCTGGACTGGGTCATGATTATGCAATTGATGCAAATTCCATTAAGACAGCTCCAGTGCTACACTACAATGGGAAAATGAAACCTTGGCTAGATCTGGGAATTCCAAATTATAAGAGCTATTGGAAGGTGTTTATCAACAAAGAAAACCAATTCTTAAGTGAGTGCAATGTGTATTCATAATACGCCATGGTCAAGGCTTGAATGTTTTGGAGATTGTAGGGGTGAGCTCTTAAGGAGCAGGAAAGATGATATGCCTGTGCTTTGGGTGCTCAAATTTTTTCCAATGTAGCTTTTCCAAGGGGGTGTTTTGAAAGAAGTGAAGTGATAGTGTTGGTGAGCTTAACAAAACAGGTTATGAAATTAACCATTCAAATAAGAACCTGGAAGCTTCACTTGATTTTCTGGCAGAATTGAGCACCCCTCACAGTTTTCAAGATAGTTAAATTGGTTTGATGTTGAGGTTTTATCTGATCTTACTGTGCTGGTAGGCAAGTATGGAGAGGTATACATGAGCAAGGCATTGGTCCATGAAAAAAAAAATAACTCAAAATATAAAGACAGTGCAATTGTTTGTTTTAAGATTTAGTATCCTGAATGATGTAAATTATTCTTAGCCGGGAAACAAGTAGAACTATCCCTCCTAGTTCCTTGGATTTCAAATTTTTTTTTTTCCTAAGGTTTGTTATTATTTGATTACAAGAATGTTGTCCAACAGCTTTTATAAGAAAAATGATACAGTAACAATTTTGTCCTCTAGTTGAAGTTCAGCATTGCTGATCTTTGCTATTCAGTTGTGTCTATTATACTGCATCAGTGACAGTTGCTTTTCATAACTTGTACGAGACAGGGTAGGTAAATAGTAATATAATGTGAATCTTAAAAGTTGCATGAGTTGCACCTTTCGGGATGCACGTTGGGAAGTCAGAAACTTAACGTGGTTTGATAAATATGTAAGAGGGAGGAATTCTTTCTTGGATGGCACTGTAGCTAGAAAATAGAAATGTATGACATGGATTAGATTTTTTAACATTTGTTTAATGAAGTTTCACGCATGTGGAAGAGATTTTTTTCTCTCTTCTACATTTGGATTCCTTGCGTCTTAGTTTCAATTCAAATATTCTTTTTGCTTCCATTTTGTTTTTAAATTGAATTTATCCTTTGTTCAAAAAAATAATTTGAATTTATCATGGCTACCTTTTAACACCTAATCCTATAACGTATACACAAACAAAATTTATTTTCCAGTGAACCAAAAAAGGAAGGATTTGGATTTTCTAAATTTTAAATTTTATTTTAGAGAATAAAGTGTGATCTTTCACCATTTATTTTATAAGTGAGATTAAGAATAAATATGTGAGAGAAATCATTTAAGAGTAAAAGATTACACTTTATCCTCTAAAGTACAAATTCAAAATTTAAAAGCTCTAAATTCAAAAAAGAAATATACACAAACAAAATTTTCCGAGGTCAAACCGTAGCCTTTTGGGTATTCATCGACATGGAAGAATCGTGAACGTGTTAATAATGCATAGAATTTTTTTGTTGTACTAATGCAAAGAATTTAAGCACAAATACTTAAGAGTATTATTACCAGCACCTAAAGTCACCTAATTTTGTAGCCATTATATGAAAGTTAAATTCTCAATTATTTGCCAAATAAGCTAAGTTGCCTTTATTTATAAGTACAAGAAACTGAAATATGAATATTAAAATTCAAAATCGTATTTGTTTATAAGATATGGTTAAAAATATTTTTTATTAAAAATTTTTATGTAAAATAAAAAATAAATTAAATTAATTTTTTATTATTTATTTTATTTTATATTTAGTTTGTAATTAAATAAAATATAAAATTATTATCGTGTTTTATGCTGTAGTTAAAACCAAATGCAGCTTTAAAAGTCAATGGACAATTCAAGACCTAAGAATGCGCTCCAATATGTGGGAATACGCGGTTAGGAAGCCACTAAATCACTGTTACTTTCAAACTGAACAACCGAAGATAGTCAAAATCAGAATGCATTAGTAACAGCTACACTACTAATCGACAACATTATGGCTAGCTATATGGGTACCCATAAAATCAAAATGTCATAGTAACACCCTTCTCAGTTCTCACTTGTCACAGTAAAATAATATTGAGATAAATTCTATGATGTTCTCCAAAACAGAGAGAAATGTCTTGCTTTGTATTATTAAATGTATACCATAGGAACCTATTTGGATGATTAATTGATTACTACCTCCGTACTATCTAACTACATTTTCTTTTTTCCTTCTTTGCAGTGATGGTACACATTTAGCAAGAAAAGTCTCCCACTTTAGGAACACCATCTACCAAATATCTCTTTTTTAAATTAACGACCATAGAGATGGATGCTACATATAGGATTAGAATCAGAAAATGACATGACCATAGAAAAAAAAATAACTATGGAGAAACATTAACTATGATGATGAGCCATTGCAGTGGTATAGGGTGGTCTCCAAGCTGAAGCAGTGAGCAAACAAAGATCCTTCCAACCAAGTTTAAGAATACCATTGTCCTCCACCAAAGTGTACCCTTCAGAAGGGAACATACCAAGTAACAAACTTGCTTGTGTAGCAGCATTACCAGCTAGTGATATGCCTCTAAATCCACATTGTTGAAGCTTCTCCCTCCAGTTATGAAACTTTGGTTCACCAGTCCTTGATGGACCCCCAACAGCTAGAACATTCCGAATCTCCCTTGAGAGGAGTTGCTGCTCCACCACATGTCTCTCCTCACTCTCTTCTCCATAGCTTGAACCAAGGGAGTCAAATAGTGCTGAGTAGTAGTGTATGGCTTCCACAAACCTTCCCAAGAATGAACCTGTGTTGCTTAGGTCTTGCTCTACCACTGTTATCACCTTAGGTGCCAACCTGCATGATATTATAATAATGTCACTCAATCATATAATCACAAGTCACATGCAATGGAATAAAAGATCAGAATTCTTTACCATTTATCAATTAGTAAATAATAGATAGTATATACTATATGGTATATGGTAATAGAAAGCATTTAAAACTTACCATATAACAATATACTCAAGTAACATGTGACATGCAATGTAGCAACAAAATTATTTGCAAGGTAGTATCAAAATAGTATATAATGTTCACTATTAGTAAATCATACACGACATCAAAATCTTAGAAAGCTTACTATATACATATTATGCAGTTATTTATGTCCATTAATGTGTACGTAGCGAAATTCCACAAGTCATCATCATTGGTCTCAAATTTTTTTCCCTTAGGAAGGGAAAAAAAGCAGACATAAAGTGACTACTAGACCCTAAAGTTTGAAAAAAGAAGCTAATGTTTTTGGGAAATCTTTCACGAAAAGTACTATTCCACATGTACTCAAACTCACAACTACCTAGCTAGCACAAACACACATCAGCTACCTCTGGATCATAGCAAATCATATGAGAAATCATATATAATTCTCTAAAATAATACTACATAAACCAAAATAAAATATTTAACAAAAACAATATATATAATAAAATTAAATATTTTGGTAAAACATTAACGTACTAGACGTCCAGCTTAAAAAGCAATAAAAGAACAAAATCATCTCTCGGGCATAGCCAATAATAAGCAAGAAGAAAAAAGATCAACCAACATTTCCATAATCCATGCAATAATGAATAATGAATAAATGAGATGAGAGCATGGAACAAAAAGAGAAGAAAAAGATGAATTACCTCTGCAAAAGCCACAAAGTATTTGTGTCCGAACCAGTAACATCATAAAGAGAATGCTGCAACCAATGAACAGCAACAGCCTCAGCCTTACTAACATTAAGCCTCTCAGGATCAACGTTCCCAACTTTCTCCGCAACGCCAAAGAATTCAAACGGAAGGCCAAGCTTATTGGCAAAATCCGATAACCGCTTACCAGTGGCCTCGAGCGCTTCCATAGAGGTTCCAAGGCCCGTGAGTCTCACGTAAGGAGGCCCACCGGGCCTGGAAGCCAGAATATGGAAGAGGCCAGGCCACTGGAGGCCTTGCATTATATCTAGATCTATGATGTGAACCCTTTCTTCTCTCTCGAACGCTTCTTGAATGGCTTGGTTGGCGGTGAAGTGGGAGAACTTGACGAAGGGGCTGATTCCGTTGAAGACTTGGAAAGCGGAAGCCACTTTCTGGCTGTGAGGAACGATTGGCAGCGTTGCGTAGATTCCGAGGCAAGAGCTGACCAGCCTTGCGGATATGGCTTCCGAGAAATACGCTGCCACGCGTTGCGCTGATGTGCCGAACGGCGTCGACAGTTGAGAAATTTCTAGAAGCATCTTGTTCGCGTCTTCTAGATTCTCCGCTGAAACTGCTTCTGCGCACTGGAGGAGTAGTGTGAGGAGGTGCAAGCCTTCTTCGTCTTTCTTCTTCTGTTGATTCATCTCCTCGGTTTTCTTTCTCGTTAGCACCGCCATTTCTGTGGCGGTGGCGGTGCTCGTGGTGGTTGCCGGTGCTGTAACAAGATCTTCTTCGGGTTTCTCTTGTTGCGGTGGCTGTGGCGGCGGAGGAGGCGGTGGCGGTGATGGTAAAGTATTGGCCAACGAAACTGAATTGTTGTTGTTAGAATCTAACGGCGTTGGCGGTACTACAGGCCAGTACTGGTTCAAAGATGAATCTTGAAAATGCATAGCACCGTAAGCATGCATGTTTGAAGTATTTGTTTGCTTCATAACCGGAGTTTTGTTTTGTGGAGGCGGTGGTGGCGGTGGTGCTGCGGGCACGGCGGCGGAGGAGGAGTCAGAAGTGAGGAGGCGGAGCCTGTACTCAAGAAGCATGGCCAAGTTTGGGTTGCAAGGGTATATAATCTCCCTGACGTTGTTGATGAGCTGAGGGATTGAGACACTATTAGAGCTGTGAATTAGATCCTTCAATATTCCATCGATCCAATTAGAAGCGGCTGAGCTTTCATCCATGGAAGAAGGCGAAGAAGTAACAACCTCAACAATATTTGCAGAGTTGTTCCTTATGTTTCTCTGCGATTGTGAAGATGGAAAGAGTGGCAGACCGGAGAATCCGCAAACTGCAGGTGATGTGGTGTTTTGATTGTTGTCAAGTAGGATTTCTTGATTGAAGTGTTGAGCGTAGTTTGGAGCCGAAACGGTTATGGTTGTGGAGGGTATTGAGGGCGAGGAAGAATTGACGGTGTTGATGAGATTGGTGGAAGAAGATGATGACGATGATGAAGATGATGAAAGAGAAGGTAGCATCATAGTGGAGTAGTTGGTTGTGAGCGTCACAATGGGGTAATTTGGAATAGTAACGTTATCTCTTGATACAACAACATCACTAATACTATTACTATTATTGTTATTATTAATATTATTATTGTTATTGTTATTATTATTATAAGGATAGTTACAATTACTACCTGTACCAACAGGGGAGCCCTTTTGAATGAAAGAGGAGGTGTTGATGTTGTTGGTGGTTCTACGAGGAAACCTAGGATACTCAGAAATGGTGGTGGTGGTGGTGTTGGTGTTGGTTATGGAAGGGTGAAGTTCCATCTCAGAAGCCATTCTTTTTCTCACTAATTTCCTCTCACAATGAGGCTGATTCATGAAGCCACTACTACCATGGAGAAGAAGCATGTGTTGTTGTTGTTGTTGTTCTTCACCGGCGCTGATGTTGCTGGAAGCACTGGTGAGAGGGCTACTACCACTTCCGGCAGCAGCAGCACCGTTGGTGGTGGTGGTGGTGGTGCTGACATTCCCATCTTCGGCAGTGTTGTTACTGGCACCAGTGAACAAAGCACAAGCAGCCATGTCTGGGGTACCAAATAAGATAGAGAAGAGAGAAGAGAATCAGAATAGAGTGATGATAGGCTCTATCTTCATATCCTGCTAGTGTGTCTATGTATGTATGCACTATGCACATCAACAATTGTATGTGTAATGTGTGCCTTCAAATAATTAACCCCAAAAGCGTACTATACAGTAGCATATGGTTAAACAAACAAATCACATGTCTCTTTCCTTTTCTCTATATATTTAAAAACAAACAATATTATATTCGCTATTTTATCTATATATTTTTTTACTTTTAGTTTAAAAGATGATGAAAAATGAAGAAAAAATTATATTATAGAAAATGATATATAAAAAATAATATAAATATTATTTTTTAATTAATTTTCTCACTATTTTTATACTATTATTTTATTATATTTATTATTCTATTGTCACCCTAGGGCCTCTAATTTTTGGAGCAAAGAATCTAGCAGCACATGTTAAAAATGCAAAAATAGTTCTTTCAATTAAAAAAAAAGTTAAAAATTTTAAGATTTTAAACAACTTATTTTATTTTATTTATCTATTAAATGTCTACAAATTAATAAAAATTAAATAATCATACTTGACTATGAATATTATTATATTATTGATAAATGTAACTTTTAGAATTGTATATTTTAAAAATATTCGAAATAAACCCTATTAAATTAATTATTGTTCCCGTAACATTTGTATATTATCATAATTCAATTATTATTTCTAATTTGAAAGGGGGGCACATCCCAAATTACAAACAGATAACGTTGTTAAGATTGGGACAGTGAATGTGTGTGTGAGACTTATAGGATTCTTTTCTCTCTCACTAGTGTAGTTACAATCTCTTAACACGGTTCTCTATGCCTTTTGCCTTTTGGATGGATCTGTGATCCATGTCTCTGTCTAGCATTCCCATGGTGGTGCAAAGCAAGGGGAGGGTGAGAATGTGAGTGTGTGCATGTGTGTTGGGAGAGAAAGAGAATACAATAACGCAACACTGTGCCTACGGCGGCTAGCTATTCGTCTTTGTGCATCTTGATCTTATTTATTTATATGGTCCTATAAACATGTTATTCTCTTTTTTCTCTTCTTTCTTTTCTTTAGAGACTCATCGTGAATAGCCAGCCCTAAGCTAAGCATCTTCTTTTGTATTTTTTTTATTGGATCTTTACCATTTCCATTTCATAACATGATGCTTATCAATACTAGCTGCCTAACCACCTCACTACCCACAAAACATATATATATATATATATATATATATATATATATATATATATATATATATATATATATATAATTTCACTATTTTCATTTTTCTTAAGGTTAGTTTTATATATATATAAGTCAATTTTATATTTTATAATAAAAATTAATTTTGATGATGTAAAAAGATAGTTATTTTTTTAATTTATATATATTTTATATATAATAAAAAATTAGTTTATATATATTTCATTTTTTAATGATTATTCGCATGGTCAATATAAAAAGATAGTTATTTTTTTTGACGTAACGTTACGTAATTAAATGCACGTATAAAATTATTTTACTTTGATAATATATAAAAATTAATTTTTTTATAATATATAAAAATACTTAATGTTATAAATATTATACATATTTACATACAGATATTTATTTAGTACTCATTAAATAATTCACATTTGGAATCTGATAAAAGTTTTATAAATTTTTTAATAATTTTAGTTATGGCAATTGGCAAACTCTTATTATCACAAATATAAGTATATACTAGCGCTTGTAAAGACATTAAAATTGAATTAAATTAAATATCAAAAATAGTTTTAATTTTTTTGAAAATATTGAGAATAAAGAGTATTATATTTTATCTTTTTACTAATAAAAAAATAACATATATATAATACAGTAGTTTAATAATGAAAAGAGATAAGTGCAATTAACACAAAAATAAAAATAAGAGAGAAAAAGTGAGAGGGAAACGATGTGGTAGGTATAGTATTGCAGTTGTGGTCGGAAATTATAGAATTGAAAGCGTAGAAGGGGGAGATATTTTTATCTAATGCTTTCGTCGTCTTCCATCACAACGAATTAGAACGGGTAATCACACAAAGCTATACTAGTACAAATTTTTGTAATTTTCTTATCATGGTAATGTCATTCATACATTAAAAATTTTCATTTTTAGCAAAAATTATGTAACAAAATGGGATTAAAATTTTTATTACTTTCACTATATATTATTTTTATCACTTCTTATTATTATACTTTCTATAGAAATAAAAAAATATATTAATGTTAATGCTCAAATAATATTACTCTTTATTAAGCTTGTTTGTGGAATTATTTTGGTGTTGTTATTATTTATTAGGGCATGCCATGTGATAATGTTACGTTTTTTTTTTTTTTTTTGGGTGACTATGCTAATGCTACTTTATTATTATTAGAGTGAGAAAGTTGAAATTTTGATAAACCATATCTGATATAAATAAATAATAAATTAAAATTATTGCGGAAGCTAGTAATAGTGATATCTTTAGGGATTATATAAATATCTTGTATATTTAACTGTTAATATATAGTCAAATTATTTAAAAAAATTATAGGCACCAATCTCTAAATATTGCAAATTATTTTTAATATTGGAGTGGAAAGAGTGTTTTTTAAGATTATAGATGATAAGAATGTTATTCTTAAATTTGGAACTATTTTATTTAAAATGTGAAAATCAGATCTTCTGATTTTTTTAGGAATAAAAATCGGACCATCTGATTTATTATGAACAAAAATCAAATGTTCTAATTTATGAATTTTTTTTAAAAAAAATTACAACAAACAAATCAGAGAATCCGATTTAATATTAAAAATATTTTACAAATTAACTTATAAAGTAATCCGACCTACTAATTAATGATTCCCATATCAAAATAAAAATACATACACCACCAAAAGAATTGAATTGTACGTATCTATTTTTCATAATAAAAATTTTTCGCCTCTAAATGTACAGCATATTCTAGGTGAAACTAGTAAATTAAAGGAACTAATTTAACAAATTATTGCGAAACTAATCATTAATTTTTTTAAAAGTGAAAAACCTTATACAATAATAAACTGATAAATTGAAATACTAACATGGAGAGTAATGCATAATTTATTTAAAATTTTGATAATGAATATATTTAATATATAAAAAATTCAAAAAAAATAATCTTTGTCTAGTATATATGTGAAATATATACTTACATTTTTTAAAGTATATTCCATGCTTTTCATTTATAAAAAAAATTATATTTCATATAAAAAATAAAAAGTTAACAACTATATAATATAACTGCTCTCATGCAAAAAATATTTTATTTAACCATATTGAATAATTAATTTATTTTTTACTATTAATTAAATATATAAATTTAATTTTAATACACTAATAATAAGTTTACATATAATTATATAATTATATTTATTTTTTTAGATAATTATTTACGTGATTAATATAAAAAAATATTTTTATTAATATACTTTTATGTAATTAAATATACATATAATAATACTACTTTGCAATTTATACTGCTGAGAATATATTAAAATTAAAATTTTAATTTATTAAGAAAAAGGAATGAAATTTGAATTGATGAAGAGGGAAAGAGAAACAATATATAATGACACACATGAAGATGATATTGTACAACTTAACTAGTAAAGTAATATAATACTCATACTAAAGAAAAAGAAAAAAGAAAAGAATGAGAATTGACAAATGATAATAAAAAAGGGAATATTGAATGAAGAAGAAAAGGGTTCGTAGAGAGGGAGGGAGGAGAGGACGCAATGAACGAGGAGAAGGAGCTGTCAAACCTCAGTTCCCAAAAATCTGAAACGTAGCGTTTGACATTTTGCTTTCAACTGCGGCATCAGCCACCAGCTTTTTCCTCTTGACTTCTTTCGTTTATTTCTTTTTATTTATTTCTTTTTTCCATTTTCTTAATTTATGCCATTATAACCATTGTATTTGTCAAACCAACCACTGCATCGAACACATTACCCAAAAGCTGGCAGCAAAATCAATGTCCCAAAAGGCCACCGATTAAAAGTGCCCCTTTTCTCTTCCTCCGTTTTTTTTAAATATTTTATTTTAAATAAATAAATGTTACAAAGTACACATACTTTCCAAAAAAGTATTCTTTATATATTAAATCTTAAATTTAAAGTATGAATATTAAGATACATATTAAAACTATCATTAAAGATTTTAAAACCCTTTTAACAAATATATAATAAATATGTTAAAAATTTTAATTCTTTTATAAACTTTTTAATAATATTAATATATAATCCTATAAACAAATAAAAAGTTACACTATATTTTTATATTGGGTAAAGTATATTTTTTGTTCCTGAAATTTGACAAAAAATTTAAAAATATTTCTAAATTTTATTTTGTTTCAATTTTGTTCCAACAGTTTTCGATTTGTATCAAATATACCTTTAACGGCTAATTTTAAAAAAAAATTTAAGACCAATTCAACAATAATTTCATAAAAACAACCCTCAATACAAACAAATCAAAAATAATTTTCATGTATTATTGTTAGATTGGTCTTAAATTTTTTAAAAATTTTGGTTATGAAAAGTATATTTAACACAAATCGAAAACTTTTAAAACAAAATAAAATTTAAAAATATTTCTAAAATTGTTGCCAAATTTCAAAAATAGAAAATATACTTTACCCTTTGTATTTTATTTACAAACCACTTTATTGACCTGAGCAGATCTTGATCTTAGTTATGAAAATTTTACATAAAAGTATAAAATTTTAAATTTTTAATATATTTGTTACATATTTATTACAAAAATAAAAATACTTATTAACCACAATCTTAATATATATTTTTAAGATATATTATATAATTTGGAAGCTATTAAATTATAAAAAAATATTTTTTAGAGTAAAGTATATTTTTTTATCTTTAAAACTTGTTACAAATTTTAAAAATATCTTTAAATTTTATTTTATTTTAATTTTGTCTCAAAAGTTTTCGATTTGCATCAAATATATCATTGACGGTTAATTTTCAAAAAATTTAAGATAAATTTAGCAACAATTTTACAAGAACAACATTCAACATAAGCAAATCAAACATATATATCATAAATTATTGCTGAATTGATTTTAAACTTTTTGAAAATTTAGTTGTCATAGATATATTTGATGCAAATAAAAAACTTCAAAAACAAAAACTAAAAACAAATAAGAATATTTTTAAAAATATTGACAAACTTCAAAGATAAATAATGTACTTTATTCTAATTTTTTAATAAAAATAAGGATTCCTTTTAAGATTGTAGTATATTTGACACATTTTCTAAAAGTGAAAGTATCAAAAAAATAAAAATATATATGTTTTGTAAACTATAATTTTCGTATTTTTAATTTATTTCAAAAAACGGTTTAACATAGTAAATAATAAAAAATATTTAAATGTCAAATTAGTTTTACTTTTTTTTACTCTTTTAAAAGGTACTTACAAAAATCTTATTTTAAAAAGGTGAAAAATTTAGGTGTAGTCGACTTTACCTGAAGTTGATAATTAAGAGTCATTAAATAATTTGGCAAATCAGTCAAATTCTCTGAGGACTCTCGACTTTACGAAAAATCGACTCCACCTGAATTTTCATATTTCGAAAAACTCACTCAACAATTGAAACAAACCTTATTGAATTCCTTTGTAAAATTAAAATGAGTTTTATGCATGCATGTATGTGTCCCTTCACTGTCATCACCGATTGTTCATACCACTCTGAGTTAAGATCCACTATTCTTCGTTTCCACCGTACTCTCAGCCAATTCGATTCGTGATGTCTTCCTTTTGGCTGCTTCAAGCCACAAAAATTCGTTTCATTTAAGGATGCCAAAAATATTCGCCAACCAACATGGCATCCATGTCAATTATTCATAGGATGCATTTTTAGATAAGTCTTATTATTTTACTGAATCTTATAATTTTATCAAACTTTAATTAATTGTTTTAAGTTAAAAAATTTATAATTAAATTTTTATATTGAATATACATAAATTCAATTAGATTATTTTTAATTAAAATTTTTATGTCTATATTATACATTAAACTGTTGATTTATCTGTTAAGTACTAACTAAAAATAATAATTTTTTTTAGTTGGGATCACGTTGTTTTTGAGGTAACTATTATCAATTATTTAAAATTTTTTTCTATTTTTTGTTACCTTTATTAATAGATTATCCAAATTTATTGTGTAAAGACGGGTGATTTTTTTGAAAATTTTTATAAATATGAAAATTTAATAGGGGATATATTTTTTAATTTTTTTACTGTTGCCTAAAAAGATTGTTTACATATTATTTTATTAGAATTATGTTAAATCTGGGGTGTATTCAATTTAAATTAAGTATCATAATTTACATAATAAACTCATTTATTATTAATAATCGGTTTGAATTATTAGAAGGAGTGCATATTCTATTTCACAATAGATAATGAAAAAATTGACACAATATTTTATTTAAAATAAATACAATAAATAGGATATTTATATTATCAATTAACCAGGTAAATATAACATCAAAACTTTAAAGTTTAATATTTTAGAATAACTAATAACAAATAAATAAGACTGACATGTAAATATGTATATCATCTATTCAATTTCTATAAGTAAAAAATCACTAATATTTTGTAATTCTTACATAATAAATTTAGCTAATAAATATAAAAAAAGTAACAAAAAATAAAAAAAAATTTAAATAGGCACTAATAATTATTTTAAAGGACAACGATATTCTAACAAAAAATCTATTAATTCAAATGACTGACACTTAACGAATAAATCAGCAGTTTAAGGTGCCCCATAAACATATTCTGTTAACTCTAAAAAAATTATTAACAGATGAATTAACTGCTAATTGGTCTCATAGAGTTAAAAATTAAAAGCTGAAAAAAAGTTTTTTTTAGAACTTCATAGTCATTTAAAAAATTATCAGAAGCCAAATTGAATATTCGCTCTTCTAATTATTTTTTGTTAAAATAAACAACATATTTTTAGAATATATTTGAATTTATATTTGATGTCAAATGAGCTATAAAATATTTTACAAATAAAAGTTTTAAAATTATTATATTTTTTTTATCTGTAAAATAAATATTAAAAATTTAATTATAAATTTTTTATTTGATACAAAAATTTAATTATAAATTTTTAAATTATAAATATTTAAGTATAAATTTGGTTTAATAACATGTAAAAATCAATAATATGGTAATTAAATAAAAAAAGAGAAAATAATGAAATGAAAAATAGATAAATTAATAAATAAATAAATAACAATTCCTCCAGGGAGTATATAAGATTTTTTCTAACTTCAGCAAGAGAAGAAGAACTATACCAAGTTGTGTTTTTTATAGGTACGGGACATTAAAATAGAGATAAAAAAATATAAAATTATATTTAATAGATGAGATATAGACAAATATATTATATTCAAAAATATTAAATTAATGTATTTTATGTTCATTTTAATAGAAAGAATATAAAGATACTAACAACAGACATAATTTAATTTTTATTTTTTTATTATTCTTATTAATTTTATATAATTATATTTTTTATTATTATAATTTTTTACTCAAATTTTTTGAATAAAAAATAGAATAAATTAAATTTTTATAATTTATTATACTTTATTATTAAACAAAATACAAAAATATTAAATTTTTTATTTTTATTCTTTATATCTTATTTTCAGTATTTTTTTATTCTTCTTAAAAACAAATGCAGCGCAGCCTAATGGTTGAATTATATATATGTTTGCATTATATGGAGTTGTATCTAGCTTTTTGAGATTTTTGATTATCATAGCTGAATTATGCCTTAAAAAGTTAGGGTTTCATGTTTTTTCTTTTCCACCAGCACCCACCCAAAATCAAAACCCTAAGTTGAAAGTTCTCTTCTCTCTGGCACATAGTGTCACTCATCTCCGGTGTTACGTTGTCTTCATCTTCGTCCAACAAGCTTAGTCACATCGAGACGTGAATCCATCACTTTCTGAGAAAGGGTGGTTGGAGTAAAAGTGTTTGCGGAATGAATGGATGGTAAGGGTAATTTTAAAATTTTGACAAATAATTTAAAAGAATGGCAAGTGTAATAATATTAACAACTACCTGTAAGGTGTTGAAGAGAGTTTTTTATTTTTTTTTTTGTTTTGTTTTTTTTATATATATCAAAGAAAAAGAGATCCGAACCTGCGACCTCTAAATGAGTATGGAGAGACCATGTCGTTTGAGTTATAACTCGTTGGGGTTGAAGAGAGTTAATAGCTAATAAATGGATAATAAAATAAATTTAATTTTAATGTATTATTAGTATAAAATAGTTGTATATATGTATTTAATAATATAATATTATATTAATAAAAATAATTATTTTTTATATTAATTACATGAATAATTATTTAAAAAAATAAATATAATTGTATGATTGTATAAAATATTTTATATTATTAATGCATTAAAATTAAATTCTAATAAAAATTATATATTAAAAAAGTAGGATTTTTTATCATTTTAAATTAAAAATAGTTAATTATTTGCATACAATGTGTTATATATATATAACCCATTGGGTTGCGATTTAAGAGCAACTAATGTATCTATCCGCCTGATACATAGAAAATGTCTATTTTTTATATTTATATCTGAAATATATTTTTAAAATAAGTTATTTATGAATATATTTATCTTATATGAAATAACTTAATATATTTTTATGATTTATACTAATATCAAAAATCTATAAACTAATAAAAATTCACAAAGTACTTATATTTAATAAAAAAATGTCGTATACAGTAAACAAATAACTCAATGTCAATATAAAAAAACTAAACTAAAATATTAAAGTAAAATTTATATGTATTCACTAAATCTTATCAAATTAATAACAATAAAAATAAATATTGACTTGAGTAGTAAAAAAAAAAATATATTATTAAAAAATATTAATAAATAATTTTCTAACTATTTAGATAAATTCAATAGATAGAAATAAAAAAATACTATATTCAAAATATTATATAAAAAAATAAAAAGTTATTTAAAAGAGAATCTAATATTCATAGAGATATAAAAAAGAATTAAAGTAATTATTAAAAAGATAAGATATAGGATATTATAATTATTGACGAATCTTATTATAATTAATCATTAAATTTTAACGATTTAATTATTTAATATATAATAACATATAGAACGTTTGCATACTTGACTCTAAACTTAGAGTCATGAATGGTAAAATAAAATATTATATATAAGAAAGAATCGTGATAATGTTTAAAGGATATAAATAAAATATTAGAATTATTGATTCACGAAAATATAAAAAAGAATAATGATAATTACTAAAATGATATGAAATAAAATATTAGAATTATTAACAAATCTTAATATAAATCACTAAATATTAATTTGTGTATGATTAATTACATAATACTTTTTCTAAAAAATAGTTTATAAGAGAGAGGTATTTAAATTAGACACTAGAATGTGCCACGTTAACATGTTTGATGTCATCAAAATATAACCTGTTGTAGAATTAAAATTATTGATTAATTATAATATATGAAAGAATTATAATAATAATTACTAAAAGGGTAAAGTATTATTTTGGTACATAACATTTGGGACGAAGATTAATTTGTTTTTTAACGTTTTAAACGTTCTATTTCAGTCCCAAAATTTTGAAACGTCCTATTTCAATCCCAAAAAAAATTTAAGCGGATTCAATGTTGTCCCACCATTAAATTTGACACATACAGTTCACATATTGAAGAGTCAATAGCATTCGATTTTCGTATGTAAGTAAAATAGATCCATCGACAAATGATTAATATAAAAACCTTTCCTTTAATTTTGAAATGTTGATGATTGATGGTTAGGATTTGAAGTTTTATACAAAAAAGAAATTAAGGAGAAAAAGTATTATAAGAAGGTTTTAGTTTTGTTTTTTTAACACATGAAATAATACATATGATTTAATTAGTAACCATATTAACGTCCACATCACTCATTCCGTTAATTATTAGTGTCAAGTTTAATGATTGGATCATATTGTGCTTGTTTAGAATTTTTTGAGACAAAAATAAAACGTTTGAAATATTAAGAATCAAATTAAAATTTGACCCAAACGTTGAAGATCAAAATAGTATTTTACCTTTACTAAAAAAATATGAAATATAATATTAGAATTATTGACTAATTTTTATATAAATACTTATTAAATATTAATTTGTATCTAATTGATTACATCATACTTTCTTTAAATATGGTTGAGAAAAAAAAACGTATGTAAAGTACAACAGAATACGTTACGTCATTATGCTTGGCATCATAATACAATCCATTATAGAATAATATAATAATAAATAATAAAGCTCACCATAATTAATAATTCTAATTATTTAATATATAATATTTTTTGAAAATAGCATTAACATGTAAACATGCATTAGAACGCGGCATATCAGCATACTTGAGTCTAAAATTTACGCTCATAATATAAATGGTAAAAGAAACACCATATAAAACATTTACAGAAATATAAAAAAAATTGTGATAATTTTAAAAAGAATATAAAATAAAATATTAAAATTATTGATTCACAGAAATATAAAAAAAATATTGATAATTACTAAAAAGATATAAACTAAAATATTAAAAGTTATTGATAAATCTCAACATAATTAATTATTAAATATTAATTTGTATATAATTGATTACATAATATTTTTTTTAAAAATAGTTGAGAAGAGAGATGTATCCAAACTGATATTAGAATAGCCACGCCAACATACTTATCGTTAGAATGTAACCCGTTGTAGAATTAGAATTATTTAATTATTGATTATTGACTCACTGAAATATAAGAAATAATAATAATAATAATAATAATAATAATAATAATAATAATAATAATAATAATAATAATTAAAAAATATTAGAATTATGAATAAATTATCATTTATACCCATGAAAGATGTGAACGCTGAAAAATGTACCCATCAAATAAAGAAACTAATGTTGTACCCATCAAAGATGGATTTCTTGTTATGCCCAAACTTTAATTTTTGTTGACTTTTTAACGAAATTCCTAAATTATCATCTCCTCTCTCTTTCTCACTCTCTCTCTCTCCAACAACAATAATAATTACCCCGACCAACAACCTTTTCTCTGCTATTCAGAGGTCATCGCCGCCATCTAGCGCAACAGAAAAAAGGAAAAGAGGCAATGAGTTCTAATGAGCTACACATGTATCGAACCCTGAAACAGTAGAGCAGCTATAATTACCCAGAAACAACTAATTCAATTGAACACAGGGCTTCAATTTCAAATGAACAATTCTTTAAATAAAACCAGAGGAAAAGCCCTAGGGTGTCTTCAAGTTTGAATCTTTGGGTAATCCACAATAACGGCATGCAACGAGAAGAGCGAACTTTGGTAGTACTCCAATAAACTTAGACACAAATACTCTAGATTTATAATTAAAGGAAGATGGTGGCGTGTGACGCACATCTAATTGCGGTGTCGAGGACGGTGTCATCGCAAAAGGAAAGGTGGAGGACACAGATCTTGAACCGACTGAGGAGGGGTTGACGCGACACCACCAAAGCCACCAAATCAGAACTTGCTGCGATGATATTGGGAGACATAGAGGAGCTTGAGGCAGAAGTCGTTGTCGATTTTCTTTTTGTGGTTTTTGATGAACTTGAGATAATGTTTTTTGCCGTAGAAGGAGTGGAGGACAGAGGGTGGAGGTGGTGGGTGGTGTCGAGACAGTGGAAAAGCACATCTGAAATGAAGAGGGGTGTTTGCATCGTCAACGGTGCCAGAAGCGAGAGAGAGAGAGAGAGAGAGAGAGAGAGAGAGAGAGAGAGAGAGAGAGAGAGAGAGAGAGAGAGAGAGAGAGAGAGAGAGAGAGAGAGAGAGAGAGAGAGAGAGAGAGGATAATTTGAGAATTTTTGTAACAACTCAGACCACCCGCTAGTACGATATTGTCCGCTTTGGCATACAAGACCTCCCGGTTTTACCTTTGACGATAGAGATGATAGCCGAAGCCCCCCACACTCACTCGTCAAAATGCGTCATACTAGGGAGAGGTATCCACACCCTTATAAGGAATGCTTCGTCCCTAAGGGAGCCTAAAGTCCTTGCTAGCACATCGATCTGGGCTCCGTCTCTGATACCATCTGTAACAGCTCACACCACCCGCTAGCACGATATTGTCCGCTTTGGCACACAAGGCCTCACGGTTTTGTCTTTGACGATAGGGATGATAGCTGAAGCCCCCACACTCACTCGTTAAAACGCATCATACTAGAGAGAGGTATCCACACCCTTATAAGGCATGCTTCGTTCTCCTCCCCAACTGATGTGGGACCTTACAATTTTACCAAAAAGTTAATAAAAAATTTAGGATTTAGGTACTTTTGTCACACGAAATCTATCTTTCAAAGATACATTGTTAGTTTTTTTTATTTAATAGATACATTTGTTAGTGTTCGAATATTTCATAAACACAATGGTAATTTATTTTAAAATTATTGACAAATCTCAACATAAATAAATTTTAATTTATGTATGATTATTTACACTATTTTTCTTAAAAAATAGTTAAAAAAAAAAACATATACAAACTACACTAAAATATGCCGCAAGATAAAAGGGGAAATGCAATATGACCTCCCTTAATTATCAATTTGTTTTACACCTTATATATAAATTTTAATTTAGCCTCTTAAAATTTTTATTTTGATTTTTGTTAATTGTATTTTTTTTTGCTTTTCTCTAAAAGTTAATATAACTCTACTCTTATTTGGTGTCAGAATATAATTTGTTATAAAATAATATAATAATAATGATATTGATTATTGATTATTAATGATTGATTCATTGAAATATAAAAAAAGCATAATAATAATTACTAAAGAGATATAAAATAAATATTAGAATTATTAATAAATTTTAACATAAATAATTGTTAATGCTAATTTGTATATGTTTGATTAAATAATATTTTTTTAAAACTGATTGAGAAAAAAAAATGTAAATTGTCAATAAAATACGACACATCAGCGTGCATGCTTGGCGCTATAATAATAATAATAATAATAATAATAATAATAATAATAATAATAATAATAATAATAATAATAATAGATTATTAATAATTGACTTACTGATATATAAAAAAGAATTATAATAAGAATTATTAAAAAAGATATAAAATATAATATTAAAATTATTGATAAATTAAATATAAATAATTATCGAAGCAGCTATACATTTACACTGGTGGATTGAAATGTTTGGCAAGGCTTGGAGAAGAAAAGGTAATTTATGTTTGATTCACTTTTCTAACCTTTTCTTCGTCTACATATTCACTTTTTAAACTATATTGTTACAGTCGTAACGATTAGGGAGGAGAATTGGTAGAGGAGAGTTGTGGACCTTAACGCACAAACGACCTAATGGCTCCTACATCTATGATGCATGCAGCTCAGGCTATTGGTGTAAGTAATGTGTTGGAAATCAATAAGTTATTTCTAGTAGGTTTTATTTTTTAAAATTATATTGAAAGTCTATGCGATTAGCAACTAGCTAATAAATGCTTATGTTTGGTTATCTATGTGTGTAGGAAAGAATTGTGGCGATTGAGCAAGATGATGAATCCTCTAGATTGTTGTCTCAGAATGATTCGCTTGCTCAAACTCTCTCGAAAAAGAACACTCGGGTAGAATGCGTGGCATGGGTATCGCACCGACTTCTAGTCAAGTCTTCGGTACGAATTTTCATTAGCCGAGCAATGGAGCTCAAAGAGAGGAGAGCCAAGGGTGCTGCTTGAACTACAAGTAGAGCTAGCGGCCAAGAAATTAGAAAGGAAGACAATGGAAGATGAAGTAGCAGTTGAGAAGACAAAAAGACAGGCATTAGAGGATGAAGTAGCAACCGAAAAGATAAAGATGAAAGCGATGGAGAATGCTCTGAGATGTCTAATTCAAGGGCAAGGTGGGGAGCTGCCAATAGACGTCACTACATAGATGAATTCATTGGAGAGACAAAATGAAAAGTAGATCTTAGGATTGAAAATTATTTTTTTTTAATATACACTTTTTTGTTGACTATGTGACACTTATTAAGGAATACATTTTATTGATATTCAGATGAATATATGAATTTGCTTTATAGTTTTGCTAATGCCGTTTACCCATCAATTTATTTTTTCACATACAAAATAATTAAGATTTGTAATATTAAGAAAAATTAAAAAATACCTAATACTAGGGGTGCACATGGGCCAGGTAAAACCGGGTTCGTTTTGACTCGGATCCGACCCTAAATAATAATCAGGTCTATTTTTGAGACCCTTATCCGGTCTTAGACCCGGTAAAATCACACTACTTTCGGGCTGCACTAAAATCGGGTCTCGACCGAGTGAAGTTCGGGTCTTGATAACTTTTATGTCAAAAAATTATGATGCACTCATTTATAAAGAAGAAAAAAAATACTTGTTACAAAGAAGTTGATAACCATACTTGAACTTGAATTTGTGCATAAATTCGAATTTTATGCTTTTTTGATCTATTTTCTAATTCAACAAATGTGATAAAAAAACAAAACAATAAGCTTATAATTAATATTACAAAATATTAGAATTAATTTAACATATATACCTTTTTTATTATTCCTAGGGTGCACATAGGTCGGGTGAAGCCAGGTTTGCCTTGATCCGAACCCGACTTTAAATAACGACCATGTCTATTTTTGAGACCTTTATCCGGTCCTAGACCCGAAAAAATCACACCAAATTAGCTCCAAAGTATTCGGGTCGGGTCGAGCCATGTGCACCCCTACTAGTACATTCGTTTTAAAAAAAGCGTTGATTGCCGGTGCAAAATACAACATTTTTGCGGACATTAAGCCGAGGAAATAGCGGCAGTTACAAAATAGTCGAAAATAAATTTAAAATTACTTAATATCAGATAACAGCAGTTTCGAACCGCCATTAAATAAATTTGAAAAACGGAACTGTCCTTAAATAGCAGCGGTTTTCAACCATCAGGAAATTATAGTCGAATTCAAAGTTCTTAAAATTGAAATCGCCGCAAAATCAACCGACGTTAATCCTTGATTTAGTAGTAGTTGTGTCCGCCATAAAATCAAATCTCCACCTTCTAAATTACAAGATTTCTTTAAACCGTCGCAAATACCTAAAAATTGCCGCAAATTATCAATTCTTTTGTAGTGTTTACATAAGGTTTTTTTTAAAAAAAAAAAAAACAAATTGTCATCAAAATACACTACATTAATATTTTTTTTGTATTATAAAACAACTTCTTATAGAATAATATGACGATTGTGCACTAGAATATATCGCACTTAAATTGTAGCGGTTAAGGCGGATTAATATGTCCTTTATAAATGGCACCAAGTTAAGCTATAGTAAGAAATTGAGTAAAGTCTTTGGACTCTGATGCACTACTTTACGTATTTTATTATAATGTTCGAACTCTAGATGCAATTTTTACTAATATTAAAAGCATGACATATACGTAAATAAAACTGAAACAATGTATATAGAAAATTAACTGTTTTTTATTTAAAAGGTAGAAAACCCTAAAAACATGTTGTACAAAAAATGTTTAAAAGATTATTTGAATTCAAGAATCTAATTTTTAATTGACTCAATAATGTTATATCCATTATTAATTTTGTGAATTTGAATATAAATTTCAGTTAAATATAGACATTCACAATAATGCATTTATAACAATATTCAAAATTTATCTTAGCTTATCATTAATTATTTTTTTAGTAAAATATATTTTTTATATTTATATAAAATTTTAAGATTATTCTTAATATTTAATTTGATTTAATTTTATACAATTCAAATAGATTTTTAATTTTATTTTTACTATTTAAATATATTAAATTTTTATTTTTTACTGTTAGAAACAAGAGGGTAATCTAAAAAAAGAGTTGTCTATTATTGAGTGAGTTCTAGAATAACACAATATGCAAGGTTATATATAGATACTATAAGAATCAAAGCAATAAGAGCTTAATATCCTATAATAAATATACAGATATGTTAATCATTATAATTGATCCTAATTACACTCTAACATCCCTCCTCAAATTTCAGTGGGAGCGAAACATAAGGGGTGGATTTCTTACCCTATAAGAATGATTAGAGGGAAGAGGCATGATAGCAGGAGCATGATCATCATCCGGTTTGGAATCATCGAGAGATGGAGAAGGAGAAAGAGTAAGAGACTCGTGAGGTTAACTTGAGATAGAATCTTTAGAATTATCACTAGAAAAAAAAATCAACATTGGGATTAGTGAAAAGCGGTGACTAAGTAGAAGGAATGGACTCAAATGAGGAGAACCTAGAAAACATGTGGTGCTCCTAGAATACAATATGACGAGATATACAAATACGTCTAAAGAGAGGATCACAATAATGATAACCCTTGTGTTTAGTGCCATAATTGAGGAAACAACACATGCGAGCCCAAGGTTCAAGTTTGCTATGTTTATGAGGCTGAAGAAAAATGAAATAGGCATAACCAAAAGCTCAAAGAGAACTGTAATATGGAGAAGTATGATAAAGACGCTCAAAGAGATTAATGTTACCAAGGACAGAAGAAGGAAGTCTACTAATAACATGAACAGCAGTAAAAATAACTTCACGTCAAGTACGTCCAGGACACGAAGAAGAAATAAGCATTGCACAAACAGAGTCAAGAATAAGACGGTGTTTACGTTCAACCCGTCCATTTTGTTAAGACATACGAGGGCAAGAAAACTCAGACAAAGTACACTGTTCAGCAAGAAATTTAAAAGTTTGGAGTCACAGTATTTCATAGCATTATCGTATAGAAAAAAATTAATGATCTTGGAAAACTGAGTTTTAATCATAGTGGCAAAGTTAATATAAATCTGAGGCAGCTCATGGCGATTAGTCATTAGATAAACCAAAGTAAAGCGTGAATAATCATAAATGAAAACTACAAAGTATCGAACTCCTCCCATAGAAGCAGTGGGAGCAGGGCCCAAAATATCAAAGTGGATAAGATCAAAAGGAGAACAAGCAAGAGATGAATTATTATGAAAAGATAAAGTTGGTTATTTTGCGGTTTGACAAAAAATACAATCAAAAGACTCATTATTTACTTTACCTAAAACATCTTTAGACATAAGAGGGCGCAATTTTTCTAAGGAGCTATGGGCAAAACAGTGATGCCACAAGTGAAGGGTAGATTGAGAAGAAACAACACATAAATTTGATGTAGGAAGAATATGAAGATTCTCGAGCTCAAACAACTTTCTGAGTTCTGACCTTACATCTAGTCCCAATGATTTGTCCCGTCTGACGATCCTGCACACGATAACCAGAAATGAAAAAATTGGCATCAAAACTGAGATCAACGAGTTAACCAATAGAAATAAGATTAAAGTTTAATTTTGGAATAAAATAAGTATCAGGGATATTAAGATTTGATTATGAAATAAAACCCTTATGTATCGCACGCAAGAGGAAACCATCAGCAGTGTTGATAGAAGGTGCATTTGTAGTGGTAGACAAAGATAAAAAAAGATGACTCAAAGAAGACATGTGACGAAAGCAATTGGAATCAAAATACCATTTATAATTATCTGGAGGAGTGAAAAAAGTAGCAAGAGTATTACCAAAAAATGAGAGAAGTTGCTTAAGAAGAGACTTAATATCAAATAGAGAGACAGAAGACAGGTTGAGAGAAGCAGAGCTGGTAGATTCAATAGCAACAGCAGAAGCAAGCACATTCTTAGAAAAGTTGGGACGAGAATGATTCTTGGTCTGATCAGGACATGGTGGGTGAGTAGGACAGGTAGTAATCAAATGTCCCAAGAGCTACAATAATGGCAAAACAATATTGGGCAATTGAAGCCAAGGTATCCTTTCTGCTTGCATTTTCGACATTCAATAGAGGGGTAGTCTGGGAGTAAGTGACTAAAACGATGACAATTTTGGCAAAATTTACCTTTCTTGACTGTAGGCTGAAAAACATCCAATTTTTTCATAATAATAGAGACAAAGGCAAAAGAGAGAAGAAATTGCAAAATCAAGGCAGAAATCAAGAAAACGGGGGGACAGAATCGGAAAGAAATCGTTAAAAAAATCTTAGGGAGAGTCCCACTGTTTGCCACATCAACAGTCATGTCAGTAGAGGAGGACACATTACAACGGCAGATTGGAGGAAGAAAACACGTCAAGGATGACATGGTGGTGAACAGGAGTGCGGATCTGGCGATGGGTCGGGTCAAGGCGACACACAGGCTGAAACACGAGTTGATTGAAGCTACAGGTCTTCGACACGTGGACGGTTCTAGAGCGTTGATCTTAGACGCAAATCAACAATTCTAGATGTGTCTAGAAAGAAGAAAAGATTATGGCAGGCAGGGAGCTTGCGGCGGCGTGTCAGGGCGGTTCTAGCGACGTGGTTGGGTTCGTTGGGCTCAGGACAATGAGACAAAGAGAATGGAGTGGTCATTGGCAAAGGAAAACGTCAGGAAAGAGATTGAAAACAAGTATAAAGAGGCTTCTTGAAGAAGAAAAAAAGAAAGGCTATCAATGATTTTTCATGGAAAAAAATAACCTATGCTCTTGATACCATGTTAGAAACAAGAGAGTAATTTGAAGAAAATGTTGTCTATTATTGAGTGAGTTCTAGAATAATACAATATACAAGGCTATATATAGATGTTAGAAGAATCAAAGTAATAAGAGCATAATATCCTATAATAAATATATAGATATGCTAAATAATTATAATTGATCTTAATTGATCTAATTGATCCTAACTATACTCTAACATTTACTATTATCTACCACAACTTTACTCACAAAGAAAATCGTCTTTCTCTACTATCACACAGAGTACCATTGCCACAACATAACCACCATCACCATTCCAACCTCCACCTCTACTCTCTTGTTCTGTTGGTGCGATTTATTTAGACTTGGGAAAAAATGCGAGAATAGCATAATATTGTCAATGATAGAGAAAAGAAACTTGGAGTGTGAAAAGATAGAAGAATGAATGTTATTTTTCTGATCTAAATCTTAGATACATAATTTATACCTATTTATGTAATAGTGCTAATAGTTCCTTAAGCTAACTTAATAACAAAATTAACTGTCATAACTAACTTATCTCCCTATACAAAAAGAATTAATAATGGTTTGATTTTTTTTAGATATTTAGAAACTGTGATTCCACGTTTCTTTATAGAGTTGAGTTGGATTTTGAGCTGTTGTATCTTAATCTTGGAGATCTTTGCAAAATATTCTTAAGTTGAACTCCAAGCCTTAAATGCATATTTGCAATCTAGCATAGTGTTTTTGAATATATCATTTATAGAGGATAGCAGTCAGGTCATAAGGTAATGATCTTTGATCTTCCAATCTTCGTAGGTTTATGATTCAATTCCTGCAGTTCTTGCAGCTTCGTTTCCAAATTGTGTAGAAATTTTCTCTTCAACCAAATGATCTACCAGGCTATTTGTATTGATGACATGAAGCGCGAGATGCTTCCAAGTCTAGTATGAATTTTTTGTTAATTTGTTTAAGATTGGAGCAGAAAAGGTAGTGGATGAAGGTTGTTGGTAGGGTATAATGGAAGCCATGGATATAAAATTCTAAACCAATAGCACTATGATACCATGAAGGGATATGAACAAAAGTAAAAAAATTAGAGAGATTAAAACTAAAATGATTTATTATGATTCAGAATTAATTCCCTATTATATAAGGAGCTATATGTAACGACCAAATTTTTAGTATGTCTAGATCATACTGAAAATTGAGCGCTACCAACTTGTCTTCCTAATTATTATCTATTATTTATTGTATGAGTCTGTGCCTTGTTAGAGCGTTATCGTTTTACGGGTAAATTTATTTTTGAAAAAGTTTGATCTAACTTTCGGGTTGATAAGCGAAATGATCCATAGTCAAATCATAAATAATAATAAGTAAAATAGTTATAAGCAACCACACTTTTATACATCTCAAGCGGTTAACAACACTCAGATAACCAGCCTTTATTAAAGTATAGATGTCAATTAGAACAACTCTAGAAATAGCTAGATAATTACTATATATATATCCCAAGTCCTGACCTGTTTGAGAAGTCCCTAAGTTGGCACTCAGGCTAGTCTAGACTTTATACTCACTCAATCCTTCTAAACTACAAAAGCGAAGGAAAGTACGTTCTAGGTCTTCAAAACTCAGGTCAAGTTGAATGTCATCAAAAGGTGGATCATCATCTACTACTCCTCTGCACAATCATACATTGTCGTAGGACATCTCGCTAGTACTTCATCAAGTAGCCTCATAACAGAAGCCTCGTACAAAAGGACTTAGGTTAAAATTCATATTCAAAACGGGGTACAGATGTTGGCTGGTCTCACAAGTCAAGCTAAGCAAGATATCTATAGAAGAACATCAAGAAAACACAAGTTTAGCAAGATTTTCTTGTAACTGAACCAAAGAGGAGGGATCCATTTAACCGGATTTTGATCCATGAAAAGTGGCATGGATTTGAAGAGAAAGAAGAGATGATCACTTTAATCGTTTGGAATTTTGATTTGATTTTTGGTTTGGAAGAAATCAAGATTTGAAGTTCTATGTGTTCAAAGTTTTCTCTTTTTTCTTTCTCTCTTATTTTCGGCCATTTAAGGTGGAAATGAGAAGTTTGGAGTGTCTTGGGGGTGGGAAAAAACATGCTTGATGTTGATTGGCTAGTTAGGGAGGTAGTTGAAAAATATCTCAGGTGTATAATTACTAAAACTAGATGTATTAGAACACACACTTAACAACACATCTAGAAATTAATATATGAAATACTAGTATAGATGATACTAGTAACATGATTAACATGAGAATAGAAGATATATGATGAGACATTAGCATAGCTAAAGTCATCAGAGAGTGCTGGTATTAACTTGCACCAGAAGACTGTGAGTCTGATTAAACTTATCTCTTATTTTTAACTAAAGCAGATCAAATAATATTATAGTATTACTCAAGTAGCTCTAATATTGATATAATAATAATATTATATTATTATTTCTCTTCTCTCGTGAATCGAGTTCGACTCGTCAAACTGAGACTAACTATGGAAACTAAAATCTAAAACTCTTAACCGAAACAGTTCAAAAACTAAGTTTCGTGACTGTGTCGTCAAGCTTATCACAGAAAATATTCTTGCTTAATAATAACATAAAAATGATGTAGGTTGAGGTGTTTGATGATATAGTAAAAGTGTTTTTTTTTGCTAAACTTTCAGAAACTCTACTTCTTTAGATAAAGTATCATGTATTTGAAAACTAGGTTGTATATATAATAGAGGATTATAATGTAGAACAAAATCCATTACTTATCTATTCTAAATATAATAGTTAAGCAGTTCACTCACCGAGGCATATCCACAGTGTTCCCTCCAATTGAGCATACCCTTAGGTGACAACACGTTTGCAGCCAATGTAAGATGGTTAGGTCCTTGAAATAAGTTGTTCATTAGTTAAAGTAAATAGTTCCCTCGATGACACTCAAAATGAGAAGTAAGGGCAGATGTGGACACGTGGCTAGGGTTCGGGGACAACTAATGTCACAATGAAAATATAAGGAAACTAAAATGTTATAGAAACATGGCTCGGTGTGGAAAAGAAATTGACCTCCTCTCAACAGGCCCTCTTGCCGAAATTGCAACGCAGTGAACGAGGCTACCAGTATTACTTCTAAGAATCGCGCTTGCGTGACTCGCTTGCATGGTGAGAGGTCTTGGAAAAACTCAAAATGTCTGTAAAGGAAGAATCTTCTGCAACACCTGACCGGTGACTTGCAGTTAATAAAGCGATCGATTTGGTATCTCTCACTTAGACGGGCTCTGTCCGGTATTAAAAAATTACAGATTTTCCCACCCACCACTATCATCATGACAAAAATAGTTGTGTATAAATATGAGGACCCCAAAGCTTATACAAAATATATATGTGTATTGTTATTTGGATCTGCTATAGGTTGAGCTCGATATTCTTTTTTGCTGCAAATAAATGGCTGCGAGGAAGGATTTTGTCAGGGATATCAATCCAACCAAGCTTGCCTAGTCCTTGGTTGTGGGGGTCGCTCGATTGTATGAGTTTCCAAGTTAGTGGAACAAGAATGAGATGTTTAGCTTAGAGTTGGTTTTACAAGATGAGGAGATATTTCCATCATTCATACTTATACCTTGCAGTTTCTTCTTAGGTGTGCATTAATAAGTTATGTTCATGTTATTTTTATCCAACTTACAAGGTGATAGAATTCATGCAACCATTTGCAAGCCTGGGTTGGAGTTGTTCAAAAATAGAATAAAGGAGCATTGTGTTTATAGTATGCAAAATTTTATTGTCAAGCTTAACAATGGAAAGGTTAGGACAACTCCTCACAAGTACAAGCTTAACTTTTATACAAAGACTGTGGTGGCAGTCCTACCTATTGAGACTTTTGCTTTTAACACATTCAAGTTCCGTCTGTTTCATGAACTTGATGAAAATGGTTCAACTGACGGAAATCTATTATTTGGTAAGTTTAATTGAAATAGCTTTTTCTTGTCATCCTTTGATCAGATTAGGAAGTTATACCTTTAGATTTAAAGCTATGTATTGTGACATGCAGATTACATAGGAGAGATTGTTGGAAAGGAGGAGGTCAGGGGGCTGATTACACGCACTGGTGATGAAACGAAGCTTATTACACTTCAGTTGGAAGATCTAGAGTAATGTTTATTGCTTTGGATATGTGTCAACTATGAATTTAGTATGAGTTTTCAATCATTTAAACTGAGGCTTACTTTGGGTATTACTGCGGTCATGCACTAAAGAAAAAGAAAAAATGCAATCATTATTTAAAGGGGAAGTAAAATTTTTTTTACGCCTAAATGTGTCTAAATTGTTGGATATGTTAAATAGATCATGACTCAGCAGATGCTGGTAAATTAGTTTAACATATTGTGCATATTATATTATACGGACAAACTATGTAACTTTGATGCACTACTTTATGTGATTCGTAACTAATAGTGGACAAATTAGTTAAGGTGTGGTGTTCTGTTTTTCGTTCCAGAAAGCACAAAATTAAATGTACATTGTTTGGAGAATTGGTCGATGAAGTTCCTCCACATCTCGAGCGAGATGATGGGGAGCCTTTCATAATTGTGGTTCAGCTCTTTAAGTCCAACATGTACTTGAATTCTGTCAATATTCAAAGCACCTACTATGTGTTCACATGTTACTTCAATCCAAACCTTCCTGAGGTTATTGACTACAAGAAAAGGTTTGTTATTGGTGCACAAATACTTGGTTTATTCTGCATTTAGATTTCAGATTTTGAATATGATATTAGCGTATGTTAACTTTTTGCCGTATGCATAGATTGGCAACGGATTTTGTTTCTTGTTCACAACGAATTAGTCACCTGGAAGCTCAATCTCAATACTCAGTCACAGATGCGATCAATGCCGGCATTGTACCAGTGCGCACTATAGAAGAGGTTCTTAATATGACTGAGGTGAGATTGCAATCTGATAACTTAGACTGTATGTATTTCATTACTAACTTAGACCATTTTTGTTAGGAAACGTCATGTTGGATTGTTGGGACTATTGTTTCTCTAGAGGTTGGTAAAGATGATTGGTCCTATATATCGTGTAAGACATGTCCTAAGAAGGTTGTGTAGAGCAAAGATAGGTATTGGTCTGATAATTATAGGCGTGTAGGCTTCAAGGTTATGCTAAGGTTGGTTGTTAGATCAGAAAATTTTCCTAATTTTCGTAATACGTGCTTTATATATTCAATTGGCAAATATAGTGTAGTTGCATGTAGTTATCTTTATGGGTTACGGTTAATATGTTGCTGAGATGTTAATGTAGGTATAGGCTCCAAGTAATTGTGACTGATGGAAGTGGTTGTCTGAACCTCCTTGTGTGGAACAAAGAAGCAGAGCAAATGATAGAAAAGGCTGCTGAGAAAGTTAAGGAATTATCTGTAAGTCAAATTGATTCGAGCTAAAAAAAAATTCTCATAGAGAATGTGTTTATGCAGCTGAGTAAAACATTCTATCCTCCATGTAAAGAAATGCAAGAAAGGAAAGTCATACCCTAAATACCTGGAGAATATGATTGACAAAAGGTTCTTATTCAAGCTTAACATCATATACAAGACTATCAATGCCGTGAAAAGGGTGTATAGTGTCACAAAACTTTTGGACGACGAGTCCCTCATGTCCAGTTATGGTGTGCCCAACTCTTCTTCTGATGCTTCTGTAAGTGCAGGATGTTATGCTAAGACCTAAAACTTTTCTCTGCTATTCAATGTATTGTTGTACCTAACATGATTCTTAACTTTATCTTACTTCGTGCAGTGTTTGCAGATGCTAGCTAATATCCCTATAGCTGAAACAAACGAAGATAGCAATGGTCATGCTGCAGTTTTCCTATCCAAGGTAAAGAGTTTATGCATGTCACATCATTCTGTTAGCTATGGTAAATAGAGATAACTATCTATAATGAAGAGGCTGCTAAGTATGTAGTTTCTGATTGTGGAGTTTGTCTGAAACTTAGGATTCTGCTGTTGAGAGCAACTGCGATAGCTCCTGTCAAACTCTAGCCAAGAGAACAGCTACTGATGCAGTTGATGACTCCCCAGCAGAAGCAGCCTTGTCTCCAGATGTTCAGGAATCAGCTAACAAAACATTTAAGAGGAATTATCGAAGAAAAAAGATTGATTGAAAAGTTTGTATGGAAGTTACAGTGTTGGTTTGGTTAAGTTTGTCGTGGGATAAATCTTTTGTTAGCATTATAGCTTAAT
Source organism: Arachis hypogaea (assembly GCF_003086295.3). NCBI lineage: Eukaryota > Viridiplantae > Streptophyta > Magnoliopsida > Fabales > Fabaceae > Arachis > Arachis hypogaea. The sequence continues at coordinate 111,537,845 of NC_092039.1, read as the reverse complement.
GTTTTCTTAGCCTTTCAATCTGTTTGTAGTTTATATATTGTGTGTCGTTTCAATGCTCCTTCTTTTGTGATGTTTAATGTCTCCTCAATTTAGTTGCTTTGTTTATTAAGTTCTTAGGTGCATTATCTATAGCTGGCTGCAGCTGGTAATATTGTCCAAGATTTTAAGCCTTACAAATTATGTTATTTATTAGTCCATTTGCCAGAAAACAATTTCCCTTTATCACACATTGACATCATTCTCTAATCCTCGATTGAAAAGTATACTAATTAAACCATAGTAAATCTGTCAACTCCTACAATAGTCATAATAACTTATTTCATTTCTTATTCTGATGTATTTCCTCACAAAATCAATAGGATATTATTGAGAAAAGAAAGCCAAATTGCAAGAGTCTTTACTCAGTGTTTGGGTATTCAAACAACATTATTTATACTCATTAAAATCTTTAATGGGACCATAGCTCATTGTTTGACCAACTATTGTGCCAAAAATCGAAAAAAATCTATGTTCTGAATTATACAAGTATAATAGTGCATTTTTGTCTTAGTAGTTCTTTAAGTCATAAGCTATTAGCCATGACAGCAGTCTCAGTTGATTATTTGGCTTAGAGATTAACCGTGACCAATATTTTGATTTTATAATTCAATTTTTTTTGTGGAAATATCATTTTAAATTTTTAATCCTGTGAACAAAAATTTGGCTTCATGTTGTACGAATAAAAATTAAAATATAATATTCAATTCATTAGGTGGATACATAATTAGAATAGCACAATTGTGATATTTGAAGTTAGACTCATTTTAATTCTGCTGGATAGCCATGAATATAATTTTTGTGCATATGGAGCATGACTAGATATCAAGTTTATTCTCAACTACTTTTACTTACCAACTGTATGAAAAAGATATATATATATATATATATATATATATATATATATATATATATATATATATATATATATATATATATTTACAAGTTGAGGTTGTGCCTAATAAGTAACGTTGGTTTTAAACCAGAAATTTTGCATTACTTTTGTATTTGGTTCACATCACCTTAAATTCTAAATTAGACCAGTATAACTTGCAGATTAAGTTGTTTGGTTAGTTGCACATGTTGTGGTTCTTATAGCTTTCTGGAAAACAGAATATAATTGTACTGCATTCCTTATTATGATTAGTTTCTCATGCCATGGTTTACTTCTCTCTTGATCTTGCCTTTATGCCTGCATTGTGTTCTTGGACCTATGTCCCTGGAATTTTCATAACATTATTCTTTTACTTTTACAATCAATAAAATAATTTATTCAGGGATTAAGGTGTAACGATATACATTAATTGGTGATAAGGAACCAAAGCCTAGAGCGCTTTGTGTAAACATTGCCCTCAAATGTGCGCTTCTAAGGAGGTAGTCATTACATTAAGCATGACAACCACAATAGATTGAATTATATATCTATTTGGAAGCATGGATGACAAACCCTGCGTTCCTCCATTATTTGCACCTTGCTGCATGTGGTAATGTTGTTGAACCTTTTAAGCCCTATAAGCTATCTTATTTATTAACCCATTTGCCACAAAACTTTCCCCTTATCACACATTCACATCATTCTTCAATCCTCCATTGAAAAGTATACTAATTAAACCATTGTGAATCTATCTCTGCAACAAATATTTGCCCAATTGATTGTATGTATGCAAACTCAATTTTAGATATCAAAACTCTATTATAAGAATAACTAACACTAGTCATAAACACTTATTTCATTCCTGACCCAGATTATATTTACTTACATACAATGAATGAGATATTATTCAAAAAGAAAGCCAAATTGTTCTGTCTTCACTAATTGTTTGCATATTCTAGCAATATCATTTACATTCAGTAAAATCTTTAATGGGAGCATAGCAACATAGCTCATACTTTGAGCAACTGTTGTGCCAATGAAGGAAAAAGAAATTCTATTCTGAATTATACAAGTATAAAATTGCATTTTTCATTTAGGAATAACAAGTTACAGAATACAGCATTCTCTTTAAAATAATTAGTAGAATGTATCATAATTTAGGTTTGCATGTGTAACCAATATTCCCAAGATTTTACAATACATTTCACCAATGAGGTTTAAATTTTAATTTTAATTTAATACCTTGCAAAGCTAGCCGACTTGCATTTTGCCGCATGCTAGCTCAATCAATAACTAAAACAACTCAATCGAAATGCACTTGGAATGGGAAGAAGAAGTAACACCACTACCGTATTGGATCCCATTCTGTTTGCTTCCTTTATAGCGATGTAATGGCAGAGATAATTATGTGAATATCCTGCAATCAGATTTGGAAAAATCAAGATCATTATCTATTGTCATTTCTAGCAAGTCTCTTAAGCAATTAAATTTGGCAGCCTGCCGTCACATTACAAATGGCGGGCTTGCTTTGTTTTATTAAAGAAACCAAATGACAAGGGCAAATTACTTTAAAATCCAGACTTAACTCATTCCAAAATGGGAGATTTTATTAGATAAACAAATAAAGCAGGGGGTTAGAATGGAGAGAATACACACAACTGGGTAAACTTGATTTATTAGTCATGTCGGCATTAATAGTGAATCTTCACCAGGATTATATTCCCCTGCTTTGTAGCTTGATTTAATACTTGCTTTAATTTCACTTTGAGATGCCTTCCATATGCTGACATATGAGCTTCTTGCTATTGTATCTACTTGACCTTAACTTACTCTCTAGGAATTTTGCCATTGCGAGCCTCAAGGCGAGCTTCAGCAGAACAAACATTTGTCACCTATACACGCAAAATAAATTGGACATGCCAAAATCCTATTTATTTATTTATTGATCATTAGAAGGTGACTCAGGGAGTTGTTCACCCGCCATCTTTGGCTTGAGAAACTCTGACTTCCCTACCAAAAGTATTCCCCTTTCAACTATGAGATCTTCTGAATTTGTCAACCTTGAACATTACCCATAAAAGACTAAGTAATATAGTTCTCCTTCAATTACTATTTAGTACGGATGCCTAAATATAAATAAAAAATAGTAATTTTCTCATTAATGATATACTCCTATGAACTCCTCTATAAATGAAGAGGAATACTTTGAGCATATAAACACAAGTCATACACTGAAAAAATACATTTTCCTAACCTGCATATCTTTCCCCTCCCTAATCTCTTACTTCTGCAATCCTCGCATCTCAGACACAATGAGTGATGCTCCTCCCGTCTCTATTCCCCTGCCCGAGCTCCTGGACGAGGTTATGCTTGACATTTTCCACCGTGCTGATGCTTCAACCATTTTGAATGCTCGAGCACCTGTCGCTCCTGGAGAGTCAAACTAAGCAGCTATGACTTTGTGACAACACTTGCTCAAAGGTGGAAATATCATGGCTGCTCACTCCTGATGCATTTTTGCTATCCATCCTCTCTGATGAACTCTGTAGATTGGGTTATGAGGATGGATGCTTCGAGTGGTTACACTATGTCGTTTCACTTTTCTTTTTTGCTGACATATGAAGGTTGGTTCCACATTATTGGCATTGAAAATGGGATCTTCTGCATAAGATACAGTTCCATGGGCAAGAAGTCTTACTTGCTATATTGGAATCCTGTTAGCCGAAAATAAAAAATTATCCAGGATCCTATTTATATTTTTCAGCCTGACTTGGTGTATTTATATGCTTTGGTGTACTTTCTATCCACTTTGGATTATGCCATCCTTTATATTTTCAAACAAACTTCAGAAAGTCCTTCAAGCTCACTTTCGATATATACAAGCTTTAGAAGAAACTGGAATGTGATCATTACTCGTCCAACATATGTTGTAACCTTAGATGCTACGTATGTTACACTTGATGGATCAATTTATTAGTTAAGATGCTCAGTTGATGATGATGAAAGAAGATCCCCATATATCGTATGCTTCTCCTTATTATCTAACACTTTTCAGCAAATTTTCATTCCTCAGCAGGCCTTGGCTCATTGCTACATGCTCATGCTCCTGAACCAAAAGATTTGCCTTGCCTCATCTACTCATGATGAGGAAGTATTCAGCACTTCTATTTGGCATGTTACTGTTACTGAGGAGGAGCCAGCATGGATAAGGTTGTTCATGTACAATGGTGTTGCCCCTCTCTTTACTCCTGCCATCTTTGTTGATGAAGATATAATAGAAATAAAGGAGAGGCATTTTGAAGAAGATGGCATCGATGATTCACACGTTTCACACTTTCACATATGTCGATACACTTCCATGGACAAGACTAGGAGAACTCTTCATTGGGTAGAATATGAAGATAAAGTAAGGATTAGGTCACTGCGTGTGTATCATGAGACATTATACCTGGTTCAAAGTCGAGATTTGAGAGTGCATTCAGTTTGATGAAGGTTATAAGGAGCCACATGGTATGATTAGTCTAGATTACCTCTGGTATTTGTAATCAACTTAGTTTTAAGGTTAAGTATGGTGCATGTTTTGTATTCTATCTTTGGAGCGTGCTTTTAGTGATTAATTCCAGTTTCTATGTCGTTATCTTTAGTGGAAAAAAAATATATGTTAAACCTTATTATGATGTATTAATGCATCTTTGGTAGGCCATATCTACTAGAATATCATATACGTTTATGCTTTGGTTGTTATAACTTATCTAATGGATATCGTGTTTGCAACATCAACCTGTGTATTATGATTTTCTTTATTTTTCTCTATGAATGATTATTGGTTGAGGTAAATTTCGTTATACTCTATCATAATTAAGGAAGCAATACAACGACTTTTAAAATCCTCATATAAACTGAATCCATGCTTTTAGCCCGTGATCATATAGTGCTCTATATGCATAAGGTATAGATGAAGTTCAGGGGAAATTAACTTTGCATAAGTTGTTAGCTTAGTTGCACATATTGTGGTTCTTATAGCTTACTGGCAAATAGGATACAATTTTATTGCATCTCTTTTTATGATTAGTTTCTCATGCCATGGATTATTGTCCTCTATACGTTGCCTTTATGCCTGCATAATATACTTGATTCTTCGGCTTATGAGATTAGCCATGACCAAATGTTTCAAATTTATAATTCAATTTTGCTGTAAAAATGTAATTTTCAACTTTTAATCCTATGAATAAAAATTTAGCGTCAAGTTGTAGGAATAAAAATTAAAATATAATATTCAGTTCATTAAATGGATACATAATTAGAATAGCACAATTGTCACATTTGAATTTAGGCTCAATTTAAAACCAAAGGATGCCAATAAATAGATTTTTTGTGCATATAGAGCATGAGTAAATATCAACTTTATTCTCAACTACTTTTACTTACCAACTGCATGAGAAATATATATATATATATATATATATATATATATATATATATATATATATATATATATATATAGTTACTGTAACAACCCAGACCACCCGCTAGCACGATAATGTCCGTTTTGGCATACAAGGCCTCACGATTTTGCCTTTGACGATAGGGATGATAGGCGAACCCCCCACACTCACTTGTCAAAACACGTCATGCTAGGGAGAGGTATCCGCACTCTTATAAGGCATGCTTCGTTCCTGTCTCCAACCGATGTGGAACCCTACAATCCACCCCCCAAGGGAGCCCAGCACCCTCGCTGGCACATCGATCCAGGCTCCAACTCTGATACCATCTGTAACAGCCTAGACCACCCGCTAGCACAATATTATCCGCTTTGACACACAAGGCCTCACGGTTTTGCCATTGATGATAGAGATGATAGCCGAAGACCTCCACACTCACTCGTCAAAATGTGTCATGCTAGGGAGAGGTATCCACACCCTTAAGGCATGCTTCGTTATAAAGGTGTGGATACCTCTCCCTAGCATGACGCGTTTTGACGAGTGAGTGTGGGGAGCTTCGGCTATCATCCATATCGTCAAAGGCAAAACCGTGAGGCCTTGTGTGCCAAAGCGGACAATATCGTGCTAGCGGGTGGTCTGGGATGTTACAGTTACAAGTTGCTGTTATGCCTAAAGAAGCAAAGTTGGGTTTAAATCAGAAAATTTACATTTTTTTGTATTTGGTTTACATCACTTTAGTTTCACATATTGTGGTTCTTATAGTTTATTGACAAACAAGATATAATTTTATTGCATCCCTTTTTATGATTAGTTTCTCATGGCCCTCTAGACCTTGCCTTTATGGTTGTATTGTGTACTTGGTCCTATATCTCTAGAATTTTCATAACACTATTCTTTTACTTTTACAACGAATAAAATAATTTTTTCATGACTTGAAGGTGTAACCATACACATTAATGAGTGATAAAGAACCAACGCCTAGAGGGCTTTGTGTAAACATTGCCTTCAAATATGCGCTTCTAAGGAGGCAGTCATTACATTAGCCATGACACCAGTCTCAGTTGAGTCTTTGGCATACAGATTAGCCATGACTAACCTTTTCAATTTATAATTCAATATTTTTGCGAAAATGTCATTTTAAATTTTTAAATCTATTATAGGAATAAAAATTAAAATATAGTTTTCAATTTATTAATTTGATACATAATTAAAATAATACAATTGTGACATCTGAAGCTAGAGTCAATCTGAAACCAAAGGATGGCCATGAATAGATTTTTTGTTTTCCTATACTATGACTAAATATGAAATTTATTCTCAACTACTGTTACTTGCCAACTGCATGAAAAAGAAATGTATACTTACAAGTTGATGTTGTGACAAAAGAAAGAAAGTTGGGTTTAAACTAAAAAATTTGCATTATTTTTGTATTGGTTTCACATCACCTTAAATGCCAAATCAGAGCAGTATAATTGGGACGCTGTGCATAGAAGCCCGAAAAGCTATGCCAGCACATTATCACTTTTGCTGTGATTTCATGTCAACAGCTTCCTAAACTTTTCTCTGTGATAGGATACTTTGTAAACAATTCCACATGTAAATGGGTGTATAAAAAATATCTAACAAAGTCAACTTGGCCCTATAAGATCTATTTATGCTTTTATAAGATCGTGCATCAAAGAGCAGGATCTTTTTTTAACGTCTCTTTATGCTTTTGTGTTACTTTCCTTTCCAACATAACACATGTGTTCAACTCAAGTTTAAAAATAGAGTGTGAAACTGGAATTGCTGATTCTTCTTTTAATTGTCTTCCAGAAGATGTACTCCTTTACATCTTTGGAAAGGTTAATCCTTCCTGTATTTGCAGATGTAGGGTACTGAACACATTTTGGTGTTCTGCTTTAAAGGAGTATAAATTCTTATCGCAGAACCACCTAAGTTATGCCCCATTTAAACAAACACTTATACTACATTTTTGTTCCCCGAATGGAGAACCAATAATAATACAATTCTAAGTGTTAATCCTTCAACAGGTGTAGCTACCAGGTTGTCCCTCGCAACGGAGCTGGCAAAGTGTGATGATTTTGGAATTGTGGGTTCCTGTTTCGGCAACCTCTGCCTCACATTAAGTAACGGCTGTCACTACAACAAGTTACTCATATGGAACATCCTTACACGCAGCGTGTGACAATTGCCTCAGCCACGGCCGTTTAAGGCGCCTACATGCGTCTCAGTTTTTGCTTTTACTTACTATCCTTCTAGCACATACTACTGCATTGTGCACGTATTCAAGCAAAACTTTGAAGACAAAAACATTTGAATTACCCTATGGAACAGCCAACACGAACAGTGGGAACCAAAGAGAGTTTCGACTGGTGACATCAACAAGGTAGGTGCTGACTACGTTTCGCAGAAGGGGTTGGTCCTCTAGATTAACTTTGGAGGCCACAATTTACAGGCCCCTATTTCTATAATAATATTTTGTATAAGTAGCTACAAGTGGCATCAGCTTCGAATTCCTAACAATGCAAGGTCAGATTGCAATTCACTAATTCTATTGAAAGATTTGACTTGCTTCATGTCATACACACCTAAGAATGATCACTACAGTGTTTCGTTATGGTTTCTTGAAATGAAAAGAGAGAATTGCCTTCGATGGTTCCCTCTTTATCAATTGGAAAGCTTTAGACTATATGAGCAACCCAGGCTATTTTTGGATGAAGACATTATAACTATAACACAAGAGGGGAGGCAAGCAGGAGTGAATCCCAATAAAATTGTGCTCTCAAGATGCTCATAGAATCCATATCAACGACGACATCTGCTTTGTCAAAGCTGGCCAATGAAAGTTGGAGTGAAGGGACTCATGCTTTACATTCCAGACCTATTCCCAACTTAATTTGAAAAGAATAGTCTCTAGCCTTTGGATAAAAGATCTCGCATAGAAATTTCCTTTTGCATTTATCATGATAAATTATGCTGGATTTATAATCCAAATCCATAATCTTTGTTAATCATATATTACCTTGCTTAAATTCAGTTATATTTTTAATGCTTTTATTTAATAGTTAGTTATACACTTAATCATATTCCCAACACCACGCATTAAAAGAAATGTTACATTCTGAAATTTAGTTGATAATTCTTAAAATAAATTCACTATGTGGCACAAGTGAAGAATACCACAGGGATAAATGTTAGAAAAATATTGTAGTCCATTATGGATCTTGAGAGATCCGACTAAGTATCTGTTAATTGTCAGATTTTCTACCCTGCATTAAAAGGATAAACCTTCGTCATATGCCTCCACTTCTTCTACATGGTGAAAAAATGCAGCTTCGCACCAATTCAGTACACCAGGCATCATAAAATCCTGAGTTTTTTTTAGAGGTACTTTCAACCCATGCATGTGACATCCTCTTCCAGGCTTCCACACCATGGTTACGATTCAGCTATGTGTGAATTACAACTTGAAGATTTAATTCGCAAATGGATCCTAAAATTGTAAATACATAGTATCTCACTGAACCTCAATACCCATCAAACAGTAATTTCATTTTTTTCGACCCAGATTTCCCTCATCAGCCTAACCTGAAATTGCAACGCTAGCATGAAACAATTGGGTCAAAATGCAAAAGAAACGAGGCACTATAGATTGGCAAAGCTATCCGCGAAAAAAGAAAGCTAACTGATTCAGACCACAAAAGTGCTTTCAAACTATATGTTAAGGTCATACGAAACAAATTTCATGTTGCCTTTGTGCTGCATTCCTGCATTAACCAGCATTATTTTATCCTTTCTAATCCTTTGCAGAAAACCTTGGGATAGCACAACTACTTTCACAAAAGCAACCTGTAGGCATAATGTATACATGTTGCAATAGTACACCACCGTGTGAAGATAGAACCCCATTGAAGGAGTTGTCAATTACTTTCTTACAAAGTATGTTATGTAGATGGCTGACACATATAGGTGAAGTTATTTAAATGAAAAATAAAAAGAACTTATTTTGTGTAAGTTACGCCCTACACCTCTGTCTAAACCATACTATATTACTCACAAATTCAGCAACTTACATTGTAAAATTCTCTTTCTTGTGGTAGCGATAACATCACAAAATTAATTAGAGGAGCCTATCACCTTGAGTTACAGCAAATTGGCCTGCGATTGAAGTTTTGTGGGACCACTTCAGTGTAGATTTTGGTTCTTGCTATTTCTTAGCTAAGCATTGCTAACAATAGGACCCTTCATGTTTCAGGCTCTAGCTATAACCATGACAAGCCAAGTCCTCCAAATGCATCTAGCCGCACCAGCGTCACAAATAATTTTTCAATACAGTTAGGGACCTCAGGGATTTTTCACACCACTGATCAATCACTCGGTAAAGATTTCTTTAATGCCATTAGCAACTTCTCGCATACAACTTCATCTATCAAAATGATTACACTTCAAGGTTTGGACTCTTTCGAATATCATGCAAGTTGTGATTGTTTGACACACAGACCTATTCTAACCGTATCGTATACATTTGTTGCTGTAATTAGGAGGAGAGAACATGATGCAACTAACCTCATGTCTAACTCATCTTTCCTCCTATGCTCAAAAGCCTTCAAGAAGTGTGAGCACAGGATGCCACATTCTGATTCCATCAACACATGACTATAGTAATGTGAAATCATCCAGGCTTGCAACCAACTGGGATCTGTTCTCAGGTGAAGGTACAAATCTATTTCCCTTCTTATTCACAATTCATGCAGCTAAATTATGCATACATATACCAGTGTATAACTATAACGATCTAAAATAACAAAAGGATGATGCCATAATTTTCCCTTCTTTAGGTCGAACAATGTTGCAAGAGCTTCTTTCAAACAAAATCAGAATTGGTATCATTTTCACAACGTCTTCGAGGCATGTACCATTCATCTCTGATGTGTTTAACGCATCCGCAAACAACACATCCAACTTTGGACCAAGCAATATGCAAATCTGCCCTCCATTCGAAGCCAACCAAGGTAACATTAAAGACCAACTTTGTATAAAATTTTTCTTCTTCATGTTTTATATCATAAACAAATTCATTAACACAAACTTTTTGAAGCGTTCCTAAAGACGAAATCAAATGCATGTAAAACATTCAGATAAAAGCCAAAATTGTTTGTGTAGACCATTCTTTCCATATTGAGGAAGTCAATAGAGATGATGCACATGATTATGAGACCAACTCCGGTGCCGGTTTCAGTTTCAGCCAAAATCAAAATCCAGGAGAAGCTCCTCCAGGTAACAAAGTTGCACAGCATTTTGATATATCATTGTCTGACATAGCAACATATAGGTTGATGGGCACATGATTCATGGAATGTTCTCAATTTAGCAGATTTACAACTGACAACAGAGCATACAGAGCCAACCATAACACGCCATAACACGGAGTCAACCATCGAGCAGGATTGCCACCAATGATGTCAATCCAGATTTGTCCTTTACTTATCAATTTTGTTAGCGGCAGGGGCGGAGCTTAGTTAAGACAAGGGGGGGCCATGGCCCCCCAAACTTTTGTTAAAAAAATTAGTAGTACTTCTTAAAAAATAGTTTAATTGGCTCAAATATTTTATTATGACTTAAAATATCAAAGTTCAATCTTCATCTCTTGCTTTTATTGCACAATAGTTTTTAGTTTAAAACATTCAAATATTGTTGGATTTGGACTGAACTGAGTGTATTCGCATTTCGTCTCTATTAAATAAGCAACACTCCCTCAATTTTTAAGTTCAAATATAAAAAATTAGATATTTTTTATTTATCTAATTTAATATTATTTTATATTTTACTATTTATTTAATTTAATTTTTATATGATAAAAAATATTAGAATATTCAATAAGAATTGATATTATTGTATTTGTATAAATTGATAAAAAAATTCAATAAATATTATAAATTTTAATATTTGTCCTTCTAACTTCTTTTTTACTTAATTTACAGAATATATATTCAAATTTTTATATAAAATAATCATGAAAAATCAAGAAATTGATGCATTTTTAAGAGAAAGGCTATAATATTCAAGAAGGAAAACATATAACTTTTACAATATCAACACTTGTAGATAGTTCTTCTACTTTAATGAATCACGAAAAAAGTGAGATATAACCTTCAAAAGTTCAAAGTGTTGCATCTGATGAGTTTGACCTTAATTCTTTGGAACGAGACCCTAAAAAACGGCTTTAAATTTGACAATATTATCCAAATCAGAGAGATGAGGTTAGACGAACTTATCTTAAATGGAGTCTATATCAAAAACATCTTGACAATTATCTTCTATCTGACCCCCTAATTTTTTTTCAAGCTCCGCCACTGGTTAGCGGTATCCTTTTGATTCTTACGGGCTCTACCCTGAGATCTTTAACAATCTAATTTTTAATGTGAGATGCTTATGAATATATCTTTTCATCGATGTATATTTGAATGGATGTACTGTATATACTCCTTATGGTTATAGTATAAGTAACAATAATTTATCCTAACCATAGTTACTACCCTAGTGAATTCGCAAATTAATGATTCAGATATCCACAATGCGGTTCATGAACAGTTATGTGCGCCAGGGATGAACCCAGGCTTAGGAGAAGGGTGGCACTTGCCAATATAATTCAATATATAAAAAGTAATAATTCTATATAAATCAATATATTTGTCCCAATGTGATTATATTTTTTACCCACAAAAATTTACAAAATTTTATTTTAAAATTCATGTTAAAAATATTTTTTTATTCAAGTTAACGTGTAACAATATTTATTTTGTTAAATTTGATTTAATATCAAATTAAAAATAATTAAATAAATTAACTCAATAAAAAATTAATAAACAATGATAATATAATTTTTTAAATCTAATCAACTAATTAATTAACAAACTAAATCCCAATTTTCTAAATATAAATAAATTTATCAGTATTTGTTTGTCTTCAAACATTAATTTAAATTAGAAAAAATAATATTTATCTATTAATTAATGTTTTTTATTTTAAAATTATATGATACTTTTTAATTTTATCTCTTAAATAATCTTGCTTATAATAACCATTTTGGACTAAAAATTATTTTATGTCATAAATATTATAACAAATAAATTTTTTTAATTGAATATAAGATAATTAATATTTGAAAATTATAATGAATAATAGAACAATTATTTAAAGGCATAGAAGTTAATTTTGATATATTAAAATATGTATATTTTTTATATACTTATTTGATTATATTTATTCTTTTAGATAATTATTTGTGTGATGAATGTAAAATATATTTTTTAATTACAATACATAATTAAATAGATGCATAAATTCTTTAATCTAACAGTATATCAAAAATAAATTACAAATATATAAAATTATTAATAATTTAAAAAAAGAGAAAAATAATTATGAATTAAATTTTTATTATTTGATATAAACATATTTTTCATATGGATTCATTTTTTTATGGTATTTAAATGTAATTATAGTTTCAAATTATAAATTATAAATGATAATATTAACAGGTGCTAACATGCCAATTAATTTAGTTTTTATTATTAAATATATACAAAAATAAATAAAAAAATTAGTTAGGATGACAAATTATTTATAATTTAATTAAAATATTTTAAGTTCAACTTTTAGAAATAAAAAATATTTTTTATAAATTATATATAATAAATGGTATTTAAAAATAAAAATATTCACTAACTCTTTTTAATTTTTATATCTCTGTTATATTTTTAATATAATTAGTAATGTTCAACAAAATTTATTTTAAGATATATATTTTTATCTGACTTTCAAAATTTTTTTGGCCCATCACTGATCTGTGCTGTATACTGTATCTTAATAAGCATTATATCGTTTGAAGATTTATTAACTAATGTCTTAACTCATTTTAAATTGAACTCTTTGGTACAAAATAAGGTTTAGAATACGTTGCTTTCAATTTGTTTGGTTTCATTAAATATGCTTATTATTTGAATTTGTAATATTCCTTTCAATTCACTTTATCATTATATAAGAATGTCGGAATGCATTTATAGCCAATAGATTATTAATATCTCTTTATTCAAATATAATTAAACGTATTTTTTTATAACTGAATCTATATTTTCAAAATTTTATGCAAATATGAAATAGAACTTCTCAAAAAAATATACTTTTAAAAATAATAAAAAAATATAATTCAACCACGAGTCCACGACAAATCATTCAATGTTTTGATAAAAGTACGTTTTGAATTTATTAACGATAAAAAAATTAATAACAATAATAAATATATTTTTTATAAATAGCAAATGACTTGTGTAACTAACAACGACTAAATGCACAAATAATTTGTTTGTTACATGAATTATTTATTATTTGTAAATAATATATTTATGTTTGTTAGTTTTATTATATTTTAAAATATATTAAAAAATTTTGTATCATTTCAAACATTACGTTTATCAAAAGATTAAACAAGTAAAAATATTTTTTATGTATTTTTAAATTAACTTTGATATATTAATAACATAAATAATTTTACATAATAATTCAATTGGATTTATATATCTAAAATAATTTTTTAAACGTAAATCTAAAGATACGTTATTCGGTTACAATTCTTTTTACTTACAATTCATAAAAAAATTCTTTTAAATAATTATTAATATGTTATTTAAAATGGAAACAAAACAAAAGGGATAAAAAATATGGCGTCGTAAGCGCGGTTGAATTATTTTTTCATTTTTTTTGAAGAATATAATTTTTTAGAGGTCTATTCATATTTTCACAGATTTTTAAAATATAGATTGATTTATGAAAAATACTTTTAATTTTATTCAGATAACAAAATCTAATAATTTTAATTTATTTATTAGGTAAATTTTAATAGAAATTAAAAACAATGGTTATAGAGGTAATGGTTATGAATAAATTCACACTTGAATTTAATGACTATAATAGATGCATTCCTTGCATACCATTAATTAGGTAGATTTAATCTTAGTCATTTAAATTAATCTAATAATTATAAATGCATTCTCATATTCTCGTATAAAAATTCTATTCTCATAATATACATTTTATATATATAGAGAAGGGGGTTGTTTAAGTAACAGTTATCCAATCTCCAACTTTATTTTTCTTTCACATCTCCACATTCCCTAATTTTAAACCTAAGTGAGGTTTAAAATTACTTGCAAACATTTTGATCCACAACATGATACTTCATCGGACATCGTAAAATTTTAATAGTAATTATAGTCTTATGCAACCTGAATTCATATGACAAAACATTTTTTATCAAGACTCTTAACATGTATATATTGCATGATTTGAATATCTATCAACCTTATTATATTTAATTTGATTGTGGTCTCTTTTCCGAGCTAAACACACATTTGTGAATGCCTATTTCCTTTCTATAGATTATTGGGATATTGGAGATCCGACCTTTACATGCCAACACTGCAAAGCTATATTCTAGCACGAAGAGCGTATAAAAAAGCACTACAAGCCTAAATGTCCAAAATTTAGTCTATGTTGCCGACAAGGTCAAGTCCAACTTCCTATGCTTCAAGAACCTCCTGATTTGTTGAGGAAGCTTTACTTTGACAGCACTAAAAAAGCGGAACACTTTCGATCGAACATTAGGAGCTACAATAGTATGTTTGCTTTCACATCATTCGGGGGTAAGATACAAAGAACAATTAACCAAAGTCATAGGCCCCCAAACCTTATTCTGCATGGGCAAAATTACCATTTAATGGGAAGCTTGCTTCCACCAGAAGGCGGAGTAGCAAAATTTGCACAATTCTATATATACGACACTGAAAATGAGATTCGAAATAGAATCATCGCTGTCAGGTCATTTCCATACAATTTTATTAAAGGCTCAAACATAGTTATCTCACTTAATTCATAATGATTGCAGACATCATATTTACATGTTTTATGCCACTTTTTGCAGCTCTAATGATCACTTGAACGAACTTCATGTGGATATTGTCTCTACAATCAAAACTACGTTGGATAATCATAACGTTCTTACAAAGTCTTTCTGACTTGCTCGCGATGCACTCACAGCAAACGGCAATAATTCAGTTTGCCTTCTACTCATAGGAAAAAGAGGAAAAGATGGGAGGAGGTATAATTTGCCTTCAGTGTCTGAGGTTGCAGCCTTAATTGTCGGTGATTTTGATGGATCCACAAAAGAACGAGATATTATTGTTGAGACCAAATCAAGGTCGCTTCAAAGAATAACAGAACTCCACTCGGCTTATCTAGGCTTGCAATATCCTCTTTTATTACCTTATGGTGAAGATGGATGGAGAGAAGATATTATCTTGAACAAAGTTAAGAAAAAACCAACAGATGAAGACAAGTATGTCACAATGCGCGACTTTTTCGCATTTCAAATTCAAGACCGACCTTCGCACAACGGTGTCCTGTTACATTCCCACCGGTTATTCCAACAATTCATAGTTGATGCATTCTCAATGGTTGAAAGTGCTAGATTGAAATTTATTTACACCCACCAAACCGAATTTAGAGTTAAGATCTACAATGGGCTTCGGGATGCCATTTTCAACGGCGAGACCAATGCTGCCTCAAAGGGTAAGAGAATTATACTGCCAGCAACATTTACTGGTGGGCCAAGATACATGATTCAAAATTATCAAGACGCCATGGCAATATGTAGGTGCATTGGTTATCTAGATTTATTCATCACTTTTACATGCAATCCGCAATGGGACGAAATACAACGGTATTGTAGAATGCATAAAGTCAAACAAGAGGACATGCCAGACATGATTTGCAGACTATTCAAGGTTAAAGTGGACATGATGATTAAAGATTTTAGATACAACAAATTATTTGGTGCTACAAAAGCAGGTACGAAACTTACATATATATTTCACGTATTTATCCTTACCATGTTCCATAATTCTTCATAATTAAATGTTAAACACATGTTAATACCATATGCATTATGCTGTTTTTTCCTGTTATCTACACAATAGAATTCCAAAAGAGGGGACTCCCACATACACATATATTATTATTCTTGCATGAACAAGATAAATACCCAACCCCTGCAAACATAAACAAAATCATATGTGCTGAAATTTCTGATGTCGATGTTGACAATGCATATTACGAGGCTGTAAAGAGTTTTATGCTTCATGGTCCATGTGGTCTTAGCAAA
The DNA here is from genome assembly GCF_003086295.3 of Arachis hypogaea. Classification (NCBI taxonomy): domain Eukaryota; kingdom Viridiplantae; phylum Streptophyta; class Magnoliopsida; order Fabales; family Fabaceae; genus Arachis; species Arachis hypogaea. The sequence continues at coordinate 111,521,272 of NC_092039.1, read as the reverse complement.
CCAACTTTGCCTTGCATAGAGGAAGGTCGTTGCATCCGTCTTTTCCCTAAGAAGTTCAACAAAATGACTACAGTTGATGAAGATGGTTACCCAGTATATAAGCGTCGAGACAATGGACGCACGGTGGAAGTTTCAGGAATTCATCTATACAACCGATATGTCGTGCCACATAATAAAATGTTGTTGCTAAAATACCATGCTCACATTAACGTCGAATGGTGTAACCAGTCAAGATCTATCAAGTATTTGTTCAAATATGTAAATAAAGGAAGTGATCACGTCACAACCTGTTTTTCCACGAAGTCCACTGATGGTAAAGCAACTTTAGAAGTTGATGAAGTGAAAATATTTTACGATTGTCGATATATATCTCCTTGTGAAGCTGCTTGGAGGATCTTTTGCTATGACATTCACTACAGAAATCCATCGGTTGAGAGGCTAAGCTTTCATTTTCCAGATCAACAACCTGTTGTATTTACGGATAATGAATCATTGGTTGAAGCTGTTGCAAAGGCAACTGTTAAAGAGTCCATGTTTCTAGGCTGGTTTGCAGCAAACAAAGCAAATGCTGAAGCTAGAAAATTAACCTATAATGAGTTTCCAAGCAAGTTTGTTTGGAAATCATCTCTGAGAGCTTAGGAACCCAGGAAAAGTCATCAGGTCATTGGAAGGATGATCTTCCTACTGCCATCATCCGGTGAGCTATATTATTTAAGGTTGTTGTTAAACATTGTAAAAGGACCAACAACCTATGTAGATATCAGGACTTACAATGGTGTAATCTACTCATCATTTCGAGATGCATGCTATGCATGTGGTTTGCTAGACGGCGACAAAGAATATATTGATGCCATTGAAGAATCAAGTCATTGGGGCTCAGGTCATTATTTGCGGATGTTGTTTGCGACACTACTATGGTCTAATTCAATGGTGCGACCGTGTTCTGTTAGAAAAGCAACATAATGACTACCTCTCAAAATTAACTGTCAAGCAAAAGGGGGTATATGATAAAATCATGAGCTCTACAGATAGTCAACATGAACGTGTGTTCTTTTTGTATGGCCATGGAGGTACATGAAAAACTTTTCTTTGGATAACTTTAGCTTCAGCACTAAGATCATGTGGACAAATAGTGCTAACTGTTGCATCTAACGGCATTGCCTCTCTACTGTTACCTGGAGGTCGAACTGCACATTCTAGGTTTGTCATACCATTAACTTCAGATGAGTTCTCTATTTACAACATTAAGCAAGGAAATCCATTAGCAGAATTAATTGTAACAGCTAAGCTGATTATTTGGGACGAAGCTCCCATGATGAGCAAATTCTGTTTTGAGGCATTGGACAAGACATTGAAGGATTTGATGAGCTTCAAAGATGATTATAACCAGCACTTGCCCTTTGGAGGTAAAACAATTGTTTTTTGTGGGGACTTTTGACAAATTTTGCATGTCATCCCAAAAGGAACAAGACAAGACATTGTTAATGCGTCTTTAAACTCTTTATACCTCTGGCACCATTGTGAAGTATTAAAGCTCACTATAAACATGCGATTGCAATCTATGACTACAGATGATCAGGTAGAAGGTTTAAAGCAATTTGCTGAATGGATACTTCTAGATGGCAACGGAATATCTAATAGATCATGTGATGGCTGCAATAGCATTAACATACCTCCTGAATTTCTTATCACTAATTATAGTGATCCTATTAAGGCAATTGTGGAGGCAATCTATTCTGATTACATTGCTGACATGTGTAATGAAAGCAACTTGAAAGGTCGCACTATCTTAGCTCCTACGGTTAATGCTGTAGATTAGGTAAATGATTACATGACTGCAATGAACAGCAATGAATGCAAGACATATGTTAGTTCCAACAAATGTCTGTTCGACGGAGGTAGCAATCAAATTCAAGATATGCACACACCAGAGTTTTTAGCAACAATTAAGTGCTCGGGGGTTCCAAATCACGAATTGAAGCTCAAGGTTGGTTGCCCTGTGATGCTTATTAGAAATATTGATCACTCATCACGCCTTTGTAATGGTACCAAGTTGATAATTACAAGACTAGGAGATAAAATTATTAAGGCAAAATTGTTAAATTTCAATGATTGTCAATAAAGTCTTTATTCCTAGAATGACACTCACACCATCAGATGCCAGGCTACCCTTTAGATTCCAACGGACACAATTTTCTCTTATGGTATCTTACGCAATGACAATCAACAAAAGTCAAGGACAACCCTTGAATCACGTGGGATTGCTATTGAAAAAACCTATCTTCACTCATGGCCAACTTTATGTTGCCATCTCAAAAGTCACAAACAAAAAACGGTTGAAAATTGTAATTGCTTATGACGAAAACACAAACAATACAGAGAATGTTGTTTACCCTGAAGTCTTTAGAAATATATGACAATACGTTCAACATTACGTATATTTTTATTATTACATGATTCCTCTATACACTCATTTTCGCTTATCCAACCCTAACTATTTATCTATAACTTTATCACTACAATCTTACATCCTTTTTATATTTTTACCATTTTCCGTTTTTCATTGTAATTGTTAGCAACAATAACTTATTAACTCACAAGTACTTATCTTATGCTCAAACCATTATTTCTTCCATTACAGTACTTCTTCAACATTCATATTTAATACAATTCAAACCTTACTCAATCAATTTTACGGAATTATATTTCAAATGCTTTGAGTTACTATTTATATTATTTCTGCATCTACAAACAACACGAAAATAGTCTAATCTTTTTCATGTCTTCTTTTTTCTTTATTACAATGCTTACAATTTATTTTACCTTTTACAAATACTTTTACAATTATAAAAATCATCATTTTTTTTCTATCAGATAAAATAACCAACAATTCTTTACATTTACGCCATTTTAATCTGCATATGTATTGCCCGCGCATCGCGCAGTTCTCTTGCTAGTTATTAAAGGGATTGTTTCTACTCTTAACTATTATAACAGAATTTAACTATATTCCTTTTCTTGGTTTTCTTTTATGTCTTTTACTCTATTACCGTCTTAGTTACTTTAATTAATTTATCTCTTTTAAAACAATTATATTATACGTACATAAAAGATTAATCATTAAATTTTAATATGTATATAATAGTTTTATTTTAAAATAATTTATATATTTATTTTATAAATTTTGTTAAAAATACACATTTTAAGAATGTTATAAAAATATAGTTGAATTAAATTCTTATTATATTATAAATTAAAGAATGGACCATTCGGTTCAACTAATTAATTGATTGAATTATTGAATTATAAGATTGTGTTTGGAAAAAAAAGACTAAAATTGAAAGACAAAGATACAAAGACAAATTAAATCTTTGTATTATATTTATTGTAAAGTATATAGGACCGAATTATGTCTCAGTATTCTATTTGATTAAATTAAATATAGAGATTGAAATAAATAAAATTACTTAAATATCTTTATTAATTAAAAATAAAAACAAAATATCAAATTACTTAAAGAGTAATGCTGAAGTAAATATTATCATTTTTTGTCAGTATTTGGCCAATAATAATTTGTACTCATATTTACAAAGATTTTACATATAAAAAATATATAGTTTGTATCTATATTTATTAGAATTTTGTACACATAAATCAATATAATTTACACCATATTTTTTCAATATTTTTGGTGACTGAACATAACCCAAAGGAAAAGGACCTAAGAGAAAGAGTAATCCTACTCTCTAATAATAATGTCTAAATTATTAGGGAGCATTAACCACTCTAGGTACCCCTGTTTGTTTAAAGCAGCAGTCTTAGCCATTAAATTAGCCGCTCCGTTGTTTGTTGTAAGCTGGATGAGCACTAAAGTAGCTGTCCAATTGCGCTGAAGCATCTCTTTGATTTTGTCAAGCAGATCAGAGTCATTTCTAATCATGCTGGTTATGCCTCGCGAAACAAGAAGAAACACATCAAGATTATCAGTTTCACATATGACCTATTTGCACTCGCAATCCCAAGTCATAACAAGCCCTCTCCAAATAACATGAAGCTCACAACAGAGAACACTAGAAAGAGGTATACTGGCAGAACAACCTTTTTCAGTTTGTATATATGAATTAGTAAAATTTATTTGTTAAGAATAATTTAGTACTTATGCTGATCAAATAGTAACAAAAAATACTAAAAATTGCTGGCAAAGAATATTCTCTTAAATTAAATTTTCATCAATTTTTGACTTTTTTGCATCATCACTCTCATCTTGTGACTCGTCCCACTTATTCCTCCGCCTTTTTTGTTGCTGCAGCTACAACGCTGGTGTAGCCTGTGGTGGCGCCGCCTTAGCAGCATCCTCCTCTTTCTTCATCTTCTTTTTCTTCACAATGGCCTCAACGTCTCCTCCTTCTCCCTCTTCAATACCTGCTCCCTCATAACATCGGCGTAGGTCCTGACGGAGGAATACGATGTCTTCTCGCCAGCAAAGAAAAGATCATGGCGCTCAAGTGAGATGATCTGCTTAAGCTTCTTTTGGCGATACTCATCCTTCTTGTCAGTAATCTTCTGTGGTTTCTTGAATAATCCAATTCGACGTCACTGTCACTAGACATCTCCTTGATGAGCAGAGATTTGGACGCAGTATACGAGACAAGCTTTTGAGCAACCTCATTATGCATGACGTTGATATTCTCTTCATCTTTGTTGGCAAGAATTGAGATGACGTAGGAGTCCTTGTCAGAACCACTATAAAAGTCCATGTTGAAGGTGAGAGAAGTGAGGGGTAGAATTGGATTTTAAATTTTGATTGAGGGTATTTTAAAAGAGAAAAGTTCAATTAGTTTTTAGGTCGATTATGAAAATTTTGCTCACTCCTTTCCTCTTCTGTTTCATGACTACTCAATCATCTCTCCTACAGTAATAGTAGTAGTAGTAGTGACCAAAAAGAGTGATAAAAAAAGATTTATAGTCACAATTTTATGAAAAGATGGCTCAAAAATATCTATAATTACGATTTTGGAGATAATTTAAAAGAAATTTATAGTCACATTTTTTTTTAAAAAGAAGTTATCATAAAATACTTATGCCCTATAGTCACAGTTTTATGGGATAGAGGAGTAGGAGTCGAACTTGGGTCTTTTAAATTGAAGACCAAGTTGACAACCACTACACTAACCCGTTTCTTTAGTATTGTTAATACTTTTTATAATATATATTTCAATTTTTTATAACTAATACATATATATATACACATGGAAATACTTAACTCAATATTTTTTAAATTAATTATTTTTTGATTGAAGACAAATTAATTAATTTTAAAATAAAAAATAATAATGAATATAAAAATTAAATAAAAATTATTTATTCTGAGAAAAAAAATTATATAATTATTTAATTATATAAAAATATTTAGACTTTGAAATTATTCTTTGGATATAATTCATAAATTGTTATTCTTATTGTATCTAATTAAGATACTATATAGTAGTATGAACTAATTATATGTCTATTTTTGTATTAGTTATTTATAGAATTCGACTTAATTGTTCTTAAAATGTTAGTAAAAATATGTATTTCAAAATTTAATTTTAAGTTTTTAACTATTTTTATTTTTTATTTACATAATACCGAATTAACCGGTTCAATCAGTGACCTACCGATTGAACCAGTGACCCAATAACTTGACCGGTTCAATTATCGGTTCGGTTCTGACAACTATGCCTCAAACGGCCGCAAAATTCCCCGATCCCCCATTCCCCATTCTCCATTCTCGATCTCACTCTTAAGAAAGAAAAAAGAAGGTACCCCTAACCCATCCCTCCCCACTCCCCATTCTTTGTCGGCCTTACCTACTCCGCCCCCACCGCCATCCCTTCACCACCACCAGAAACAATCGCCGCCGCACTCTCCACTCTCAAAGGCAACTCCCTCCGCCTCGAAAACCCTGGCCCAACCGTCATCCGCACCTTCCTCTACACCAACGTCTCCCTCCTCCTCGCCAACGAACGGCCATCGCCGCCGCCGAAGGTCTCCGTCCGACTAAGGTCTCTTCGAGCTCGTGGCGTCGCCGTCTCTTCGAGCTCTCCTCGGTCGTCGTCTCCCTCTTCTCGCTCTCTGTTCGAGCACACTTCCCGTCCTCCGTCGCCGTCTCTTCGCATTGGATGTGTTTGTTACGGTAATGTTTATTTATTTATTTTATTTTATTTTGATTCTTATTGAGTTCTCTGTTTTAGATATCAGTTCTCCGTTTTATTTTGATTCTTATTAAAGTAGGTGCTCAGTGCTTAGTTTTTAAATAATAGACATACTACATAAAATGGCGACAGATTGTGTGGATTTTGATTGTAAATTATTCATGAGAATTGGAAAGAATAGAATACCAATTACATTTGGTGGAATTTGCTTGTTATTAAATTATGCATCACATGCTTGAAGAAAATTACGTATGCTTACTTGTCTATATAGCTGTAAGTCAAAATAGATAATTTTCATAAGCCAACTAGTGTAAAAAATATTGAATTAGATTTGGTCTACATGCACTTTTTTCATTGTCATTTTTTGAATGAGTATTTTAACGCGGCACTCGTTAAAAAACAGAAAAGGCATATTTTTAAATGCTTAATGTTTTCGATAATGCATGTGGTAGTTTACTTTTTCGTACTTCCTTAATAAGTTTTTACAAGATTCATTACAAATTACTTGTTCTTGTTAAGATGTGAACATTATATTGTTGTTGCATGCATAATTATTGTGCAGATTATTGCATTAAGTGCTTCAGCAAATAAGCTGTTAAAAATACAAGATAGCACAGAGGAATACGCTGCCCTTATAATGGAGGAGTTGGATCCGGAAAACTTTGGATACATTGAGGTTTATATTTTATTTTCTATCTCCAAAATCCAAAACAAAATAAACTTATTGGCCATTTATATACAAAAATGGGGCTAAGTCCTAAGAATTTGTGGCATAATGCATTCAGCTATATAACTTAGAAATGCTTCTTCTAGAAGCACCATATTCATGCTCTTGTTAGCATTTTGAGTTGCATGTACTTTTGTTGTTCAATGTGTGTTGACTTCTGTAATTTTTTTCCAAAATGGTTAACCTTTAACCATTTAATTTATTTGTTTTCAAATTTGGTTCTTCCTCTGTTTCATATATATCTTGAACGCTTAGACCAACTTCTTCATGATAGTGTATTTTTATTTTGTTTTCTCTCTTACATGATTTCATATTGCAAATCTTTGACTAATAATAATGTTTAATTTCATCCAAGTCATTCGACACATGTTACCTCTCATATTAGAATTTGAATCCAAATTTTGTAAAGGAAGAAAAATTTTAATTTTTACTTGGTGATTAGATCTACCTAGTGAGGTTAATAATAATAGGAAGAAAAATTCAAAGTCAGCTTGAATAATTCAGAGTTTGAGTTTGATGTAATGATGTCTAATTGACTTTTGCATCTTCCGGTCCATGTAGCCTATAATAGGACAAGGCTTAGTTTTTGTTGATCTCTCATAGATTCATCATTATCATTTAGTTTTTGTTGATCTCTCATGGATTCATCATTATCATTTGCCATTGTTTAAATTCGATAAGAAAGTAGCCTAATAGCACTGTTAAGCTTCTTAACATGATAGTTTATCAATTAATATCATTATTTCTCCCCCCCCCCCCCTCTTAAAGAGTAATGTTTGTTGTTGGATATTCATTTTCTTTTTCCTTTCTTTCTTCTCGTTGACTGCGTTTATTTCTGAGAACATGATAAGATAAGACCCCGAGAACAGGACACAAAGGACAGAGACACAATTTTGTGTTCTTGTATTCTGTTTGGTGATAAACTGGAACAAATTATGAAAATTCAATTTATTCTCATTTTTTTTCATTCAAAAATTTTGAAAAGAAAAATATAATAATAAAAAATATAATTATAAAAAATTAACAAAAATAATAAAAGAAAAAAATAAAAAATAAGTTGTGTCCTTTGTCAGTGTCTTTGTGTTTTTCCTGTTTGGATGGACACAAAATAGACTAATTCAGTGTCTCTGTCCATGTCTCATCTGTTAAACACGATTTTGTGTCTCCGTGTCCCTGTCTCAGTGTTCTGTCCCTGAAAACAAATGCAGCCTTTGTTCTGGTTTTAGTGCTATATTTGAAAGACTACACTTGAGTCACACCTTTCCTGTGCCTTGTTCTTTTATTCTTATGCATTTAAGAAAACTGTTATTTTTTACTTGTTAGGTCTTGGAGCTGTATGGAACACTGCAAAAGTTGAACCAGGGTCAATTGTTGCTGTTTTTGGCCTTGGAACTGTTGGTCTTGCTGTAAGTTTCTTTCCTGTAGTAGTAAATGTATTTTTTGCTTGGTCTCGAACTACCATTGCCATTGATTATTTTATACTTACAGGTTGCAAAGGGTGCAAAAAGTGCCGGTGCATCTCATATTATTGGCATTGATATCAATGGCAAGAAATTTGATACAGGTAAATGTCTGAAACATATCCCCTTGATGTTGTGAAGTGATATGCTCCAAGGTTTCATATTTCTAAGCAAGAGTGTTGTCTTACTGTGGGCAACGTTAAATACATGTTCTTCTATTTACTTCTCTTGCTATTTTATCTTGCAGCGAAGAACCTTTGGATCACCGAGTTTATTAATGCTAAAGAACACGATAAACCAATTCAGCAGGTCATAGTTGATCTTACGGATGGCGGAGTTGATTATAGTTTTGAGTGCATTGGGAATGTCTCCGTCATAAGAGCTGCTCTGGAATGCTGCCACAAGGTGAACACTGCCGCAGCAGTGTCACATTGACTCAATTGTTCAAATATTACTCTAGATGGACATAACCATGAAAATATATGTTTTGCTGAATAGGAATTTGCTCTGCATTCAACAGTATACACCATACACACCTTTTTCTCCTCGGGTAAATCCAAACACACCTTTTTTAGTTTTTATTCATTATTTAGATATCAAGTCAAAGTTAAGACTAATCGAGGATGACCTTTAAGGATTTGGGACTTCCCATATGTTTAACATTATTCAATATTGAGGCTTATTATACGATCTTTGATTCTTTATGAGAGGCAAACTCAGAACTGTCTGAAGAGATCTTGATCCACGCTGATGCATAAAGATATGAACCACTTATTCGAAATCCAGACTACACATTATACACAGTTAGAGACAAAGTATTTAGAGCCCTACACTTTTGGAACATGTCATTCAATTTTATAAGCAGCACTTTTTTTCCCCTTCACTTTTGGAACATGTCATTCAATTTTATAAGCAGCACTTTTTTTCCCCTTCAATTTTATTTGGTGAACTGAAACGTGCTGGACTTTTCTTTTTCTCCCCAACCAATATACAGATATTGAATCAAAGTTAAGAAGAATTGAGGATGACCCTGAAGGATCTGGGACTTCCCATTTGCATAGTATTATTCAAGGAATTGATCAAATTTTTGCTAATTCTTTTACTGTATGTTCAATTTAATTTTTCTGATTTATTTTTTGTTGCTAATAGTTTGAATTCTTTTCTAGGTTTGTTGTTTCCAGTGTTGCTAAGTGATTACTTGATTATTAAAAGTTATTGTTATCAAAGCTGAGGATCAAAAGGAACGAATATGTCAAGGCAAAGGATAAATTGACATCACAACTCCGAAGTTAGTTTAGAGTTAGTTACAACTAATCTTGGCTAATTTTTAGCTCCTAGAAGTACTTAGTGTTAGTATATATATTATTGTTTAGAACTGAGATTGAGACAAGTGTATTCACTTAAGTATATTAATTTATGTTGTTTGACTAAAAATATATCTAGCTTATAATGTAAATTTTATAATTTAGATGTTTTGAATTTTTTTCTTTTTAGATTTATTTTGTAATTATCACAATTTTGGGATGTGATTATGCTTTAAAAAAAAATAAAAAAACATAGTAAGTTATGGTCACGCTTTTAAAATTAGGGTGGCTATAGATAAGTTATGCACACACTAAAACCGTGACCATAGATAAGGCTATGGTCATAGTTTTTCAAAAGAGTGACCATAGAGTAAGTTATGGTCACGGTTTTAAAATAGGGTAACTATAGATAAACTATGGTCACGTTAAAAACCGTGACTATAGATAAGACTATGGTCGCGATTTTTCAAAAGGGTGACCATAGAGTGAGCTATGGTCTCGGTTTTAAAATAGGATAATCATAGATAAGCTATGGTCACCCTAAAACCGTGATCGTAGATCAGTCTATGGTTACGGTTTTACAAAAGGGTAACCATAAAGTAAGTTATAGTCACGGTTTAAAACATGAGTGACCATAGAGTAGGCTATGGTCACAATTTTAAAATATGGTGATCATAGATAAGGTGTGGTCACAGTTTTTCAAAAGGGTGATCATAGAGTAAGCTGTGGTCACAGTTTTAAAATAAGGTGGTCATAAATAAGCCATGGTCACGCTAAAATCGTGACTATAGATTAGACTATGGTCATGATTTTACAAAAGGTGACTATAGAGCAAGTTATGGTCATGGTTTTTACGCGTGACCATAAAGTAACATATGGTCATGATAAAAAAAACGTGGTCTAAAGTGTCAAAATTTAAACACTGCAATTGTGACTATAGAAACCGTGACTATAAATAAAAAAACAGTGACCATAGATCTATGGCCACGCCAGAATAGACTATGGTGAAAAAACTGTAATCATAGGTCAAAAATCGTGACCATAGATCTTTTTTTGTAGTGAACATAGTTGTGCTACGATTGCAATACTCTAAGTAGAGATATTCAATTTAGACATGTGACAATCAAAATAACTATCCAAACCAATACACATGCTATGAAATTGAAGGGTGAGAAAGAATAAACGAATTTAGGATTTAGGGATTATAGTATTTCTTCTATGTGAATTTATGTAAACCTCTATTTTGTTGTTTTGTAAGTACTGCATGCTGTCTATCTTTTTTGTAGAGGTGGAGAATATTTACCAACTATTGAAAAAAATACAAGAGTCTCCAAACAACATAAAGAATTAGGTATGTCAATGATAATAAATTTGTAAAAAAAAAAAGAAAAAATAAGATGGGTTCAATTTTAAAATTAAATTGTGTCTTTGTGGTCACAAATAATAATTATAAAATTTTATTAATTAAATCTTATAAACAAGTTATAGTAATTCTAACCTCTTAAAAAGAGTAATATCTCAAATCAGTCTCTGAGAAATTTTGGACCGTACACCTTAGTTTCCAAAGATTTAAAATACATAAATCAATCTCCCAACATTAGATACCGTTAGTCAACACAGTCCTCATCTTTTGCCCCTATCGTCCGCTGCTAATGTGTAGTGTGAAGTCTCACACGTGGCTATTAAGTGCTATGTGGAGAGACAAGGACAGATAAGTTCCTATGCCAGTAGAGTGAACAACGTCGTTTTGTTAGGGACAAAACGCAACATTTTGAATAAGAGGGAATATTGTCTCTTCGATACTCTTCCTTCTTCACACCACTTCACATAAAAAGACCCTAAACCCCAAAGTCTCTTCTTTTTACAAAGAATTGTCGTAACCTTTTCCAGTATCATCTCCCATATCACTTTCAAAAGCCACTTTGACCTAGTTCCCCTTCGTCGCTAGTCGTTACTCTCCTATCCATAAACGTAAGATACGTTGGACAAACTGTTATTGCCGACGTAGACGAGCAAAACAGAAAAAAGGCTTGGTTGGTGACCACATCTTACACAGCCTTGACCAAGGTAATATAGTGAAATAGAGAATCTTTTAAAGGTGTTTATTATATGTTTGTAATAAATTTGTTTGATCAGTGTTTATTATACTGCCATGGATATATATTATTCTATAACATGTTATCTTCATAGGGATTGATCAGAGGTTTTTTTTACTTCTTTAGAGTAGTTAATGAATAAAATAGTTTATAAAAGTGAAAATTGCTTTTTGTTTCTTTTTTGGATTGGTCCTGGAGTGTATTAAATATTTTTCTTTTGAAAACTCTCATTCTAGATAAAGGATATGGTAGTTCATGTGTTCCATCATGGAGGCCATATTGTAACGAATAACAAAAGTATGATGTTGTACATTAATATGAAGGTTGAGAGGTTTCTAAAGATGGACATTGACCTCATTTATTTCTTTGATCTTCAAATTCTATTTAAAAGATTAGGATACAGTAATTACAAGACAATGTATTAGTTTAATCCTGCTATTTCTGACTTTGAGTCTGGATTACACCCAATTAATAGAGATAAGGAGATAAATGAGCTGTGAGAGAATAAACAGAAGAACAAAGAGACTGAGAAATTTCACTTGTACTTTGATGATCCAATAATGGATTCTCTATTGGATTACTTGAATTTGAGTGAGTTTGATATAAATGAAGGTAATTATGACTCTAATAATGACAAGTATGAAAGCATAGAGGACGAGCCATATAGACCACTTCCACCAGAAATGGAGGATGAAAGTGAAGAGGATTGTATGATTGTGAAGAGAAAGATAGAAAAAAAAAAAGAAAAAAAAGTTGTTGTCTAAGAAGGAGGTGAAGACTCACAGGTTAGGATTTTGTTTTGGTTAGGAATTTCGTATTAGGTTAGAAGAAGAAGCTTCTTCTCTCAAGTTCTCAAAACGATCTATTTTGTCTCTGATAAAATGACGTTGTTTACTCTGCTTGACAGGGATTTATCTGTCTTTGTCTTTTCACGTAGCATTTAATAGTTACGTGTGAGATTTAACGATACACATCAACATTAGACATTGGAGACAAATGAACGAAGATTGCATTGGCCAACGACATCCAACGTTAAAATTTATTTGTTTATTTTAAATCTTTGAGAACTAAAATATTGGGTGCAAATTTTTTCATAAATTAATTTGAGATATTGCTCATAATTATAGCAAGAAAGAAGAGGCTCATTTTTTTTATATGTAAATTCTATGTTTGTTGTGCATGGTTATAAAAGTGGGTGGTGCTAGACATGAATGTGGGGACAGTTTTTTCTGAACTATGAAGTGAAGAAAATATACTGTCCGGTTTTTTTTATTAAAAAATTAAGAACACAAATCGGATGGTCCGATTTGTGTGGGAGAGAAAATCGGAGGGTCCGATTTGTACTTTTAATTTTTTTTGAAAATAAAAATCGGATGGTTCGATTTTGATATTAAAATTTTTTTAATTGTCTAAAACATAAATCGGACGGTCTAATTTATGTGCTGCAAATTTTTTTAATTTTTTAAACATAAATTGAAAAGTTCGATTTACTTTTGACACTATAACTACATAAAATACCTATACACTTTATAACTACTTTCTACACCATTCTTCTTTTTATATCTAAATTAAAAAGTGGAAAGAAAACAAGAAAACATCTTCCATGAAACGATTTTTGAAACTTTTCCGTTTGTCTTTATTTTCATTCTCGAACCAATAGAAAACTAAGCATTGTTTTAAAACTTTTAAGCGAGTTAAAAAGGTGAGTGTCTTTGTGTGAACGAAAAAGGTAAACATCTTTTGTGTTGAATAATGAATGGTGGTGCATAGCACCTGGATTCATCATTTTACGAACCATTCATTCTCGCAACGCGTGCCATCTTAACGTTTTCAAAAGAAATTACATACTTTATAGAGAATATCTAATATTTTAAATGAGAATAGACCACAAAAAATTATACTCAAATTATCTTTGTATTGATAAAAATATTTTTAAATTTTATTATTATTAAAATTATTTAAATAATTTAAAAACGTATAAAAATGTTCTATTGTGATAAAAAAAAACATGTTCTGTTGACAAAAAACGTAATATAAATTCATTTGTTAATGTTAGAGTCTTATTTTTCACATAGAATATTTATTACAAATCTTTTATTAATATAAAATGTTTTGGTTTATAAATATGTATTTTTATCATATTTTTAAATAATTAAAAATATTTTGATTGATACCAAAATAATCTGAATATAATTTTGGCAATTTATTTTTTAGATGAATACTGATATATAATTATCGACATATAAAAATAATTAAAAATTATTAGAAGAATCACTTATTAATTTTATTTAAAAATAAGTGTACGTATTACAAATATTTTATCATATACCTAAAAATAATATGAAATTTAATCTTAAATAGTTGCACAATAGCATGCATGATAATATAGTTAGTGAGTACTGAGCAGTGACCCACAATATTATTACCCAGCGGTTTTCTGTAGATGAATATAATGTGGGCATGACAATGTCAGTGAAAGAAAGAGATAAAGTTGTAACACGTGAGAGACAAACACTCGGAAGTAGCCACATTTTCTTATCAAAGTTTCTTTCTTATCTATAGTCAATGTCACACTTCATATTTGCATAATTGCATTATTTGCTTCCACCCCATTTCATCCCGACCTTTTATATTTTTAGAAAAAAAAAATTTCATATTTTTCTATTTCTTTATTACACCACTGAAGATGTATTTTTCTTTTCTAACATACTATATTTTTTTGTATTTTTTAGTTTTTTTATTGTTTTAAAAATTTAATTTTGTAATATCACATAAGTAAAAATAAGTATTTTTTACATTAACTATCCGAATGATTATTTAAAAAAACAAATGTGATTATATAATTGTGTAAAACGTTTTATACTGTCAATACATCAATATTAAATACTATTTTTAATGTCAAAAATGCAAAAATTATTTTCTATATAGATAAATATATTGTATTTTTATTAAATATTACTATTTGAAGTGTTTTGCAAAAAAGGTGGAGGTGCAGAGAGACTGACACAACACGCACCCTATGTGTCGCATATTCTGCGCAGAGTTTTGAGATACTTTCATAGGAATTCTAACAAATATTCGTCACGTGTCAAGCAAAGGGGCAACACGTATCCTACATGTAGGGGTGGCAAACGGGCCTCAACCCGCCGGGCCAGCCAGCGTAACCCGCCAAAAAAGGCGGGCTGGGCTGAAAAATTAGGACCGCCAAATAGCAAAAACCCGCCTAACTCGCACCGCTTAAACCGCGGGTTTTGGCGGACTTTGGCGGGACGGGGCGGGCTTCCCCGCCGGGCTTAGTGTTTTTTTAATGAGGGGATATTTTTACAATTTTTTTGCCAAAACCTAACTTCCTCCAACCTAACATACAAGAGTATGAAGATAAAAATTGAGTGGTTTGGATTATGTTTATGTTACTTTGAAGAGAATATTTATAATTATGATTTAAATTATGTTTATTTTGTTTTGGAGAGAATATTTATACTTATGTTTTGAATGAAAACTTGGTTTATAATTATGTTTATTAGATATTTATAATTACAAAGATTTTAATGTTTATGAATATAAAAAATATAATTTTTTATGCTTTTAGAAATTATAAATTTATTGTTATGGTTGTGAAATTATATATATTGTTTAGTAGTTAATAGTAAAAAAAAAAAGAGGAGCTTAGGCGGGCTTAGCCCGCCAACCTGCCAGCCCGATGTTAGGCAGGGCAAGGTGGGATTCTAGAACCGCCTCACTAGGCTAGACGGGACAGGCCAGCCCGCCAAAAGGTGGGCTTCTGGCGGGGCGGGGCGGGCTTCCCCGCTTGCCACCCCTACCTGCATGTTGAAAGAGCAAAGATTCCTTGCTTGATTCCAAGACACCTTTGTGTGTGATTACTAGCCACATGTCGTGCTGTATGTAACATGCACCCTGCGTGTTAAAGATTCCGAGAATCCATTTTCAGGCGTTCTCGTCACGTGTTGAGCAACAGGTAACACGTACCCTATGTGTTAACCACTATACCAGCTGATCTCCATGCACTCGACATGCATGCTCCGAAAACTGCTATGCTGCAACGGCACAATGGTGCCTTTAAAGGGGAGGGAGAAATTCTTGTGGCTTCAACCTCTCATTTCACATTTTTCATTTTCCATTTCAAAATTTACAGAAGGTGATTGAGAGAGGTTGAGAGTGGAAGAAGGTGACTCAAGAAGGTAAGTTTTGATAAGAGTGAGAATAAGTAGTATGTTTAGTAACTATGATCGGTGATTATATTGATGTAGCAGAACACATTATTAATTATTTAAAACACTCTAATGTGATAAGTTTATTATCTTTGTTAATTTAAAACTTAGTATTTAGAATGTATTATTTTTAGCGTAGCAATTTTAGTTGATATTATTATTAGCAATTGTAGTAAATTAAATAATTTAGGGTAAAATATATTTTTTGTCCTTAAAGTTTGGTAAAAGTTTTAAAAATATTTCTAAGTTTTCGATTTGCATAAAATATACCTTCGATGGCTAAATTTTAAAAAATTTAAGACCAATCTAACAATAATGCATGAAAATTATACTTGATTTGCTTGTGTTGAGGGTTGTTCTTATGAAATTATTATTGAATTGGTCTTAAATTTTTTGAAAAATTAATCGTCAAGGGTATATTTGATGCAAATCGAAAATTTTTGGGACAAAATTGAAATAAAATAAAATTTAAGAGTATTTTTAAAATTTTTGTCAAACTTTTGAGACAAAAAATATACTTTACCCAATAATTTAAATATTTTTTGTTTATTTTTCTGTGATAATATTAATAATTTTATTTATTGTAATTTAATTAGTTAATCTGTAGTTATTAAAATTAATAAAGAATAAAAATATTGATAAATTTCTTTTAGAACATCCGTTATTATATTTTTATCTCCTTTTATGTCAAAAAATATTTGTATTGAGATTAGTAAATAAGATAATTTACAGTGTAATTTTAAAATTAATAAATAATATAAATAAAAATGACCTTCTTGAAATTTTTGTAATTATGTTTTATTTTATTTTATGTTATAATATTTATATTTCGTACTAGTTGGTAGTTATTAATATTAATAAATAAAGAAAATATAAAAAAATGTGATTTTTTGAATTTTATATAATTATTTTTATTTTATGTTTTAATGTTTTATTTTATTTTATTGTAAGTTGTATTTTATTAATTTGAATAAATAATATTAACTCTAAGACAAATTATCTGTAATTATTTTTATATTAGTTTTTCGAATTTTATGTAGCTTTTATATTTTATTTTTTGGATTTAATTTTAATTTTAAATTTTGGACGTTTATAAAATTGTTTTCTATTTTCTGTTTTCAGTTGTCCTATGTACCAGGTTAACAAGAATCTTCTGCTATGTAAATTTGATCCATTGGAGATGTGGCAACCAACAGTTGACCAAGTCTTACGAACAACAGGATTCCACCGTGTCTCGAGAGTAGGACAAATCGGAGGACATTTCGTGTTGCTATATGCTCTTGTGGAAAAGTGGAGGTCAGGACTCATTTTTTCGTATTGCCAGTCGGTGAGGTTACACTAACATTGAAGGACGTGTTACACATATTTGGCCTACCAATTGATGGAGAGGTTGTAACCGGTTGAACCGATAACAGTCAAGACTTCTTGGTTAACTAGAGCATGACGATTTTTGGCAGCAAACCCGTTGTGAGTAGTTCATCTAAAAGTTATATAAAACTGGTTTGGGTTGTGCCAGATCAAAGACACACAGCCTCTAGACACCTGGGAGTCTGTTCAGCGATATGTTAGGTGTCACATCTTCTGTCTGTTGGAAACCACCCTCTTCGTGGATAAGTCGACAGCATATGCCCACGCAAAGTACCTACCACTGCTCCAAAATTTTGAGCAGATCAGCACTAACAGTTGGGGGTCAGCAACTCTCACACATCTTTACAGATCACTATGTCGTGCATTGCAGTACCATTGCAAGGAGATAGACGACTCACTTGATTTGTTGTTTGTTTGGACGTGGGAGCGAATGCCATTTCTTGTGCCCATTCCAAGACAGCAGTTTGCACCGGCTAATTTATCAGTTGCACGCAGGTAACAGTACATAATTTATTAGAATTGGACTCATATTTTATTTGTGTTTTACTGGCAATACGTAATTTATTTCAAAATGGAGTCATCATCCACTAACCAGAGCGTGGATGTCGAGAAGTGCGGCGTCTATTAAGCACGATATAGACTACATGGATGAGGTCAGTATCAGTATTAATTTATAAGAATAATTTACTGTATTAATAATCTAACTTAGCCCATGCAATTTTGCAGTTTTTCTAGAGGCCATACATCGACATCATCATCCTGGCCGAACTACATACCCACCTTGATGTGTGTGACACAGTAGGGTTGTTACTTTCATTCGAGTGTGTCGAACGGCATTCTACAGACCGAGTGGTTCGCCAGTATGGGTATGCACAGTCCCCCTCTGCCTGCACAGGCCATCCCTCTTGACCAGCATTGTTACACTCTTCGAGGAGTACAATGCTATGATTGGAGCATCATACTCTACGTATGGATACAACAATGGGGGAACCGCCACAATACTTAGTTGCGAGATAGGAACCTGCAACTAATCGTCAATTTTATCCCGTCTGCTGATTACCGTAGTTGGTACCTTGGATTATTCTGGATGTACTTGAGGTTGTCGGAGTTCATTCCTCAACAGCTACCCTAGCAGCCAGCACAACCTTATGCAGTGTTTGAGCTATTTTCTTATCATCGCTCATAGCTATCTCAGCCATCACAGCTTGCATCGTAACCCGTGTCATATCTCGCATCACAGGTAGCACCACAGCAAGCACCACAGCTTACCTCACAGGCAGCAGAGCCATCTTGGACTCGAGTTCGTAGAATTTCTCCCATTCTCACCACAGGCAGATACGTTTACAGATGATGCGCTAATCCATCGTTTCATTGCTAGTGGTGGACCTGTTGAGGAGGCTCTCATCCCAGCAGTGCCATCACAGTCATCGTCACAGTCACACCGAAGATCGGTGGATAGTTCATCTCGTCAAAGCCACCGTACCCCCACCCCTGATAGTTGAGCGAGTGGTTGCATCGATCCGCATCTTGAGATCGATCGAGGTTGTCTGAATGTGACAACAGAGGCTTCGAGCGGTCTTGACTTGAATGCACTGACACAGCAGATTGTTGACGAATATATCCCTAATCTTTCCGCTCCGGCAGAAGCATGTGAGTCAGGTTCGGTAGAGGGACAGGTAGTTGGTCATCAGTACAACCTACGGACAAATGTCCGTCCACCGAATAGATTTATTCCGTCAAGTGTTAATAAGATAGCGAACAAGGTGATAGGATTTTTTTAAGAAGAAGCCATGGGCTGATTAGTCGAACTTAGTTTTTTTAGTCTTTGTATTAGTTGTATGCATCTTCAATTTAGTCAAGCTTAGTTTATGTAATCTTTGTATTAGTTGTATTAATCTTTAGTGTAGTCAAACTCAGTTTATTTAATCCATAAAATTATGAACATAGAAATTCAGAATTCGAATGCATTAATCGTAAAATACATGAACTGAAAAATTTAGAATCCAGCCACAATGAATAATGAACCTCTACAACTGAAAATAAACCCTATGAGCCACCACTCCCACCAACTTTGCTCGGTCCAACACATTGCAGACATCTACTATGACTATGACCCTGTCTCCCATAAAGTTAGCATACCCAGGGACCACGCATTTCCCACACATTCATTTCATTCAGATAGCGAGTCGATTTGGGACGACCTTTTGACATTTGTCTCAAGGCAGGATTTGCAACCATCGTCAGTCCTGGGTAATCAGGCCATATCTCTGTGTCGTCCAACAGGACAAACTCAATGGTGTAGATCTTGCGAATCTCTGACATCTTGTATACATCGCCGACATACACCTGCCAATCGAGGTGCTGGTTAGGATAGCACGCAATAACATGGCAACATGGAAGCTGCTCCACCTGAAAAGGCCCACAGTTGTACCTCCGTAGTGCAAGATCACCTACTAACACTCTTCCACTTGACATTTTGTGTACCTCAAATAGCTCATTTCTTCTAGCGGTGCACGACTATGTTTTCTGCACGCTGCATATTTGCCTCTATCCGCTGAGTGACAAACTGAGAATAAGTAAATCCAACACGCCGGCGCTTGTGAGCTTCGTTACTGTTCCGCATAAATAGTTTGTTCAACCGATAATATATTGCTCGGATGAGTGCTAAGACAGACAAATTTTGGGTGCCCTTCAACACTGAATTAATGCACTCGACAAGGTTTGTCATCATGTGACCCCATTGATGTCCCTCGTCAAACGCCAATACCCACTGGGGATGTTCGATGTTGTCGTACCAACGGGCATATGCCTCGCCTCGTTCTTGCAACCTCTTGTAGTTGGCGTTGTACTTCTCCACCATCTTTGAATACCTAATGTTGACCACAAGCTTTTGAAAGTACGGAACCTTGAAACACTTAAGAAGTTGCTACCAATGTGCCGAATACAAAACATCCACCATGCTCTCGAAAGTTTTCAATAACCTCCGCTACGATTTACCGCTGCCCAGATTGACTCATGACGATCGGAGATTATACCCACACCATCTTTTCTTACAACATGCCTTCGTAAGTTACTAAGATAAAAGTGTCACGCATCAATGGTCTCAACCCTCTATGATGGCAAAAGTAACAAGCACAATGTTTTGATTCCCATCTTGTGCAACTGCAACCAAAAGGCAACCTTTATAATTTCTGCATAGGTGGGTGCCATCAACCTGAACCAGTGGCTTGCAATATTTGAAGGATATTATGCTTGGCTTGAAACTCCAGAATATTCGATGAAATATCCTAACACCCTCCACATTTTCACTCCTATTATACAGGGGTTGTGTTTTTATTTGGACTTGTGAACCATGCATCTTCTGAACTATTGCAGAGAACCACATCAGCAAAGCTTGGTAAGATTCTTCCCATCCACCGAAAACTTTTATTATCGACTTCTGCTTTGCCAACCATGCTTTTCGGTAACTAATAGTGTAGTGGAATCTTGCCTGGACATCTGCAATTATAAATTTCACCTTTATAGATGGGTCAGATTCAACCAATGACTTCATAGCCTCAGCAATCGTGTCCGAGTCTAGCTTGGCGTGATCTTGTGAGATCGTTCCCATGGAACATGTTTGCCTCCCGTTGTATCTCCGAATCTCCCATCAAGCTTTCTTCTGTATCAAGCTGACTCAGATAAGCCAATCGCACCCACGTCCATAAGTCTTGCATTTTGCATAGAACGTCTGTGATTTGGATTGATAAACAACGTAATCGACTCCTCTGGAGATAGTGCAACTCCGAATTGTCGCAATGACTGATTTTCTAGAACCGTATTTCATTCTGATTCTGAACTCCCCATCCTCAGGATCAGCAACACCTATTAAAAAAATAAATTTTCACTCATCGATCCGTTAAAACAAAATTAAGGAAACATACTACCCACTGCTCATGTACATATGTTCACATATTCTGAAAACTCTGGTGCACACATGGCATCAAGATCCAAGCTGTAAAACCCGCGAAACTAATAAATAATTGGCCAATAAATTAATTATTATTTTAAAAAATTAGGAAATAGTTTTATGGAATAGAAATAATTAAAATATGAATTTTGATACTAATTTTAAAGAATTTGGCCCAAAATTAGACCAACGAGCTAAACCAGTCAGAACGGCCCATATTGGGCCCAAGGCCCAACCTATATAAGCAAGCTTTAGCCTTTTTCCTTTCTTATTTTGAGTTCCACGTAGCTGAGTTGAAGAGAGGAGGTGACAAAGGGTTTGGGGAAAAATACTATTCATCATCAACTTCTATCACCCATAACTTTTGATTTGGAACTCAGATTGACGAGCCGTTTGTAGCCACGCATTTGTCTCAAAGTCCTCTTCAATTTAATCCAAATAAAGTGGTATGTATTTTCAAATTCATGTCCAGTTCTCTGTGCTCTCTTTTTCCACAAAATTGATTTGAGTTTTGAGTAATTTTGATGATTTTGGTGGTTTAGGTGCAATCTAACATTAGATAATTGTTGGATTTTACTCCAATCATTAATGGATAAGGTAAAAAAACTTAAAACCCTTGTAGTTTGTCTAATTTTGTGTATCCTAGTTCTAATCAAGTGAATTGCATGAATTAGATTGAATTTATGTTAAATTAGAGATTGAATCGGTAAATTGGAGCTCATGAAATGAAGTTTTGGTGGCTGGAATTTATTGGATTTGATTGAGAGTCTTGAAGCTTGAATTTTTGGTAGTTTTGAGTTTGGGGAGGAATTGGCCAAGGTATGATTTCAGTATCTCGTAATTAATATTTAATGTATTGTGAAAACTTAGGCTAGTTGACCGTAGAATAGGATGAATATGTGAATTATTATGTTTAGTAAATAATGAGGATAATTATCGAATTTGATGTAAATTGGTGTTGAATTAGTTGGTTGGATTGATTAGTTATTGTATGAGCATAAAATGTGGATTTTTAATGTTTGATGTTGAAATTGGTGAGAATTGTGGTTGTAAAAGTTGATTAGATTAAAGGTTTTGGATGTAGTATGTTGTGGAATGAATGGATAGTGATATGAATAAGGATGCTGTTGGTAAAATAATGGTTTTTGGGTGATTGGTGGTGCATGTTGATAATTGATTAGTGATATGAACTAGGATGATGTTAGTGAAATAATGATTTTTGAGTGATTAATGATACATGTTGATAATTATGTATATAGTTGTTTGGATATGAATTATTGTGTGAAGTGATTATAATTGTGAATTTGGTATGTTATGGAGTAAATGAGGGGTGTTAAGGAATGATTGAACTTGGTTGATGCAAATTTGGAAAGTTTTAACGGGGTTTGAGATTTAAATATTTTGAAAGTTGAGGTTTGGTATTTAAATGAAATCTTCGATTTTTGGCCAAATTTAGTAGGGTATAAATTGGCCTCCAAACCTTAAATTTTTATCAAACTTATCTATAATGAAAATTTTGTCTGAGAGGTTTACATCATTTGAAGAACGGATGAAAAATATTTTAAAACAAAAAAGTTATGCGCGTCAGAATTTCAATGTGTAAAACTGAAATTCTGCAACACTTACAAAATTTTTCCTATCCTATAAAATCTACGTACGCGAACCCTCGCACGCGACGCGGCCATTCTCTTTGAATTTGGTGTCTCGCATATGCGAGTAGGTGTATGCATCACGAGAATTGAATTTTTGAGGGGTTACGTACGCGATGCGGGACTTTGCTTCGGGTTCGCACCCCTACGTACGCGGGTAAAGGCTGCGTACGCGGACCCCTATTTTCCAAAACATAAACTTTAGTTTTTTTAAAATATTCCTCCAACTTTCAAAATCCTTGTAACACTTGTTTAAAGCCTTATAATTGGTCTTTGGGTAGTGGAGTGTGGTATAATGATGGAAGGAAGTATCTTGTTGATGAAGAAAGAGGTAAAGTGAACGATGATAATGGCGAATGTAACAGCCCAGACCACCCGCTAGCACGATATTGTCCGCTTTGGCACACAAGGCCTCACGGTTTTGCCTTTGACGATAGGGATGCTAGCCGAAGCCCTCCACACTCACTCGTCAAAACGCGTCATGCTAGGGAGAGGTATCCACACCCTTATAAGGCATGCTTCGTTCTCCTTCCCAACCGATGTGGGCCTTACAATCCACCCCCTTAAGGGAGTCCAGCGCCCTCGCTGGCACATCGATCCGGGTTCTGGCTCTGATACCATCTGTAACAGCCCAGACCACCCGCTAGCACGATATTGTCCGCTTTGGCACACAAGGCCTCACGGTTTTGCCTTTGACGATAGGGATGCTAGCCGAAGCCCCCCACACTCACTCGTCAAAACGATTGTAAGGCCCACATCGGTTGGGGAGGAGAACGAAGCATGCCTTATAAGGGTGTGGATACCTCTCTCTAGCATGACACGTTTTGACGAGTGAGTGTGGGGGACTTCGGCTAGCATCCCTATCGTCAAAGGCAAAACCGTGAGGCCTTGTGTGCCAAAGCGGACAATATCGTGCTAGCGGGTGGTCTGGGCTGTTACAGATGGTATCAGAGCTAGAACCCGGATCGATGTGCCAGCGAGGGCGCTGGGCTCCCTTAGGGGGGTGGATTGTAAGGCCCACATCGATTGGGGAGGAGAACGAAGCATGCCTTTTAAGGGTGTGGATACCTCTCCCTAGCATGACGCGTTTTGACGAGTGAGTGTGGGGGGCTTCAGCTAGCATCCCTATCGTCAAAGGCAAAATCGTGAGGCCTTGTGTGCCAAAGCAGACAATATCGTGCTAGCGGGTGGTCTGAGCTGTTACAGCGGAAGTGTTGTTTATGTAATGAGACGGATGGCTATATTGATAATGAATCATGGCTGGTAATGATTATATGAATTTGAATGATTATGTAATTGTTGCACTTCCATATCTGAGATATGAGTTTTCCTGGGTGAAAGTAGTGGCTTGCCACCACGTGCTCCAAGTTGAGACTCGATACTTTGCTGACTCTATGTCGTAAGTGTAGTCGAACACTTATACCTTTCTGGATGAGCTCTCCCCCATGGATATACATCGGTGTGTGTTATATGATTATGAATAAGTATGATTTGAGATTTGGGGATGCACGACAGAGAGACGGTCCAATGGTTAGCTACCAGGACTTGTCGGGTTGGCTATATAACAGACAGATGAGACTCATCAAGCATAGGACAGGCAGACATCATATGCATCTATGTGTTTGTTTGGTGTCCATTGTTTGGAATGCCTAACTGATTGATAAATTCACATTTCAAGATATTTATTTGCTTTAATTGGGTGGATTTTATCAACTTTTCTTGTACTTATCCATTGAAATAGCATAGTTTCATGATTTCTTTCTAAATTGTGCTTGAAAGTAAAAACATGCTTTTTAGGCCTTTTAATTGTTAAATTTTATTCACTTTAATTCCATTTGATGCATTGATATGTTTGCTAAGTGATTTCAAGTTTCCAAGGCAAGTATGGGTTGAAGAAGTGAGAAAAAGAGCATGCAAAAGGGAAGAAACCATGATGAAATGGAGTTTGGAAGTTCCAGCATCCGTGCATGCGCACAAGCGATGCGTACGCACGCACAAGCGCGAGCTCAGCGACGTGTAAGCGTGACCCACTTTAGCTTATCAAGAAGGAATGTAAATAGGAATTTCACAATTCTCAATGTTTTTAATGCTTTGCATTTGTTTGAGTGACTTAACTTGATTCTTATCAAGCTTATCACTTTTTGCAACAAGTACCTTTCCCATGTTAGTACTTCATTATGTTTAAGGATGAACAAGTAGTTTTCTTTTCATCATGAAATTGGTTATTGTTGATTTGCCATTTTACATTTATTTTGCGCCTTCACTTACACAACTTTAATTTCCAATATCTTAAATACTCAATTAACTTTCGTGGTTACCTAGGGTTGCTTATGCCTTAAGTTTTGCTTATTCTTTACTTGAAACCTAGGCCACTTAATTGAGGAACACATGCTATTTCTTTTTGATTGTGTGGTTGCCGTTTTCACTCAGCCAATGTGTGTGTTCTAAACCGTGCACACTTAGAATATACACATTGTCTTTCATTACACCACACTCATATGAACTTTTCCTTAATTTCTGTTTATTTGTTTTATCCAGCAGCCCAAGCCCCGGTGCCCACCAGCTGAAGGGGAGCCTCACATTTCTTCACCTCCAGATTATGTGTATGCACGGAGGACCATGCAACGTTTAAGTGTGGAGGAGGATTCACAATTTCGGAGTGTAAAATTCTCTTTCTCAATACTTTGTACTATTTTCTAGTCTTTAGTAGTTATATTTTTTGTGAATATTTGTTAGTATTTTATTTCATTGCACTTTACTTAGTTTACTTTTATATATATATCTTAGTTTGCTTATAGTCTTATAGTAGTCATTATTTGCATGTTACTTAGTATATGAAATAAGTTTGGTTAAAACAACAAAGAATTTTCAAGAAATTTCTTTTAGGGCATTCCATTGATTAGATTTGAAACTTGTATTTGAACTTGCTTGGTTAAGACATGGCAAGCATAATCCGCAAAGCTTAAAAAGCTTAAAAAGTGTCATTAGGTAAGCTTATGATCCAATTTAACAATTCTCAATGTTAATACATCAAATAGGTGACTTAAATAAAAATCAATCATAAACAAGCATTACCCAACAAAAAATGCATCAACTACATACAATTTGCCTAATAATAGATAATGTGATCAAATCAAATGGTAGCTACTACATGCAATTTAGAAATCCAAAAAAATCATGAAGAAAATGTCATAAGTACTTGTTATGTGCAAAATTAAACATGAAGAACTCAATACCAAGCAACAATTTATAACCTCAATGAAGATATCCAACCACAAATAGCAATGACAATATTAATAATTCAGCAGTAATATTTCAACACAATCAACAAATCAACTCAATTATCCAACACATAGGACCAAAACAGAAAATTAAACTAACTAAGTAAGCAAATAACTAACTAACTAACAACTAACTAACTAAAGGTGGGTGTGGTGGGTGGTGAAGTATG
Organism: Arachis hypogaea; assembly: GCF_003086295.3. Classification (NCBI taxonomy): domain Eukaryota; kingdom Viridiplantae; phylum Streptophyta; class Magnoliopsida; order Fabales; family Fabaceae; genus Arachis; species Arachis hypogaea. Next base: position 111,494,845 of record NC_092039.1, on the reverse strand, counting down.
GTGGTGAGTGGTGGTGAGAAGAGAGAAGGGAGAGAGGAGAAGAGAAAAGAAGTAGAGAGAAGAGAAGAAGAGAAGTATAGTGGTGAGAAAACAAGGGCATGCGTACGCACAAGGAGTCACGTGTATACGTGACAGACGTGTGCGCGTGGTGCGTGAGAAAAAGGGGATCGACGCGTACGCATGAAAGAGAGAAAATGCAAGGTGACGCGTACGCGTCAATGGGAAAATTTTTAGAGTTATGCGTTTGCACAGAGGCCTTGTTTTGAAGTGTACCCACGCACAGAAAGGCCATTTTTTTTTAAGAAAATGAAACGTCAAAAATTAACGCCTGATTCGCCATCTGTGCGTATGCACACAGGGCCATGCATACGTACGAAAGGCAAAGAGAGGGAGACACGAGCGCACAAGGTGTGCGAGCGCTCCAAACAGGAGCTGTGCAAAGGGGTGTGCGTACACACAGGTGTGTGCGTGCGCACAGGTGCTGAAATTGGTGTGGTTGTGCGCACGCACAGGTGTGCGCGTGCGCACATGCTCTGTTTTTTTTTTCAAAAAAAAAATAGAGCTCTAAGGCACCAAAATTGAGTTCAACAAAAGGATTTTAACCAAAAAACATCTAACATTGCACAACTACATTATTCAAACTAAAAATTAACCTAACTAAGCTTAAAATTAACTAAACAGAAGCTATCTACAAGAATATAAATGCAATGAATTAAGACTATATACAAATAGAGGTAAGAAAGATGTTACCATGGTGGGATATCTCCCACCTAATACTTTTATTTATTATCTTTAAGTTAGACAATTGGGAAAGCCTTGGCTATGATGGGTTGTGCTTGACTTTCCCACCAATGCTTGAATTTGCAATGTCCTTCGGGATCCCAATCCTAACCATTAACAAAAACAAAAGACAACCAACAAGCAAGCTATTTACATATTAACATATTTACAATAGTCCAAAATAAGCAAGTAACATATTCACAATCAACCAAAATTAAGCTATTCACAATATTCACAATAGCCAACAATAAGCACACATTGCAACTCCCCGGCAATGGTGCCAAAAACTTGATGATGGCCAAAAGTGGGTCAGGAATTTTTCTCAAAATAGAATTGGCATTGCAAGTATGGTATAAACCCAACAATTGACCATCAATCAAAGTTTAAATCAAAGATATCATAATTCAAATCAAATATAAACCAAGAGTTTTAAGTCTCGGGTCGTCTTCCCTAGGAGCTACAATTAAGTGCTCAATTATTGGCTGTGATGGCTTGAAAGGCAAGTAATGTAAATAGTAAGAAAGTAAACAAGCATGCAAGAAATTAAAAGTCAAAGCAATTAAATGCAAGGCAATTAATAAAAAAGGAATGGAAATTCAAATGCAATAAAAATCTCTTGGCATGGATTGAGAGCTTAGGTTACCTATCATAGCCATTGACCACAAACACATTATGATTATGAAGAGTTAATCCTACTTAGTCAACCCTACATCGAGGATAAGTCAAATAGGTATAATTAATTTTAATCCACAAGGTCTAGTCAACTTTATTAATGGGAGACTTAGAGTCAATGGAAACCAAATCAACTAACTACTCTAATATATCAAACAAGAATGAACATCAATGACTCAAGGATCACCAAGGTCCTCATATCCAAACCAAGAGTGAGAAAAACTAAGCAAAAAATAAGCCAAGTGTGCATGAAAATAAAATAATATTAAATTACATTAAAAATAAAATCTAACTACCAAAAGTAAGAAAATAACAACAATAACTCAAATAAGCATTAAATGAACATGAAAACATAAATTTGCATTAATTGAAATTAAAAGTAACAAGAGTATTCATAAACATAAAAGTGACAAAAATGGAAAATTAAGAAGAAGAACTAAGAGAACTAAGACAATAAAGTAAGAAAATTTAAATGAAATTACATTAAAACAAGAATTAAAAGCTGAAATTAAAGAGAAATTAACTAAACCTAACCTAATTCTAGAGAGAGGGAGAGCTTCTCTCTCTAGAAAGCTAAGAGAAAAATATAGAAAAGCTAAACCTAATTGCCATCCTTGCTTCCACTTGAATTAGGGTTGAAATAGTTTCAAAAATGAGTTGGATTGGAATTTGGAAGCCCAAAATTTGCTCCCAGTGATTTGCAATTAATGAGCTCATGTGACACGGGTCACGCATACGCGTCACCTGGCGAAAATCATTCTCACGCGTATGCATCGTCGAGCTCGCACTTGTGTGCTCGCACGCATCGCTTGTGTGCGCGCATGCACGAATGCTGGAACTTCCAAACTCAATTTTTTCATGGTTTCTTCCCTTTTGCATGCTCTTTTTCTCATTTCTTCAACCCATACTTACATTGGAAACCTGAAATCACTTAGCAAACACATCAAGGCATCAAATGGGATTAAAGTGAATAAAATTTAGCAATTAAAAGGCCTAAAAAGCATGTTTTTACTTTCAAGCACAATTTAGGAAGAAATCATGAAACTATGCTATTTCAATGGATAAGTGCAAAAAAAGTTGATAAAATCCACCCAATTAGAGCAAATAAATACCATGAAATGTGGATTTATCACTGATCACATGAACTACTTGCTACCTGTTTATCTGATGTATCTGTATTCTAATTGTGATTTCTTTGCATGTAATATCTGTGTTTGAAAACAAATAATTCCAATGGAGGTTGGGAGGTTTGGAGAAGTTGGAAAGGGGAGTGTTAAATTAGAAGGAAGATCCTTAGTTAGTCGCCTAAATTATTGGTTTAGTTGTGTTTTATAAGATTGAATCAAATGTCAAAAGTTCTAGGAATGTCTCTGGCTTTTCCGGGACCTTATGTATTAATTATGTGGCACCATTACCATATTGAGAACCTTTGGTTTTCATTCCATATGTATTTGTTATTTTTCAAATGCAGGACGCGACACGCCTCGCTGAACGTACTGGGCTTGTCTTCTTGGAAGTGAGGATTTGTATTTTTGGGCTTTTTACATTATGTACTTAGTTTTATATGTATTTTCTCCGCTTTTATTTAAAAACTTATATTTGTCCCTCTTAGAAGTTGACTTCTGAGAATTATATATATATATATATATATATATATATATATATCTGGTCGGCCTTTATTTCGCAGGTCGAGTCTGGGACTTGAATATGTAGCTATCTTTTGGAACTCTAGTTATATGTATGTTTTGATTTGCTTTTCTATATAAGCCTTTTATGTTAATGCTTTTCGAGTGTGACGTTTTGTCTAGTCTTAGTTTTGCTTTTTTTTTTCTTCAAGCTCCTAGATATATAATACTTGTGATATATGTATTATTTTATTTTTAGAGGTCGTAGCGCCTCACCACCTTTGATTTACGACCTAGGCATAAAAATATGTGTGGTAGGGTGTTACACAAGCTACGCATAAAAGGTGGAACGCCCATCTGTTGACTAACTGCGGGTGGAACCACTAACGTTTCCACGACTGCCTCGCCTCCCTAATCGTTGTTCTCGTCCTCATCACCGGCTCCATACATAGCTTCAAACTCCTCGTCGCTATCATTGTTTATTTTTTTGTACGCTTCAGTTATGTCATTTTGCACATCTGGGTCATGTTGAACCTCATCCGCAGTTATATGTTCAAACTCAACATACAATTCAATCCTAGATGTTGCACCCGAGTTTGCTGGTGAATATGAAACATCCGCTGAATACTTGTTTCGTCAATGATCGGCATAACCTCAAACTGTACCAGGCCACCAAATATGACAACCGGACTCCGGTAGAGAATGTTGTTCACCCTGTTTAAAATATCACTCTCTATGCTCTGACAGAGCCCGTACTGTAGTTTCGAGAATGTTATAATGTCCGAAACCACAAACAAAAATGTACTCTCATAAGTAAAGCTCACGCTCTCATATGTATTTCGTATAACCTCACCATTATGTGGTAAACCACTATATTTGCAGTGCCCTCCATCACACCAACATTGCAAGAAAACACGTCTCTCGCAATACAGTAAAATAGTAATGAGCTTTGGTTTTTATTGCAGAGGACTCACCTCGCAGGTTCTGTGTTGCAAAGCCATCCAACCAGCATTTGACACGTCGTGTCCAACATGCAAGATGTGTATTGCTTGCATGCCTGACATGTGTCCAACACGCAGGGTGCGTGTTGGCTTGATGTTCGCCACGTGGACAGCACGCAAGGTGCGTGTTGCTGCTGATTGGGCAACATGTCCATCACGCTGCATGTGTGCTGAGTCAGCACGTGACCTGCATGTTGCACCTGCTGTATCTGCAACATCTACCCACCTGTATATACACCAAAAAACTTAATTTTCAACAAAAACTCCCATCTTTTTTTCATATTAAATTTTTTTTGTCTCAAAAATAAAATATATATTATAATATCGAGTTTCATTTTAATATATTAAACAATATAATTATATAATTAGATTTATATATTTAGATGATCTTTTAAATAATAAATTTAAAAATTAATTATTTTTAACAATATGATAAAACACAATTAGATAACCGTGATGCATGAATATTTCTAGTATAGGTAACTCTCATGGTATCACATATAGTATAGAATTTATATTTATATTTTTTATTTTTATTCTTATGTCGAGGTCTATCTAAAATATTTCTAGTTATTTTAAAGAAAGACGTCATCTTTTTTTTGCGGATAAATTATACACCGAATGTCAAAAAATATAAAAAGAAATGAGTACTTGTAAAAGATATTTCAATACTTAAGTCAGCAATAATTTTAAAAAATTAGTGGAAGTGATTTAATTTAACTGAGCATTAAGTTTTCAGATGTGTTTTATTTTTTTTTTATCTTATTTACCTTATATAGACAATCATCTAATGATATAATCATTGTAGGGTATAATTTGATTTTCAAATTATGGGTAACAACTTTAGTGACAATTGTTAAATGTAATGCTAATTTTTTCAACTTATCTTTGACTGATTTTTTAAAATATTGGTGAATACATATTTTTTCAATTGATCTTTGACTAATTTTTTAAAATATTAATGAATACGTGTGTAAAAATCACAATACATGCAATTGTGCTGAAAATTTAACTTTTGTTTTGACTATTTCTTTGAATTATAGGTTAAAACCCTCGAGTTATAGTTATAATAGTTGATTTATGTAAAATAATATTAATGATGTTTTTTTTAAAAGTAAAAAGCTCAACACAATAAAAATAAAACAAGCAGACACAAGAACCCAGAATTAAAAGAAAACACAATACGAGCAATTTCCTATGTCATCTCCGACATAGCCATCAACAACAAAAGGGATTCACACATCTTCACTCGTTAATACTGGACAAAGTCATGTTGATAATATCTTCAACACCTTTGTTTGTGTTCTGAAAAATTTTCTTGTTCTTTTTCAGCCAAATATTCCAAACGATCGCACAGAAGTATCTCAACCAGTGTTTACGATCCTCCTTGCTCCTTGATTTCTCTGTCCAACTTAGAAAATGCTCTTTCATTGTATTCAGATAAAACCATTGTCGGCCAAAAACTGAAATCCAAACACTTCACACCTGCCAAGCAAATGCACATTCTAGAAATAAGTAATGTACATGTTCCACATCTTTATTACAAAAAACACATATAATATCTCCCTGACTAATAATTTCAAACCGACTCAACCTTTTTTTTGTATTCATCATGCCTATCAAGACAAACTAGGCAAATAGCTCCAATTTTAGTGGGACTAAATCTTTCCAAACAGTTCAAATAAAGTTGTAGCTGATTATTTTCTCTAAAAGTATTTACTCCTACATCACCTACACAAATGAGTTAATTAAAAAAATACCTTACTTATTATATTTTCACACCATTCTATCATATCTGTTATTTGATAATTTCTTAATGGTGGTTCGTATATGAATCATAAATTTTTTTTTACCTTTTTTTTATCTAATCTCTTAATTAAAAATTATAATTGTCGAATTATAGTGAGCATGTTAATTTTAAATTTTTCTTCTTTTCGCCGTAAATAGAATTCGATTCAAGTAAAACGAAAACTATATAGTAGATCACCGAGGTTATCAACATATAAATTTAAAAAACAGAAAATAGGATTCTGCAACAAATTAAAAGGGAGAGGAGGAGGGGTTGAAGCATCTTGTTTAACATATGTCGGCAAGAAAAATTAGAAGCATGTTTTTCCAGTCAATATAATGGATCAACATCTTCTTTTTATTTTTATTTTTTTCTTTAAATTGTTTCTGTTAATGATGGAAACACAACCATAGCAGAAAGCGTGAAGTTTGGTGGATAGCTTCAAATTCAATACAGTTTTCAAAGTCACGAGACCTTAATGTGCGGCAGAGACCACAGATATCTTTAATTGGTCCCCAATTATTAACGTTATTTATGCAGCTCTATCCAATTTAATTTTTATTTTATTTTATTTTATTAGTGGTTGGTTTCTACCGTTGAGTTTAGTAAATAATAATATAATATTTTGTTGCTTTATAGGTATTTTGATATATAGTTAAGACAATTAATCTAAAATTTTAAAAACTTCACATTAAACTTGAATACTTGATTAACAAAGATGAACTTCTAATTTACATCCTATTTTTCTTTTTTGGGAAGGAAGGTTGGTGTGCCTTCAACATTAATTAATTGAGAAAAAAAGGTTAAAACCGTGCTTGCTAATATTTTTAATTAGAAAAAAAAAAGCCTTAAAATTTTTTGTTTGTTTGTATCAGCTATCCATCATGTTAAAAGTTGAATGATTAATCTCTCAGATATTGTAAAAATACAAATAGAGTGATTCTCTCAAATAAATAAATTTTATTTTCATCCTTTAATGAATATCAAATTCAAAAAAATTAATTATGAACATCACCTGATACTAATTTTGAGTTCACCAAAAATCGAACTCTTGACCTTTCAGATCTAGAACTCTAATACCATATCATGAACACACTCATCCCAAAAGCATAACCTAACACTAATGATCATATTTCTAATACTTCCTAAACTTTCATTGTTCACATTGTAAGCTTAAGCCATTAGCTCCCTATACTTTCTCTAGTGTAATACAATCAAAAGTAGCTTGCTTAGTTAAGATTAAACTAGGATCAGAATTGAAGCATACAACAAAAATGAAACCACTATATTATGTTGTATGACCAATCAATTTCATCTATCTAGTCTTAGTAATAGCGACTATCGAGGGCTTGAGGCTCCATTTATTGTTCTAGTAACTAGTAAGCATTGCGAATTTGTGGGGTTTTTATTTATTTTTCAAAATTAGCAATTAAATAAGAATTTGTTTGAGAAGTTTTAAAAATTATTTTTAAGTTATTGACTTATTAAAAATTATTTTAACAGTGTTTAATATAATTTTTTAGATATATTTTTAATTTTTTAAAGAGTTGTTTAAGAGTTTTTTTAAAAAAAATTTAAAAGATATTTTATTATTCTTATTTATTATACAACTTTAAAATGATTAATTTTTATAATAATTTTTTAGATACAAAATAAATTATATTTTAAATTATTTTTAATATAAATTCTTATGTTTTAATAAGATATTTTTTCAAAAAAAATAATTAAATTGTGAGTTTTGCTATCCTATGTCGTAAAGATATAGGTTAAGTATACTATAAAAAAATTTAATGTTATTTATTATTTTTATGTATTAAAAACATAAAAAAATTATAATAAATAATATTAAAATATTTTTTTATAATATATTTAAGCTATATCTTTAAAACATACTATAACAAAATTTTAAATTGTTTATCTAGACTCATCCTAAATTTTTCACAAACTTTAAGTTTTAAGACATATTAATGAAGAAAATTTTAAGACATATTTTTTTACATTATTTTTTTAATGAAGAAAATTTTACCGCCAACAATGATTTCTATTCTTGTGAAAGAGGGAAAAAAAAGAAGCTAGTCTCTTGTGCTTTCAAGTTTCAAGTTGCTATGTTCTAGGCAATTAATGGCAATATGATTGTACTTTGCGTGGAGTAAATGGTGTCAATTTCATTTATTTGTCTTTTGTGTTGTCTTATTTCTTGCATGTTAATTCTATTATTAATATACTCTTGTTCATAACAACATATTTGGTGGAAGTAATTCGAAATTTTGTCTTTGCATAGGAAGAAGAAGACGATGATTACGAAAAATATTATAAATTGGTGAAAACTCATGTCTTCATTACATAGTTGAAAATTATTAAATAATAATTTAGTTACACATATTAAATTATTTAATAATTTTTAATTTACGTACGTGAATTTTTACCTCGTAAATTTGTCTAATTTCACAAAAAACAATCTAATTGAACTTATCGTTACTGATGACAGATGTTTTACAATAATCGGTGCAATAGAAGCAACATTGAAGACGATTTAAAATAATTACGACAATTCGCATATTATTATTGTCTTATTGGTCTAGGAAGAAATTTCTATCATTAATTTCTAATTCATAAGCATTTATTTTCTTCTTGTTCTTTTATTTAATTTCCATTTTTTTTGGGTATGTCTAAAACGAGCTCAATCATTATGTGTTTATTGAATGAGCCACACTTATATAGGCCATTAGATTTTATTAGATGAAAATTAAAGGTTAATATAAAACAAGAGTATTGATGAACTCTAATAAATATAGAATATCCTAGTACATAAATAAATACTTTAAATGACAATACTTTAAACGGCAACAAAATTTTTTATTTTTAAATAATTAAATATAAAATATATGAGTATTTTTTATTTATTAAAATTAATTATTGCTAAAAAAGTTTATAATATTAAAAAATTATATTAAAATAATATTTTAAACTATAACTAACATAAAAATATAAAATAATTAAAATTTTATTTTATATTACTTGACAAATAATTAGATTATTATATTTAAAATTTATTAACTAACTAAGTTTATTAAATATATTATTATATAATATAATTTTTTATAAAAATATTTTAAAAATATAATTTATTTAAAATATTATATATAATACATAAAAATATTAACTTTTTTATTTTTTTCAATTTTTTTTAGAAATACATAATAAATAATATAATTTTAAATACGTATTTAAATAAAAAAAATTAATATTTTCATGTATTTTATATAACTTTTTAAATAAATTTTACTTTTATAAATATTTTGATAAAAAATTATATGATATAATAATATATTTAATAAAGTAATTAGTTAATAAATTTTAAATATAATAATCTAATTATTTATCAAGTAATATAAAATAAATTTTAATTATTTTATATTTTATATTATAGTTTAAAATATCATTTTAATATTATAAAAAAATTTGCATAATAATTAATTTTAATGAATAAAAAAATTTATATTTTTTGTATTTATTTAATTTATATTTTTTTAGAACAAAAAGTTTCTACCTTTATATAGTAAAATATGTGATAATTTTCTTAATATATATTAGGGGTGGCAAAACGGGTCGAGTCCGTCGGGCCGACCCGCCGAACTCGCTAAAAAAAGTGGGTCGGACTAGGATTTAAAACCGGTCAAATTAAAAGAATTTGCCAAACTCACAAAATTTTTATGCAAAATTATTTTATAATATTAAAAGATTATATTAAAATGATATTTTAAATAATTATACTGTAATAGATTTAATATGTTTTCTGATTTTAATGTTATTATATGATTATAATTATTTAATATATAAAAAATTACTAAATAGTATATATATATAGGGGTGGCAAACGGGCCTAAATCTGCCGGGTCGGCCCGCGTAACCCGCAAAAAAGTGGGTTGGGTTGAAAAATTGGGACCGCCAAATAGCAAAAGCCCGCCTAACCCGCACCACTTAAACCACGGGCTTTGGCGGAGTGTGGCGGGTTTTCCCGACGGGCTTAGTATTTTTTTAGCAATGGGTATTTTTACAATTTTTTTTGCCAAAACCCAACTTCCCCCGACCTAACTTACAAGAGAATGAAGATGAAAATTGAGTGTTTTGGATTATATTTATTTTGTTTTAGAAACAATATTTATAATCATATTTTGGATTATGTTTATTTTGCTTTGGGAACAATATTTATAATTATGTTTTGGATTAAAACTTGGTTTATATTTATATTTATTAGATATTTATAATTACAAAGACTTTAATGTTTGTGAATATAAAAATTATAATTTGTTTATACTTTTAGAAATTATAATAGTTAAAAGTAAAAAATAGGAGAGATTTTTTATGCCTTTATATATATTATTTAATATTTAAAAGTAAAAAAAAAAAGATATTTGGCGGGCTATGCCCTCCGGCCCGCCAGCCCGCCGTTAGGCGGGGAGGGCTAGGATTTTGGGACCACCTCACTAGGCGGGGCGGGGCGGGCTTCTGGCGGGGCAGGCTTCCCCGCTTGCCACCCCTCTATATATATATTAGGGGTGGCAATGCGGGCCGGCTCGCCCCAATCCGCCCCGCCTCACCTAGGCCCGCACCTTAAGCGGGACGGGCCGGCCCGCCCCGCCAACTAAAGTGGGTACAAAATGCTAGTCGTTTGGCTTTTTTTTTTGAAAAATAAAATTAATTAAAATTAACTAAAAAATAATAATTAAACAATTAATTACAAATAAAAAATATTCAAATTATAATATAACTTTTTATTATTTTTTTAATTTTTAACTTCAATAAAATTATTTAAAATAATATTTGTCAATAGAACCATCTTTATTTTAAAAAATAAGTCATATAATTTGAACATATATACGAAATTGTAAAATAAAATAAATAAAATTACATAATTTAGCGATTTTTTTTAATTTGACAGATTTCAAATTCTAACCCAACCCACATTTTTTAGCGAGTTCGACGGGTCGGCCGGACGAATTCAATCCGTTTTACCACATTATCACATATTTTATTATATAAAGATAAAAAATTTTGTTTTAAAAAATATAAAATATAAATACAAAAATATAAGTTTTTTTATTCATTAAGATTAATTATTATATACAATTTTTTTTATAATATTAAAAAGATATTTTAAACTACAACAAAAAAATATAAAATAAATAAAGTTTATTTTATATTACTTGACAAATAATTAGTTTATTATATTTAAAATTTATTAACTAATTACTTTGTTAAATATATTATTATATAATATAATTTTTTATCAAAATATTTGTAAAAGTAAAATTTATTTAAAACGTTATATATAATACATGAAAATATTAACCTTTTTATTTAGGTATGTATTTAAAATTATATTATTTATTCTATTTTTCTAAAAAAAAAATAAAAAATAATATTTTCATGTAATATATATAATATTTTAAATAAATTATTTTTTAAAAATATTTTTATAAAAAATTATATTATATAATAATATCTTTAATAAAAATAATTAATTAATAAATTTTGAATATAATAATCTAATTATTTATCAAGTAATATAAAATAAATTTTAATAATTTTATATTTTTATGTTACTGTTTAAAATATTATTTTAATATAATTTTTTAATATTATAAAAAAGTTTTGCATAATAATTAATTTTATTAAATAAAAAATATTCATATATTTTGTATTTATATATTTTATATTTAATTATTAAAGAATAAAAGATTTTGTTGCCGTTTAAAGTATTGTGTATTAAAATATTGTCATTTAAAGCATTTATTTATATACTAGGATATTCTATATTTATTAGAGTCCATCAATGCTCTTGTTTTATATTAGCCTTTAATTTTTATCTTATAAAATCTAATGACCTATATAAGTATGGCTCATTCAATAAGCACATAATGGTTGAGCTCGTTTTAGACATACCCTTTTCTTTGGATTAAATTTTGTTGTAATCTTTTTGAACAATCCCTTTTTCTTGTTACGGATGACCTTTTTGTGGTCCTCTTTGTACTTTATTTAGAATATATAAATTAAAAGCACTTTCTTTTATATATGTGTGTGTGTGATTACCTTGATGGTCACATGTCTGTAATTTCATGAAAATTATATGGAACGTTTTTAGGTAGTGTTTATAAATCTTGTTCATTGATTAATTATTATTACAAGAGATCACGATTTTGTTAATCTTTTATAATAATCAATAACAAATACTAAGATCTATAAACAAATAATTAAATATATGGATAAAGTATTATTTTAATTTTTAATATTTTAACTAAATTTTAGTTTTGTTACTAACATTTTAAACATTTCATTTTAATTCCAAAAAGTTTTAAACGGGTTTAATCTTTAATGTTGTCTCACTATTATAAATTTAACAAGAACATAACATATTACATACATACAATAATGTTTAATTTCAGTACATAAATAAATTGACCTTCTAACAATCACCAATATAAATAATTTTACTTAGATTTTAAAATTTGATGATTGATTGCTAGGGTTTGAAATTTTATACGAAAAAGAGAATGAAAAGATGAAATATTACAAGAAGGTTTTAGTTATGTTTTTCTAGCACACAAAAATAAAAATATATGACTAAACTAAAAATATTGTTAACGATCACATTACTTACTCCATGAATTATTCATATAAAATTTAAAGATAGGACAATATTAAATTCGTTTAAAATTTTTTTGAACTAAAATAGGACATTTAAAACATTAAGAATTAAATTAGAATTTAGTCTAATGGTTAAAAATTAAAATAATATTTTATTCTAAATATATTCACAAATTAATATACTTATTAGAGATATAAAAATTTAATTGTCTTCTTATTAGTTTAAATGTTTAGAATAATTAATTTTATAACCTAATATTCGAACTTTTATAATCAAAAGTTTAGAATTCAATATTCATTACCTCTTTAAAAGAAAGAAATTAGGCATAAACTAAGGCAAACTAAGAAAAGAAAAAGACTTCTTGCATGCGTTAAAAAATATGTAGAAATATAATCATGAATAAAATATTATTTTAATCTCTAATATTTAGACTAAATTTTAATTTTATTTTTAATGTTTGAAATATTATATTTTAAATATTTTATTTTATTATATTTTAGTCCTTTGGTTAAAATTAATTTTTTTTAAAAAATACTATTTTTTTCTATTGTTATCTTCTTTTTTTAATATTTAATAATTTTTGTTCTCAAATTACTACAATAATTACTATAATCACTATAATTATTATTTTTGTCACTATCCAAAAAAAAATTATTGTGAAAACAAAAGACTATTTTTGAAAAAAAAAATTGATCATAGAATTATAATATGACAAAATAAAACGTTTGAGATAAACATAAAACGTTTCAAATATTAGGAATGAAATTAAGACTTAATTCAAATATTAGGGACTAAAATAATAATTTATTCTATAATCATTTATGTATCTTTTTCTATACACTTAAGTTATATATATGTAAAAGTAGTCTAATTTAGAGTTAAGTACAATTTTGATTCTTATAATTTAGGTTAAAATTTTTTACTTGTCCCTAACCTTTTTTTACATAGAAAATCGTCCTATGGTTTAACATAGTTTTAAAATCGTCTTTCAGACCATTATATCCTCAATATCATCATCTCTATCACACCTTCATAAGAGAGAGAAGCAGAAACTGAGAAAAAGAATGAAGCAAAAGCTCAGAAAGTGAAAAGGAGAGAAAGAGAACGAAGCAAAAATCCAGAGACTCGTGCTCTAGCCTCACAGCACCTCGCCCTCGCCGTCACAGCACCTTACTCTAGCCGTCGCTTGGCCCTTGCCCTCGTCGAAAATCACATTGGCGATAAATTCGTATCATATATATAATTCACATTGGCACAATAGTTACACAAAGATGAACACATAGAGCAAAATGAAAAGAAAGGGAGGATAAGGAAGAGGAGTACCTGCCACAAATTATCACCGGAACTGCCGTTCACCATCGCTGCTACTCCTTTCCGTCGTCGCACTAGTATCACCGCAGTTTACTAGCATGTCGCTGGCTTGGATTTGTGTTGTTGTCGTTGCCGCTTGAGGTCATGTTAGCGCTGCCGCCGGTAGCGGTCTTCCTCTGCTTGCGTTGCGTCACCGGTGTTCTACCCGTCACTTCACCGTTCTTCTTCGGGTCTTGCTGCACTTTGTTTCTAATGATAGGCATTCACTTTACCTCTTTTTCTTTCTTTTATTTATCTTATTAATTAATTAACTGATTGATTAATTTTTCTGGTTTTTTTTTGTTAATGTTTGTTTTGAAGATGATGATGATTCTTATTTCTTGTTAATGATTATGGTTTTGGTGAGGAATTGTAGTTTTGATTTTGATTTATTTGAGATTGTTGTTGAAAGTTGGATTTTTTTGTTGGATTCATGAACAGATGGTGATGGAGTGGTAATAGGTGGGGTGATGCAGATGGTGATGCAGCGGTAATGGATGGGTGGTAGTGGTAGTGGTAAGAAGAGAAAGGAGTATTTTTGTCATTTAAAAAATTAATCTGTTTAAAAAGAACGATTTTAAAACTACATTGAATCTTAGGGATGATTTTGTATTTTAAAAAAAAAGTTGAGGACAACAAAATTTTTTTACTTAAATCTTAGAGACCAAAGTCGTACTTAACCCTCTAATTACTAGTAGTATATTTTTGCATATATAACTTAAATCGGGACTTATATTTTTAGAGAAATTCTCCACATACAAGCGTTTTTTTATACAAGTCTTTACAAGTGCACATTCTTCTTCTTCTTGTGCACGTTCTTCTTCCTCTTCCTCTTCTTCTTTTTCTTTTCTTTCGTTTCTTACCTTCTCTTTCTCCTTCTTCAACCATTACTGCACGTTTTCACTGCACCTTCTTCTTCTTCTTGCTGCACGTTCTTCTTCCTCTTCCTTTTCTTTTTCTTCTTTTCTTTCGTTTCTTGCCTTCTCTTTCTCCTTCTTCAATCGTTACTGCACGTTTTCACTGCACCTTCTTCTTCTTCTCTTTCGTTTCTTGCCTTCTTTTTCTCCTTCTTCATTTACGTGCTTTTCTCTATGTTTTCTTTTTTCGTTATTCTCGATTTCCATTGTTTTTTACATCAAGCTCTGAAATCGATTTTGAAGAAGAAGAAGCAGCAGAAGATGAGGAGGAGAAAGAGAAAGAGTTCTGAAGTATGCATAAGGTGTACTTCAACAAATTTTGGGTGTATTTCTTAAATCTTTTGGGTATAATTTTTGTAATCCTTTGGGTGTATTTCTGTAATCTTTTGGGTGCATTTCTATAATCGTTTGGGTGAATTTCTGTAACCGTTTGGGTGTATTTTTGTAATCCTTTGGGTGTATTTCTGTAATCATTTGGGTGTATTTCTGAAGTTCTATTATCTTCAAATTTGGCAAGAAACTCGTTTTCATGGAGGAAGAAGAAGAGGAGTCGTTTATAATGCATGGTGAGTAGCGCGCTTTGGAAACAGCAAGTGATTGAATAACGTGCGTTTAGTTACTCTTGAATGTGGGAGTGTAATGCGTGTTTTTTGTTAGACTTGTACCAACTTATAAAATTTGTAAGCCAAAAAGACTTGTATGTGTAACAGGCTTCATATTTTTAATGACGATGCCAGATGAAGCAAGCAAGATGAAACAATAATTTATTTGCCCTTCTAAATCGAGAAAAAATAATAACAAAATATATACCATAGGTAGAGATGGTAATTGATCTCTGTGGCCGCTCTTATCCCTATTTAATAAAATATCTTCCGTCTCGTCTCTATTTTTATCACGGGTCACGTTTATTTTCTCCCACGAAAGAGGTAGATATTGACGAGTATCATTGATATTAAGTTAATACAATTATTTAATCAAATGTATAAAATCAAATATAATTTAAACACAAATTTAACATACTAATATACTTGCATAACTTATATATATAAGAGCATTTAAATAAATTTCTTTTCACAGATCTCTATAAGACAGATATTTTAATATCCGCCTCGGTCTCTATTTATTCACGAAAGTGAATTTTTATTTTCGTAAAAATTTTGCAAGTTTCATCAATCTTTTTGTCATGAATAATCTTCGTAAGTATCCGTAAGCGCCAATTCTTTTTATGATTTCCATCCTAACAGTAGGGATGAAAAAACAAATATTTAAAAGTTTAAATTTACTTATAATTGTCTTTTAAAAGATTAATATAATAAAATAAATGTAGATACCGAACATAATGCAAGCCTTTCCCTAGGGTCCAAGCTAAGGGTCATATCGTTAAGACATATAAGAGGAAGATTCCAATTTGGGGTTCAAGACTCCAAATGGAAGACCATGGTGGAGCCTTGTCTAAGGTCTAGTATTGGTGTAGTACAAATAAAATAAGAGAGAAAGTTCTCCATAGATTGATAAGATACATGTTTTGTCTTTGCTTTAGCAGCACGTTTTTGGCGTTAAGCTATCACCCATTTTCACTTTTCTCTACTAACTCTCTTGTCTTTTTCCTATCAAATCCAACACACTCTCTTCACCACTTCATCCTCCTTATTTTTTCCCTTTGGTTTTTTCTTCTTAAGTTCCCAATTACTTAATAATCATATTCATACCCCAAATTTAAAGTTCTTTTATTTTGATAGACAAGCAATATATAAAAATAGCACCATACTAAAATGAATTAGTACAACTACTTATGAAGAAAAGAGATCTTACGAAAAGGATTATTGATCATTAAACAAATATTCTAGGATAATAAATTTAAATCCTTTTCGTAAGCATGATTAATATCCTAAGGAGAGAATATTCAACTCCACTCTGTGCATCTAAAATTAGACTTTCTAGAATAAAACCAACTACTCAATCTCCATTAGTAAGATAAAAAAGCGCATTATATATTTCATTTCGAAAACTATTTTCTGAGATTAAAAAAATAATATTTGAACCTTTTTTTTTTTCTCTCAAATGATTGTATGTGTATTGCGTTTGACCTAAAATGATTGTGATATTGATACTATGGTGATAACATAGCTGATGGAATGAAATTAATTTTTGTAGATAATTATTATTATTATTATTATTATTATTATTATTATTATTATTATTATTATTACATTTCACTTAATTTGTTATATATTTAAGGCTAATTAAAGAAAATTAATCAAAGATATAGTTGCGTCAATCATATGTGGGTCTTTCTTTTCTATGTTGGCGCCTCTTTGTCAATTACCTAGAAAGTAAACACAATAGGATATGGCTTGCTGTTATCTTTTATTTATTTATTTTTTTCTGTTGATAATATTTTTATTGTCTACGTTTTTTACTTTTTTTTTTCTTTAATAAATTGTTCAAACATATATTTGGTAGACTACTAGAGTTTGATATTTCAAATTCATTTCTTTCAAAGAAAAAGTGTGTATATTGTATGCTTTCTTAATAGAAAATTTTTATTTTTAATTTTTAACAATTTTTTAAACTGATTTTAACTGACAGTTTTTTATTTAATTTAAGCAGAGAATATTAATTTTTTATTGTAAAAACTGCTTAATCATTGGTAACGTCAGGTAATGAGTACAATTATTAGATAATAATGATGGGCTAATTATTGACATAATCTCACTTTGGTACTTTTTCCCAAAAACGTAAAGGAAAGTATAGAATGTTTCCTAGCTATTTAAAGTTAAAAGAATAATATTGCTAAATTCATCATCAATAATTACTTATGGAGCCATTTATAGATAATCTACCGACATAATAAAATCTGAGAATATAAGAAAGTGATGATATGATATTAATAAAAGAAAATTAATTTTACAACTCTTATTTTGATAATATTATTTTTTTATAAATTATATAAAATATAATAAAAAATTAACTGGAGTGATATTTTAAGAAATAGGAGTGATATTATTATTTTTCTATTAAAATACTAACAACTAAGAATTTGCTTTGATTTTTTTTAATTTAATACGTTTTTGTTGAATTTCAGAAAAAAAGGAAGGAAAAGAAAAACACAAAATCACAAGCATTATATTTTAAGAAATGGGTTTAGTTAATTTGTATTCTAAAAACATAAATTAAGATTGTTGATAATAAAAATTTTATTTTAATAAATATATTGAGAATTTAAATTTTATATTTTTTTATACAGATTTTTTTAATTTGTAATTTTATTATGTATCTTTAAAAATATATGTTAACTAACTAAGCCCTAAAGAAATTTATTGGTGATATGTGTTTAGAAGCAACGTGGCAGTTTATTAGCCCTTATATTAGATGGAAAAGTCTAGGGGGCCAACAATTTTATTGTATTTTGGCCAGCATGTAACCAGCAGAAAATGGTGAGCTATTGGATGAAATCTTACACCAATCTCACACCATCAAATCATCATTGATGACTAATTGATGGCTACCAATCACAAATATTGCTGCCCCTAACATTGCTCATATTAGATTATTAGAGGGTTGTTTGAGTTAAAATTAAAAGCGAAAAAAAGCAGAACTTCATCTTCCATAGAAGGGAGTAACATTGAATTGAACCCTCTAAATTATAAGTTGACCTAGGATATATTATTTATAGTATTTATCAGTACAATCTCCAACTATGCCAAACATTGTGATGTTCACCAATAAGTGAGCATTGAAGAGGCTTTCCTCTACCAAGATCTGCTTTTTGAGTATTTTAATGATTTATAATAATTTAGGGTGGATTCTACCCTACACACTAAAATAATACAGACTTTGAACCCATGTTTAAGTGGCTCAATGAAATTTAGCTATATCTCTAATTTAATCCACCTATGTTACATATGACAATACTCTAATTTTTATTTGTTCGGTAACATATTTTATCCCTAACTTTTTATGGACCCTAACCTAAAATTTCAATCGTACAGGTCATAGTTTTTGAATTGTAGAACACCATATGAGAACCAACACTAAAATTTGCAATACTTTTTGGGACTTTAAATCTCAATTATAAAATCAATTAAAATTAAAATAGTTATGATAATAACATAAATTTTATTATGATAATGGTTAAATGAAAATATAGTGTCACAAAATCTTATAATAAAACACTAGTAATAATTTGAGTTGGTCGAGTGGTCAGTTCACTTGTCCGTTTAAAAAAGTGTCGGGGGTTCGAATCCCACCTTGTATACGCAGTAATCTATTAGCCAGCGGTAGACCCTTAAATGGAACTCAGATATGCGACGAATTAGTTTTTGACCTATCGAGTTGGGGGATACGTGGCAAAAAAAATACTAGTAATTAACAATATATGAAGAGAAATTTTGTTGATCATGTAGCATTACATGCTTATTATAAAAGATATTACGTCTTAAGTTTATACTATTGTAATGTTTGAATTTTTGTTCTTGCACCAAATTGATATATTTTTTATGTCACTAAAAAAGTATAATAAATTTTATTAAGATAAATTCACATAATAGTTTGATATTTTTGAAAATAACTTATCATGAAACTTAGACTTATATTAAAATGAAACTTTATAAGGATAAAAAAATACTAAATGTTTTTGAAATGTTTGAACTAATATTTTTTCTTCATAAAGTCTAAAGCCAAAACTAACAATATTTGTAAGGACCAAAAGTATATTTCATCCAAGAATAACAACTTATTATTGTATCTTAAAAAGAGAATAATAAATTATTGAAAACAAAAATTAACCAAATTCATTGCCCATATAATATGATTACATGAGGACAGTATTTTTCTCTTGATCTTTTTTTTTTTTTTTTTGCCTTTTAAAACTTTCTAGCATATTCTGTTTAGTATTTTGCAATAAATGAACGTCTAGAAAGGCCCAATGAAAACTTGTACTCAGTTAAAAAACAAAAAATTAACCCAATACAATTTTTGGACTTAAATGGGCCTTTAAGGCCCAATATTCTGCAACAAACATAAACGTACTAAATGCTTCCGACCCAAGAAGAAAAACAAATCCATCTTCCTTATACCAATAAAAACACAAACTTTATGAATTCTACAAGTCCAAAAGAATATATGAATTCAAAAACACAAAAGGTTCTAACTTTGTTGGTTTGACACAAAAAAGGGGAAAAAGCAGAAGCTACTAGCTTCTTTCTAAAACCAAAAACGGAATATATTTGGCTGAAAATAAAAAATTGGCATTCCAAATTCTGTGTGGTGGCCACTTTTCTAACCTCATTTTGCACCCACCTTCCCTTCTTCGTTTTAATTTCATTTATGGGAGAAAGTAACTGAGAGAAACCAAAAGGAAAAAGAAAAATGGGTTCTTTTGAGGCGGTGATGATGCAGAAGAACGCAACGGCGAAGTTCATTGCAACGGTTCTGGTGGGTGGCGTGATCGTTGGTGTGTCACTGTACGGATTGCTGCAGTCTTCAGAAGGGCTTCAGAAGAATCTGGAGCCTCTTGGTTTGTGGAAGAGAAGGAGGAAGAAGAAGACAATTAGGGTGTACATGGATGGATGCTTTGATATGATGCATTATGGCCATTGCAATGCTCTTAGACAGGCACGTGCTCTTGGTGATGAGCTTGTTGTTGGTGTTGTTAGCGACGATGAAATCATTGCAAATAAGGGTCCCCCTGTCACCCCTCTTGAAGAAAGGTCACAACTTTTTTCACTTTTTTCTAGGATTTTGATCTTCTTCTTGGAGCTCAATTCATGCCATGCTGATTTATCTTGTGTCATTTTTGTGTTGTGTTCTTTGTTTGATTCTAGATTTATCATATGTTTGGATTTGATTGCCTTTTTCTTATGAGAAGAATCAGGGAAGCAATGTAGAATAAGTTAATCAAAATGTGGTTTTTTAGGAAAACATATGTTTAGCTATTTTTTTTATATGTACATTTTTAATGTCCATGCAGCAATTTTGGCATTATGGTATTCTGTCATCTGATACATATACTGGAATTATCTAATGGGACAATGCTTAGTTGTAGTTGCAGAGATACTTGTGATAACAAATATTTGTTTAGATATTTCTTTTAATATTCATGCAGCAATTCTAGCACTGTGTTGGCATTTGATCTATGTAGTTGAATTATCTAACAGACCGTGCTTAGTTGTAGTTGCAATGATACACTGATACTTGTTTTGGCAAATATATGTTTAGCTACTGTTTTTTTAACTTCCATGCAGAAATTTTGGCATTCAGTTGTTATGTCGGTTTGATCCAAGTAGTTGAGTTGTCTTATGGGACAATGCTTAGTTATAGTTGTTATGGCATCTCTTTGTTTCTTTATTTATTTTGGCGGGGTTGCTTTTGTGTTCTGCGTTTGGATTATGAGGTTTGATCCATGTAGCCAGAGGGATAAGGCTTTGTTGTTGTTATTGTTCGGATTATGAGGTGTTGATGTGTGTTGTAGGATGATTATGGTGAATGCTGTAAAGTGGGTTGATGAGGTTATTACTGATGCTCCATATGCCATAACTGAGGAGTTCATGAAGAAGCTCTTTAATGAGTACAATATAGATTACATTATTCACGGGGACGATCCTTGTATTCTTCCTGACGGCACTGATGCTTATGCTCATGCAAAGAAAGCTGGCCGTTACAAGCAGATAAAGCGCACCGAAGGAGTTTCTAGCACTGATATCGTTGGTTAGGATTTGCTTACTTTTCTTTGTAGTATAAGACTTCCTTATTTAGTTGGCGCAATTGGGCATGCACATCTTGTTTGATATAGTTTATGGAAATTATTAAAGTGAAGTCCTTTGTCATGTTTGGTTGGCATGTGATGTTCTTGTGTTTGTTTATCACCGCTGATGATATTTTTTCCTCCCATAGCTGCTTTTGTTTTTTTTCTAAAAAAAAAAGAACTTGAATAAGTTTTATTTTTCACTATATAAACCATATAAATGGATGTGCCCCCTTTCATTTGGTAGTATTTTATACCGGATTTCTACTTGTTATGTTGTTGCAGTTATGGAAAATTTCTCTGGTTTAATACTTTTATGCAATTCTCCTGAAGCTTAATATGGAATTTTGGCAAACAGTTGAAACCCTGTTTACAAAGAGATGATTTGTTTGGTTATAGCAATAAGCCAACTCATCAATTGATGATATTTATTAACAGACCTTTGAGGCTTTAACGTTTTGTCGTTTTCCTCCATACCGTATTTTTATTCTTTGAACTGCATTTCCGCCCTTAGAAGTTTGATATCAAAACTTTTGACCTTTTCTCACAAAACTAGCAGTGCTTTTTGTCGGTTTTCCTTCCTATCTGGTACAGTTGAAAGTTCCCATCCTGTGAGCATATTCAGTCTTTAGCCTGCCTGTCTTATATTTTTCCCTTGTGCTTATATTTATTTTTCAGTGTTGTCTCGTAATAATTTCGTGTGCTTGTGGAAAATGGAGAACTGATGTTATATAATAATTTTATACCCAGGTCGTATGCTTCTCTGTACGAGAGAAAGGTCTGCCAGTGACAACCCTAACCACTCTTCTTTACAAAGACAGTTCAGCCATGGTCATAGTCACAAATTTGAAGATCGTGGAACTCGTATTTCTCAATTTATGCCTACATCTCGTAGAATTGTTCAGTTCTCAAATGGAAGGGTATGTACATTTAATTTCAATTCCGATTTTTGACTACTTATATGCTTATTTTCAACTTCATTACCCCTTCTCTCTGTCATTTCCCAATTGTTTAGACTTTCTGAATCTTGAATCACATATTTTTGAACCCATGGTGTTAGTTTATACTTTATAAGCATGAGAGGATGTTTCCTTTTTGTTTGTAAACCCCAATCACGGTTTGAAGCAAGAAACCGTACGCGTAATACGCGTTTGAGAATTTACCTGTCAACTAATTCATTATTCTTTGCTAGTTTCCTGCTCAATTGATCACTTTTGAGGATTTAATTTAGCTTGTGTCGTTACACTTGTTTAATAGACCTAAGTTTTGGAAGAGCAGGAAATTGTTTCTGTTAGGAAATCAACCAACTGGATAAACCCTTGGGGGAAAAAATTTTTAACAATGTAATTCAAGCTGGTTATTGTGAATTAAGTTAGTGGCGAATGTATGTCCCAATTGGCTGTTAATTAGGTAGCAAAGGGATTAAGGAATGACACAGGATTGAAATTAGGTATACCTGTGTCAGACAGAATTTGGATTATGGCAGATTGGGCAGGATATAATTTTGAACCTGGTGATAGCAGAAACATATTCAAGGCGCTTAAAATCTAAGATCAATTTCTTAAATGTATCTACTGCTATGATTGAACCTTCACTATTAGGTTTTCTCTCCATTTCTAATATGATGTATTTCCCCGTATTGAAATAATTTTGACAAGCTGTCTTTTATCTACATCATGCTTCAGTAATATTGATTCATGATTATTATACCAGGGCCCGGGACCTGATGCACGCATTGTATATATTGATGGAGCCTTTGATCTCTTTCATGCTGGTCATGTTGAGGTATTGTTTATAACTTTATATTACCTTCTCAACATAATTGCTTACCAATGCACTGTTAAATGTTATGTCAGAACAATGGAGTGGAAGGTAGCTTAATTTCCTGTTTTAGGGTTTTTTTTTTTTTTTTTTTTCAATCGAATATTTTGTTGCCTTTACTAAACTATTATCTGCTGCAATCAATATTAAAATGTTTTGACACTGATATGATACCCTTTTTGTTGTGTGCTTGCTTTTGTGGCCATATATAATTGTAGCTACCACCGCACTACTACCAACTACTAGAATATACCACTAGTCAGAGTCAGCTATATGGATTAATTGATGCCATTGGCTTCTAAGAAAATCAAAATGTCCTTTTCCGGTTGCCTCCTTAATGCATTTTACAGACTAAATTTGGTATGGCCTGCATCTGCACCATTTACTGGTATAAATAAATAGGTAGAATAAACAATAAAACATTTCCATTTCTATTTCCATTTTTTCTTCACGAAATTCTGAAAATAAAAAACCTGAGAAATGAAAAGAGAAATGTTTTCCCAAACTAAATAGGCCTTTAGCTTTTCATGGGGTTTATGAGTGAGTGTTTAACAATGACATACTTTTCATTTGTGTGCCTTTTTTCTTTTTTACATGATTGTGATGCATTTAAGAGTTGTACTATTTATTCCAGAAAAGTGTCATGAGACCACTTTCCCAAAAGCTTAAACTATTAGATAAGAGGTACATGAATGGTTATGTATCTATTAGAAAGTTATTCATTCATATTGTTCCAGTTACCTGCCTGTGTCAAAGTTAATGTGTGATTTTTCAGCTTGACATTGCACTTTTATGTTTGATAGATCTTGAAGCTGGCTCGGGAACTAGGAGATTTTCTTCTTGTTGGAATACACACTGATCAGACAGTCAGGTTGTTGTCATTCATAAATTTTATTCCCCAGTTTTATTTTATTTCCTAAAGATAAACTATTCCTATAGTAGCATTATTTTGCATCAAATAAAAAGCTATAAATATGTATTCAACATAAAACAATCCAAGTATCTATTCTCATTGATGTTTATACTACTAATGTTTATTGTTTTACATACTTTTTTATTAACTTTTTTCCACACTGGTTTTATAGTGAAACTAGAGGACCACATCGTCCTATCATGAATCTCCATGAAAGAAGTTTAAGTGTTTTAGCATGCCGCTATGTGGATGAAGTTATAATCGGTGCGCCGTGGGAGGTGTCCAGGGATATGGTTAGTATTAGTTTAGTTAATTCATTCTTATTATTGACTTTGCATGCTGTGATCTTTCTTTCCTGCTGCAATAACCGTTCTTGAGCCATGAGGTGGTAAAAGTATGTTCTAATTTTGCCATTATGCTAACCAATACTAGTGACTAATGAAGATTTCACTGAACAAGCCATGCCCAATTCATCGGTAAAAATGGATGTGGGAGAGCGAGCTTGGGATGCTATGTACGCTTGTCTATGGTTTTTTACTCTCTAAATCTTTCTACTTTGCACAATTGCCATGTGCAAGTATTGTGTTTGTAGGAGGGTGAGTTATATCATAATGATATTATGGTCTAGATATATACCTGAGCCTAGCCTTTGTGACATTATTTCGGTTACTGTTAGAGTAATTCTCCAAGAAGATTAGGAGATAAGGTGGAGACCTGGAGCTTTATATATATATTTGTCAAACTCCCTGTCACGATATTCACTTGAGTTATGGATAATACATGCATCCACTTTACCACATGCTGAAAACTCTATTTAGTAATGATTAATGGATATATCAAGGATCAAACTCCTAAGTAATTGCTCAGGGTCTTTGATATGATGTAGGCTTTGATGTGATGTCATCATAGATCAAAACTCGTAACATAATAGCGGCTTTGTGACAATGTCGAGACCAGCTTAAGCTTGGTCTTTCTCCTATTTGAAAAGCATGCTAGCAAGATTTAGTGATAATTTCTAGCTTGTTTCTGTTTGTATATATTCCAATAATATATTCTGTTTCTTGTTTTGCTTTTTAAGTATTTATGCATTCTTGGATTGGCGTGACACTCCTCAAATCTTGAGTGCAGATCACAACATTTAACATCTCATTAGTTGTCCATGGAACCATTGCGGAAAACGATGATTTTCAGAAGGTAATTTTTTCTTCTGCAAATGGATTTACAATATTTATTACAGGCACTAATACTTCTTCTGCAGCACGACTTTCCTTAACTCCTGTGAAATTGATTCTTGTACAGGAAGAATCCAACCCATATGCTGTTCCCATTAGCATGGGCATCTTCAGAGTCTTGGTTAGTCCTTTAGGGATAACAACCACTACAATAATTAGAAGGATTGTATCAAATCACGAGGCATTCCAGGTCTGATTGCGCATCATCATTATCACATTTCTTTTCTTTTCAATTCTTGTTCAAATGTTAGCATATTTATAAATAGTCAATGATAAGTATAGTGAATTAGCTTTTTATAAAAAAGAAAGTAAGGAAAATGTGAATTAGTTAATGACTAGATCACCGACATAGGGTTCGTTGAAATGGCTAGATGTTTTGACCAGTAAATCGGGTGTTTTGTGTTCGAACCATAAGAATGCAAAAATTAGCCTTTGAGATACTTAAACCTTTTTGGATTTCTATGAGTTGAGCTGAATTCTTTGGATTCCTAGTAATAAACCCTGATGAACTGGTGGGTTTTATCCAATAAAAGAAGCTAGTGTTAGATCCTTGATTGGTTCAAGAAAACAATTTATTTGAACATAAAAGTGGACATTCTAAACTCAACCCTTGGATGAGAGGACATAATATACAAAGAATAGGAAGAAAATTATCCAGTGGAATGTCTGTTATGGTTAGCTGGTTTTCTTTGAACTTTTCTTGTTCCTTTGGCCATGATTTCCTATCTAATGCGCTCTCAGTTATTTTGACCCGCTTTATTTTATTTTATCTTTGATTCAGAAACGGAATGAAAAGAAGGGGGAGAGTGAGAAGAGATACTACGAGAGTAAGACTCATGTCCATGGAGACTGAATGATTTCTATTGTTCTCGGCATTAGACATGGCAGCTTAGTAAATTTTTAGGCCTGATTTTATTCTCTCTCTGTTAGTAAAATGAAATGATAGTTCTGTACTATCGTTCAGTTTGGACCATAATTGGACATTGCGGTCTCTGCATATGATTAATCATTTGCTAAACTGATTTAGCCAGTGATATGTTTCTAATTAACCATGAATATTATCTCCGAATAAATTCATGGTTAAGTAAACCATGGCTTGGCTGAATTAGTTTGGAAAAACGATCCAACTTTATGATTCAAGCTGAGCAAAGCTATCATTTTCACTTTATTTTGGTTTTTGGTCTCTTATCTATATTTATCGCCTAGATTTTTTAATAACATGTTACATTTGTATTATTGCTGTATGTGAATTTTATGAGGATTGATCGTCTTTGGTCGAATTCCTTTTGTTCTTGTTTGATAAATTAGTAAAGATATATTCATTGAACAAGATATATTGGAATTATAGTTCATTTCCATTTCTATTGAATAATCATCAGAAAAAAATAAAATAAAAATTAAGGTCCGTCTATCATTTTACCTGTTTTATGTTGAGCTTTATGATTTTAATACTCGCATTGTGATGAAATTCTATATACCATAATATTTATGTTACATTACATTGGACAACTGTAGTTATAATATAATACATTGAACTCGTTTTAGCAAGCATGAAAGATCTTCCTTATATATGTTATAATGAAAATTAAGTATGATAAACCAGCGTTGCTATATAGTAGCATTTAACTCGAAGAAAAATCGGTTATTTACACATGTTCTGATGGCAAAAATTTGAAAATTTCACAGCCGAGGTATTTGTGAAATATTTGTAGAAATAATAAGAAAAATGCTCAAACATTTTAAAACTACTTCCCAAACACAGCACCAACACTTATACTTTTTACATTGTAAAATATACATTGATGCTGTCAAATGCAGAAGCTAACATTTCTTGCAAGACAGCCATAACTAAACAACCTTGCAAGCTTGAAAATGACCTTGGTCTTTATTTTTTTTTTCCCTCTTCAACAAAAAAAAAAAGCCACTTGAAAAAAAAGCAGAACAGGAGAGTGCAGTCAAACTAACTGAGGTTACAGTAGAGGCATGTTAGATGTGATAAGATTATCTTACAGCCAATCTACCTAATAATCTCTCACCAGGTAGCTTGCTTGCTTAAGTTCCAACCTCTCCATGTACATGAGGCTGTGAGCAACCAGTTATATTAGTAGTTCTGATGCCTCGATGATTATAAATACATACATTTTTCCACACAATAACTTGCATCGAGATGAACAGAAGACCAACCATTGATAAATTTATCTACCATGGCTTCTTATCACCATACACCATGTACAAAGCAGCAATAAATACATGGAAGCCACCCACACTTTTGGCAATCAATAACTCTCGAGATTAAGGGGAGATTTGAGAAGCACACCAAATAAGGGATACATTGCACGCGATTATCTTACCCGGCATGCTGCTGCAGCACCCGGCGAGCAGCTAGGGTTAGGAGACCGGCAAGCAGCACCAGGACCAACATTGTTTGAGAACTTGGGACGCATTCGGTAGTCGGAGATTTTGGTCATCGGAAAGTGCCCTGTGCTTACACTATTTGAGCCGGTTAATGAAACTTCACCGGCACCTATACTTGAACTTTGTAAGGGCTCCAATGTCTCGACCACATCGCTCATTAGTGGTCTGGCTTTCGGATTTTGACTCAAACAATAGTATGCCAAGCTACATGCTTTCTGTGCAGCTCTCACTGAATATTGGTTTTCCAATCTAGGATCAATTATTTGCAGGAGTTTGCGCTTGTCATTAAGCTTTGGCCGTGCCCAATCTACTAAGCTCTGTTCCTTCCCAGGTCTTGTCTTGTCAACAGATTTCCTTCCCGTCAAAAGCTCCAAAAGAACAACCCCAAAGCTATACACATCACTCCTAGCTGTCAAGTGGCCTGACAATTTTCAAATATGCCTTATTAGAACTGTATCCACACAAACATATGCAAGAATGCTCAACTTGTATTAAGCTCAGAAGTATATTATGATTTATGAAACATGCTCAATGTCTACATGCAAGCCATCACAACCAGTTTGAACTGTGGGCGACAGTAGTATATTAGAACCTGCTGTAGTAAACGACAAAAATAAAATAGGAAAAAATAATGAGTTAAATTAAAGATGATAATATAAATTGTTTTCTAGCCATGATAACAATTGGGGTATTTCAAGATTGTACGTACTGAACCAATAATGACATGCAAAGATAAAAACATGAATTCCAGGAGACCAGAAACAGGAACCGTTTTATATCTAATCCCCGGATAAACGGACATGTTCCTATCGGTTAAGCCGCTAAGCCCAAGAAAGATAGTAAGAGTTGCATATTAATTTGCTATATACCTAAGGCCATGTCCTGAAAAAGGGGACCAGCATTTAACTGTCTTTTACCCAACCCACAGTACACCAGCCTAGCTAACTCTCGCATCACATGTGAGCTGATATACTTCTAAATGTTCGAGCTTAAACAAATGGATTACTTGCAAATTGAGCATGTTTGCAAAATTGAGATCATACCAGTCATTACATATTCGGGGGCAGCATAACCATATGTACCCATGACTCGGGTAGATACATGGGTTTCATCCCCTTGTGGTCCTGCTTTTGCTAGACCAAAATCAGAAAGCTTGGCCGTATAGTCCTGTAGTTATTGATAAGACCAAGTGAAGGAAAAATCCATTAATGCACGGCCGTAGTAGAAACATTAATCAAGTTAAAACAATAGAAACTTACAGAGTCCAATAATATATTAGACGTTTTAAAGTCACGGTAGATTACTGGCCTTTCAGCATTGTGCAGAAAGGCAAGCCCTTTGGCAGCTCCTAGAGCAATCATCATTCTTGTAGCCCATGGTAAAGGGATAGTTGCCTCTGGAAGCCTCAGGAAAGGTCATATCAAATTGAGTTGGAAAAACACACAAGGAACTTGGAATAGTTTTAGCAAATAAACTATTTATTATTTAAGTATAAGTAGAATTCTTTTCTTCACAAATCACAACTACTAATGAAGCAAGATTTAGAAAAACTCAAGTAGTCTTGTCTTTTGTTGTATAGTGAATCAAAAGATTTTCATAAAAACCAGCCAAAGCAGAGAGAAATGCTATTCTAATATAATCACAAGTTTAAATACAGATTAAAAATGCAAGTTTATAAAGTATGAAACAGGAAGCAAAAATGAAGTTCCTCAGAGTATACATACAACTTCTATACTGTCTCAAAACTACCCTAGCAAGCATCAAGATAATCCAACAAACAATGGGAACAAGATATAACTCACATGACATCTCAAAGCCATACCAAATGGCAGACACAACATGAAGTTCCCAAAAACTATCATTTCTAGACTAGAAACACATTAGGCAAGTCTTAATACTTAAATTAGAAACAATGTATAGCTCCCCAAAGCCAGCATGTATAACCAGTCTACAGCATGTGTGGGTCCCAATGCATATCTTGGAATCTAAAATGACTTTGACCTGCCCCAAAGTGTAGCAGAATATCCACTTTGTATTTTATGCATTTTGAGAGTAATATGCTCAATGGCTTAAATTCATCATGAAGTATAATAAAATTCGTCTAAAGGCAAAAATTCCACACTATCTTCTAATTGGATTGGTCTTCCTCTTACTATATTTTCCTTACTCAACTACAAGAACATCAAATCCAAAGGGATTAGAGAAGAAGTTTGCATACTTCGGAATAGGTGATTTTCCAGACTTCCTCGAAACATGAACTCGTACACAAGCAGCCTGTGGTCATCCTCACAGCAGTACCCTATCAACTTCACCAGATTAGGATGCCTAAGCTGCCCTAGAAAATTCACTTCCGTCTGCAACAACACCACCACAACATCAACAACCAAGTCATCAATCAAACAACCAACACAAAAACAATTACCATAAAAAGTAAAGAACAACAAATAACCCCAAACAACAAGTTTCTCAGTTCACAATGATTTAGGTTTATGTAATGGCTCACATTCCTTCACCCCAATCCAAAGTCAATGAGCACTTATAGAGCAACATACGGAATCAAACATTAAGCCATGATCAGCAAGTGAATCAAACCAACCCTAATTAACTAACAACTACATTAAACAAATTTAACAAGAAATACACTACAATGCAATTCAATATAACACAATGCAATTGCAATTGGCAAACATACAAGCCATTCTCGGTGTCCCTGAAGCCCTTCCTTGTTCAAAACCTTAACCGCTACGGGCAGCGACTTGAGCCCAACCCTCACATTCTCATCAATGTACCCCTTATACACAGTCCCAAACCCTCCCTCTCCGAGAATATAATCGGAGCGAAAACTCTTGGTGATCGTCTCAAGCTCGTAGAGCGTGAACGCGATCACGTGCGTGTAGAGCAGCGTGTTGTTCCTCACGTCTTCGATGTTGTAGTGGCGCGGCGTGGAGCAAGACTCGCTCAGATCCGACACCGAGCGGCTGTGCTTCCTGTCACCGGCGCCGGCGCCGGCGTTCCTGGAGCTCAAGGACGACGCCTGGAGCTGCTGAACTGAAAAACAGAAGGTACGGTTAATTAGAGAGAGGGTTAATTATGTAAAATTAAGATTAAGTGTGTGCATGTGAGGGATAATGAATTGGGTTAGGAATTAAGAGTAGATCTGAGAAAGGACCTTGAGCATTGGAAACTACTGCGGATTCTTCTCTGGTGCCGCAATTGCCCATTCAAGGAAGACCGTGTTTGGCTGTGTGAGTGTGTGTTTTTTATGAGTATTTGGGGAAGAAGAAACGACGTCGTAGGGGGATTGGTGTGGCGGTGGTGCTGGGGGAAGGGGTTTGTTTTGATTTGTTTCGTTTGGTTTGTTTAGTGCTTGTTGGCTGAGAGTGGTGGAGTGGAGCACGCGATGGTGGTAAACCCGAGGAACAGTTTTTCATTCTTCGTTTGATCGTTTCTGCCTTTCCCCCTTTTAGCCCACGCTCCTGATGCATTATATCTTTTTACTGACAAATAAATCCTTCACTATTTACATGTTGGAGGAAGGGAAAAAAAAATTATATAGGCTGCGTTTGTTTATAAATATGGGATACTGAAAGAGAAATATAGAGATATAAAATTATGTTTAATATATTTAAAAAGATAAAATTAGTGTATTTTGTGTCTATCTTATAAAAAAAGATACAAAGACAGTAATAAAAGATACAAATTATTTTTTATTTTTTTTGGTTAAATACAATTTTAGTCTTTAAAGTATAGGTCGTAATTTTTTTCATTAGATTTAAAACCAAATTTTAAAATCGTCCTTTTTACTTAAATATTAAAATTGTGGACCAAATTATCCATAACAAAAAAATTATAAAATAAAAAAAAAGAGAAAGAGAGTGTTTCTGCAAAAGAAAAAGGAAAGAAGAAGAAGGGGTTAATGCTCAAATTCGTCCCTCAAAGATCACGCGATATTCATTTTCGTCCCTGAATGATTTTCTTAATCAAATTAGTCCCTGAAAGATAAACTGTTAGTCAAATTAGTCCTTCCGTCAATTGAATGATGACGTGTCACGTTAAGTGCCATGTGGCATGATGACGTGACACGCCACGTGGCAGAACAGTGACACGTGGCACGCCACGTGACAGGTTAGTGACACGTGGCATGTCACGTGTTACTTGACATAAAAAAGTTTTCTATTAGTCAAAATAGTCCTTGAAAGTTCAAACGTAAGTCATTTTCATCCCTTAAATTTTAAAAATTAGTCAAACTAGTCCTTATATAATTTTTTTCTTCATAAAATTATCTCTCTCCTTTAATTCTTCTCAAAATTGAGAGATGGGGCACAATATTGCTTTATCCTTTTAACAAATGAAACCCATTCCTTTGATCATGTTACTGCATGCTCCAACGGATATCACTTTTACTCTTTAGTGGAATCCAAATTTTATTAATTGGAATTATTGCAGACCTTGGAACAATGAGAGAGAAAGTGTGATTGACATGATGTTGATCATCAATGCTACACGCTACTCAACCAAAGGGAAGTAAAAGCAAATCATTTTAATTAATTTATTCAAACACATTTAATTGCTTTTCTTTCTTACTCTCACTTCTCTCTCTACTTGCTTCTCTTTCGGTCATTTCACTCAGCAACCATGGAAGTTACAGCAAGCTACCATAGAAAAGAAGAAGCACGCCTAAAGACCATCACTATGATGGCACGAAAAAGAAAACATAAAAAATGTAGTGGCTGAGATTCTTATCACTTATGGTAAGATATGGTGATGAGATCTTGGCTTCTCCATACCAAAAATGGTTGAAGAAGATTCGGCCAGCAAGGTGAAGATCCTTGGAGGGATGGCTTGTCTCTGATTCTGCTCAACCACCACAGGAAGTAGCAAGGGTGGCTACGTGATGGAAGAGGCGAAAATTGGAGCAGATGAAGCTATCATCATCATGAAGCATCAAGGGCCAGAAATTCATCTTGGAGAGCAAGTCAAGGATGGAGCGCTCGGATTGATGAAGATTGATGACCAAGGAACGACTAGAGGTAATTGCATGTTGGGTTTTGCATGGGTTATCCTAAGCTAACAGTTTTTCTTCTCCTTCAATGTATTCTGTGGGAATCCCATTGTATGTTGGGTTAGCACTTTATAGTCTGTAATCAAAGAAGATTATACTGAAATTCCATCATTGTTGTGATGGAGACTGGATGTAGGCTGCACTGCACTTAGCAGCTGAATCAGGATATATCTGGGTGTAATATTCTCTCTCTTCTACTTCATTTCTGTTTCTACTGCACAGGAGATAAAACTGAAAAATATCTCGTGCTAAGTGACGAGACAAAAATAAAAGTCTCGTGGTTAGGGACGAGACAAAAATCAAATAGTCTCCAGAAGTTGTTTCAAAGACCAGCAAGTGTTCAGAGTACGAAAAAGGGGCTAAGATTCAACCCCCCTTCTCTTAGCCACTGAAAACCATCATATTCTAAAACATTTTTCTTACATTACTACTTTTTGTATATATATATATAATTATATATATATAATTATATATTTATATATATATAATTATATATATTATATAATATATATATATTCCAGCAAAAAGTAGTAATGTAAGAAAAATGTTTTAGAATAGAAAAGAATAAGAGAGATTTTGAGAAGAATTAAAGGAGAGAGATAATTTTATGAAGAAAAAAAATTATAAAAGGACTAGTTTGACTAATTTTTAAAATTTAAGGGTTGAAAATGACTTACGTCTAGACTTTCAAGGACTATTTTGACTAATAGAAAACTTTTTTATGTCAAGTGACACGTGACATGCCACGTGTCACTGACCTGTCACGTGGCGTGCCACGTGTCACTGTTCTGCCACGTGGCGTGTCACGTCATCATGCCACGTGGCACTTAACGTGACACGTCATCATTCAATTGACTGAAGGACTAATTTGACTAACAGTTTATCTTTCAGGGACTGATTTGATTAAGAAAATCATTCAGGGACGAAAATGAATATCGCGTGATCTTTGAGGGACGAATTTGAGTATTAATCCGAAGAAGAAGGGAGAAGGGAAGAAGAAGATGAAGTCCACCTCTGCCTCCGCTTTCGTCATCACCTCGATACGATTTTGGTCCTTACGATAAGGACGATTTTAAAACTAAGTTAAACCTTAGGAATGATTTTGTATATAAAAAAAGATTCAGGACAAAAAAAATTTCGACCTATACCCTAGAGACCAAAATCATACTTAACCCTTTTTCTTTTATGATTCTTGTTAATTTTTCATAATTATATTTTTTATCTCAAATTTTTCGAATGAAAAAATGAGAATAAATTAGATTTTTATAATTTGTTCTAGTTTATCACCAAATAGAATATAAGAACACAAAATCTTGTGTCTCTATTCTTTATGTTTTGTTCTCAACGTCTTGTCTTGTCTAGTTCTATTCTTAGAAACAAACGCAGTCATAGGACATGTCATGTATAAATTAAGGGAAAAAACCTATTAAATAGTCTCTGACAATTATTTCGAAAGATAATGAACCTTTAATAAAAAAATATTCTTTCTAGTATTTGATCTTTATTTTTTTGAGACTGATTAGTCTTTTTGTATTAATAGAATAAGCCCTACATAATATGTTAAACTGTTGATTTATCCGTTAAGAGTCAACTAGGACTTATAAATTCTTTTTGTTAGAAATCTCATTATCTTCTAGAGGTAATTATCACGACTATTTAGTTTTTTTTTCTTTTGTTATCTTTTTTAAATATATTGGCTAAATTTACTTTGTAAAATTAAAAAATATTAGTGATTTTTAAATTATTTTTACTTATAAAAAATAAATAAAAGATATATTAGTGATTAACGTATTACATAAGTAAGTTCTAAAAAGACATTATTAATAGAGGAGCTAATCAGTCTCAAGAAATTAAATATCAAAGGCCAAAATGGATTTTATTTTTTATTGAGGACCTCGTAGTCCTTCAAAGAAATTAACAGGGCCGTAAAATGGGTATTCACTCTTAAATTATAATCTTCTATCCTGATTATAGGGACTAATCTAAAATTAATATATTCATATTTGTTATTGTAGAGGATTTTATTGGTATTTTTTTTCAAAAACTAATTTATTTGAAGTATAAATTTTTAGAAATTTATTTGTTATTTTATTCTTCTTTTAAGGAGGTAAAATAAAGTTTTTATCCTCTTATTTTTTGTAAATATCCAATATGTGTTCTTAACAAATTTTTCCTTGTACTACAAAATCCTTAAAAATAAAAAATACTTATCTCGACATTTGTTATTTGACGTTGTAAGACTGATTTTTTGGTTAACGAAGACTTTTTAAGTTTATCGCAAAATTGTTTGCGTGCCATGTTAATTTGTTCATGTAAAGGTTAAATGTCGGCGTAAATTGACATAAAAGTTATACATTCATCTTGATTATTATTAAAATATTGTTACAACTATTCTAATTTCTATTGTAAAAACTAATCATGTTCTTCATCTTAATAGTCACATAAACAAGAAGGGACGGGAGACACTGCAGCAGTTGTTCGTGAGGAAGGGACGGGAGGCACACGCACAGCTAGTGGTGAGTAATCAGTTTACGCAGTAGTTCATGGTGGCTATTGAGAAGAATAGAGAGGGAATCTCGAAGATGCGCGCACTCACTGCGATAGATAGGCTTCTGTGTTTGTGGTTGAAGAGTGGTCATTCCGTGTTCACCTGACGGAAAGCACATGTAACTCTGGCCTTTTCCAGTCACTCCATTTTTCATGTCGTCATGCTCTGGTCGCATGCACCGCCACGAGTATCGAATGAGGACCATACGTCCATCCAGTGTACACACAACAGGCTGTGTTTATAGTATACTAGTCGAGGAGTTTCCACCGATACTAGATGAGAAACTTTGGCCAAAGTGGTATGGGACACGCCTCCGACCTAACCCTGCCATGCGCAAGAAGTCCATTGGCAGACTGATTTCCACAAGATTCCGGAATGAGATGGACGAGGGCGAGCACGAAGAGAAATGGTGCTGATTATGCAGGCAAACTGGTCAAACTCGAAGAGGTTGTCCAAACCAGCAGACGAACGAGGCTTAGTTGACGGTTATTACTTTGTATGTGTTTGGCTTAGAATTTTTTCATTATAGTCCACATGTTTAGGGGGAAATGTGTAATGTTTCTATTTGTTCTATTTTCGTTCGCAGTAATTTGTATTCCAAATTTGAATCATTAAGTACAATGAATTCTAAACATTTCTCATTCCAAATTTTGATTGAACTATAACTATTGCGATATAAACCATAACGACATTTTTATTAACACGCACAAAGCGATGAATTCATAACAAACTAGGAAACCAAAATACATCAAATGTCACCTTATCAAAGTACATCAAATTGTAACTACTCTTATATAAATACATCAAAGTGCATTAAAATACAGCAATGGTAATAACAAAAGTAACAGTATACATCAGAAACTATCTGAGGTCATTGGCGGTGATCACTCTGAAAATGTCGCCGATGGCTGGTGCCACATGGTGGAGGCTACGCCTGTTTCTGAGGTTTGCTCGGGTATGAGTCTGCCTGAGGATGTGGGTGATACTCGGGTGCCTGTGGCTGTGCCTCCGGATGCGATGGACTTGGAAGGTACGGCGCAGCATAGCTGTCAGAGTACAACACTGGTGGGTACGAAGGGTGATAAGGCGGAGAAAGAGGTGGTGGCGGCATCGGTTGGGACGCCGTCATCAATTGGCCGTAATCCATCGATGGCAGTATCGCATACTAAGCACCAGGTCCCAGATGTGAACCAGAGTATGTTCCAGAGCCAGGAGATATATAGGGGACCCATACAGTGGTGGAAGCAGGGGGCAGAAGGGTGATGGTATGGCTAACCCATGCTCTATTCTCGACCTGTTCGGAACTGGTCCGCAATGCGCTGTATGGTGGGCTAGTCGGTGGTGTGAAGCTAAAAGGCCTCATCAATGTCTATATCATCGATCAGCGACTCCTCATGCGACTGCTGGATGGACCCATGTCATGCCAACCAGGAGGGGCAACGTCCCAATAAGCTCAACCAGCCCCTGATCCTAACCCGGATAGGGGATGTGGTGGAGGAGGTGGAGGAGGAGGCGAGCCACCATGGTCCTACGGGATATCACCATGCTCCTCATGTCGATGATACTCTGCCTCCTCGTCGGACTCCACGCCAAGCACGCTCTACACTGCTTGACCCCGTCTCTGCGGCATTCTGTAGCACCTCCACACTCTCTAACACCCCTCTCTCGTCTGGTGGGCCTCCTCATGTCTGACGAAACTTCCCTAGCCCGCCGACGATGATTAGGGACGTCTCGAGGAAGGTCTAGGACATCCCTCAGCTAGCTTGCTGATGGCTACACGTCTCCCAGTAAATCCACCAACCTGGGGTCATCTAGGACGTGCTGCCCTGACAAGTGTTGAACACGGCATGTCACTCTCCACCAGTCCCAATACTCCCGCATCGGCCGATAGTCGAAGCACGACTGAATGGATATGCGGTGTCCCTCCTGAAATAGAGCACACCACCGGTCATACCAATCACACAGCTTGGTCGGCCACTACACATCGTCGCCTCGGCTAGTGGTAGTCAGGAACTTATCAACGTTCACTGGGTCCCCAGGCACTGACTACTCGTCATTGAACTAACGCTTTACACGGTCTGGATAGTAGAACTCCACTATGTTGATGCATACGAAGGGGACACATCCATGGCCCCACTCTGCCTCCTTCTTAAGCCATAGGGGGCAAATATCCTGCAGAGCAGAATTGTCGTACAGCATCCACGTAAACTACAATGGACGCATTGAAAGTGGTGTCAGTAACATATGCTATAAAAAATTTGACTAATCTACGCAACCGAACAAAATAAAATGACACATGGCTTACCTCATCCCAAAGTAATTGATCCAACTCCCGACGCCATCTGCGGACCCTCTGCTCGGGCTGGTCCCTACTCTGTTATGTCATCCCAATCAACCTGTGGACAGTTGCAACATTAACCACCATTCAGTCAATCTATATTACTAATGTTAAGTGAAAATGAAGAATAGTAAAACTAATTTAAATAGTTACCTCGCAGCCATATGGAACATGTGAATCTGTCGCTCGGGTGGACACCACTTAGGGAACCTTTGGTATATCCAAGAAACAAGTAGAGGAGTACACCCGGTGATGTCTATGGTGGATCGGTGTGCCACTGAGCATAAGGAGTGATATGTCCAATGCTAGCACCTCAGATCCCTTTGACCGACTACGGCACCTCGCAAAGTCGTCTAGTAGTGGGAGCCACCGAAGATGAACCTGATTATTGGACTTATCAATCATCAGGTAACCTCCGATCATCAACAATATGTAGCACCTCGCATACTATCGGAGGGTGGCTGGGTCATCAGTACCCGGGGGCATCTGTCGGACACAATCCTAAAGCCATGCAGCTTCAGGGAGAAAGACTCCTTCCTCTGTGTTTTCTACTGCTAGACTAGAAGAGGCTTGGCTCTGAGTAGCCTCTCAACTAACTCCCAGGCCCTAGTACCATACCACATGTGAAAGTCACAAAAGCAACCACCTATGGACACTCCATTAGCGTGCAACCCGAGGTGGTATGCGACATCATGGAGGATGATCGTGCACTCACCCCACGGCATGTGGAAGGTGTGGGTCTTTAGGCGCCAACGCTCAACGAATGCCATAATTAGGGAGTTGTCGAAGACAAAATCCCTGAGCGACAATGCATCACTGAACCCGGCCTCTCTCAGGCACGGGACAATGCGTCTGGTGGTGGGAGTGTGTGACCCACTCTCCTCGGAAGAAGCAAGCAAGGCATCTGGTAAACAATAAGAATACCGAATCAGGAAATGATTTAGCTTATAAGTAAACTATTCAAGCAAATAAGTACAAACACTTAAATTACAAATTTATTTACATAAAAAAGTTTACTTGAATAATAGAAATGCTTAGATAAATAATTAACTTTAACGTCTATTTTAATGCAAATGAAAATGTCTCCTAAGATAACTAATGACTATACTTTCTATTTAATTAATTTAAATTAAATTATTAAGTAAAATAGTGAATAATAAAATTCATTTCACAACTCTTATATATGGTAGCTTAAGTGAAAACGTTTACTTAAGAAAACTTAACAAAAAATAATTTAAACATAAACATTTTGCTTCATGATTAGGTTTATTACAAATTATTAATACCCTAAATTAATAACTAAATTAACAAAGATATGCTTAATAATAATTTAGCATACTAGCATTTAAACCTAACATCATATCCTAGCATTTAAACAAATCCTAACCTTAGTTAATAACCTTAATTAATAACTAAATCAATAACATCCAATTTAACTTGTACCTAACATCGTATCCTAACATTTAAACCAATCCTGACATGTACTGCATACTACCTACGTAAAACTACCTTAATTAGGGAATTACATCTATGCTTTAACATAAACATAAACGGAAATCAATACCAACCGCAAATTCCTTTATCCCTGCAATGTGCCAAGTCGCGTTGAGTCTGCTAATGTCTCCATCGTGGCTATCAGCGTGCACCATATTCTTTGAGTAACTCGGAAATATGATTAGAAAAGGGTTAAAAGTGGGAGAAAAAGCAAAAAAAGAGAAGTCAAAGGGTCAAAATATTCACTATGGATGAGATACATATATAGGCCTCTGTTCCTCTTATCTCGTTTACAGTGTAAACGAAATAAGTAAACATGTATCTTGTTTACATTGTAAACGAGATAAGACTGTTACACAACACATGTATAAACGTGATACGACTACGTCTTTTTCAGCTTTGTTATCTAATGTAAATAAGATACGTGTTTATTTATTTCATTTACATTGTAAACGAGATAAGTGATGTGATGCTTTTCAATAAAAACGCGAAAAATGAAACTTTAATGAAAAGTGAATATTACTTTTTTTTAGTAAAAAAAATTATAAAATTTTTTTTATCATACAAAATATACATATACCTTATAAATGTAATAAAAATCTTCGCTTTTCACTCAATTTGACTATTTACGAAATAAATTCCGATATTTAATTTGCAATATCATCTTCCATTCTCAAGGAGTAAAATTCTTGCAGAGAAGAAAATTGAAATAGCCGAGTGAATTCCGAATGTACTACAATCACAAAGACAATGTACAGTCTTCAATTGGATGGTGCATAGTGCGCATGAGCTTTACTGCAAAGTTCTAATATAAAG
This sequence comes from Arachis hypogaea, assembly GCF_003086295.3. Lineage (NCBI taxonomy): Eukaryota > Viridiplantae > Streptophyta > Magnoliopsida > Fabales > Fabaceae > Arachis > Arachis hypogaea. The sequence goes on along the minus strand of NC_092039.1, from coordinate 111,454,678 downwards.
TGTACAACAAACAACAACAACAACAACAAAGCCTTGTCCCATTAAGTGGGGTCGGCTACATGAATTAAACGATGCCATTGTGCTCTATCATGTATCATGTCTACCGAGAGACCGTTTACATGTAAATCTCATTTGACCACCTCATGGATGGTCTTCTTAGGTCTTCCTCTGCCTTTTGCCCTTTGTCCATCTTCCATCTCATCTACCCTCCTGACTGGATGTTCTATCAGTCTTCTTTTCACATGTCCAAACCACCTGAGACGCGATTCAACTATCTTTTCCACAATGGGTGCTACTCCAACTCTCTCCCTTATATCTTCATTCCTTATTTTATCCAATCGCATATGACCACTCATCCATCTCAACATCTTCATCTCTGCCACACTCAGCTTATGTTCGTGCTCCCCTTTAGCCGCCCAACACTCCGTACCATACAGCATAGCCGGTCTTATAGCGGTACGATAGAATTTACCTTTAAGTTTTAGAGGCACTTTTTTGTCGCATATAAAACCAGATGCACTCCGCCATTTTGACCAACCTGCTTGGATCCTATGATTTACATCCTGTTCAATCTCTCCATTATTCTGTATGATACATCCAAGATACTTAAAACTTTTAACTTTTTGTAGGATGTTTTCTCCAATCTTCACCTCTATATTGGGGTTTTCCCTTCTCAGACTGAACTTACATTCCATGTATTCCGTCTTGCTACGGCTTATGCGCAGACCATACACTTTTAAAGCTTCTCTCCATAACTCCAACTTCTTATTTAGGTCTTCCCTTGACTCTCCCATAAGGACGATATCATCGGCAAAAAGCATGCACCATGGCACATGCTCTTGGATGTACTCTGTGAGTACTTCCAAGACTAATGTGAAAAGGTATGGACTTAAGGATGATCCCTGGTGTAATCCTACACCAATAGAGAATTCCTCTGTCACACCACCTTGAGTCTTCACACTAGTTGTGGCCCCATCATACATGTCTTTAATTGCCCGAATATATGCAATCCTTACTCTCCTCTTTTCTAAAATTTTCCATAAGACCTCCCTTGGTACCCTATCATACGCTTTTTCCAAATCAATAAACACCATATGTAGATCCCTTTTATTACTACGATACCTCTCTATCATCCTTCTTAATAGGTATATTGCTTCAATGGTAGATCTGCCTTGCATAAATTCAAATTGGTTCTCTGTTACTTGTGTCTCTTTTCTCAACCTCCGTTCTATCACCCTTTCCCATAACTTCATAGTATGACTCATAAGCTTAATCCCTCTATAATCTCTGCAACTTTGTATATCCCCCTTACTCTTGTAGATAGGTACCAAGGTGCTCTTTCTCCACTCATCAGGCATCTTCTTTGACCTTAAAGTCTCATTAAAAAGCTTGGTTAACCAGTAGATGCCTTTTTCTCCAAGACCCTTCCAAACTTCAATCGGGATATTATCAGGTCCTACTGCCCTGCCATTTTTTATCTGCTTTAGAGTCTCTTTTACCTCGAAGTCTCGAGTCCTTCGATAGTAGTCAAAGTTTTGATCTTCTTCCCTTGTGCATAATCGACCAAGGCTCAAAAGAGTCTTCTGTCCCTCATTAAATAACTCGTAGAAGTAGCTCTTCCACCTTTCATTAATCTTCTCCTCTTGAACCAACACCTCTCCATCCTTATCCTTTATGCACTTAACCTGATCCAAATCTTTCGTTATTCTTTCCCGGCTCTTTGCGATTCTATATATACCTTTTTCTCCTTCTTTCGTACCCAAAGACTAGTAGAGACCCTCATATGCTCTTGTTCTTGCTTTACTTACAGCCACTTTTGTCTCTTTCTTAGCCTCCTTATATTTTTCTTAGTTATCTGTATTGCGGCATAAAGACCACTCTTTAAAGCATTCCCTTTTTATCTTTATCTTTTCTTGTATACTCGCATTCCACCACTAGGACTCCTTGTCTCTTGGTCAATTCCTTTAGATTCACCAAAATTTTCTTTTGCTGTTCTTCTAATAACTTCTGCCATCTCCCTCCACATCTCTTCTGCGCTTCCATTCCCATCCCACTTTGCCTCTTCTCCTACCCGTCTTAGGAAGTTTCTTTGTTCCTCACCTTTCATCCGCCACCACCTCGTCCTTGGGTTCTTCGTATGATGTCTTTTCCTCAACTTTTGCTCAATGCGAAAATCCATGATGAGCACCCTATGTTGTGTTGTCAAGCTCTCTCCCGATATAATTTTACAGTTAATGCAAAAGAGACATCTAATTCACATGTTGGTGGTAATTCACATGAAAAGAGACATCTAATTTTTATATTTTAAAATTACCAATTCTTAGAAAGTTAGGTCCAACTTAAGAAGAACTTGTTTGTTTATATTTTTTATTTTATGAAATTAGTTCATGAATTTAATGTTAATATATTATCAATGTAAAATATTTTTTATACATATATACAATTATATAATACCTCATTAGTTAGATGAGTGTATAAAATATTTATAACTAATATATCAAAAGTCTATATATATGAGCTTTTTAAGAATTTATATAGACAATCAATGTGAAATAAAATGAAATCAGAGTATATCTGGATAAAGAAATTTTAATTTAAAAGGAAATGTAAGTTTTAAAAGCAATTAATTTTTTTAAATGGTTTGTCTTAATTTATAAAATTATTTTTAAAATTAAGATATTTTGTAGTAAGAAAAACAAAAATTTTATATTTTTTTACTAATGTCGAATTTTCCAATTTCCTCCACCACAAAAAAAATTACAAATATATTTTTCTATTCTTCTTTCTTTTTTATTTTGATATTTAGTTGTATATCCAAACTAAAAATTTGTAAATTAATGAATTTTTTTAACAAAGAAAGCTCAACACAATAAAGTGGAGCAGGTAAAAAGTACAAAATACAGCTAAAAACACAAGACAGTGAACACAATAAAAGAAGTATAATCTGTTGTCATCTCTGACATAGTCATCAACAACTAAATGGATCATCACCACACCACTCTCTTTAGCTCAAAAACGACCTATTTATAATTCCATCAACACCTGTCTCTGAGTTCTGGAACACTCTATTATTCCATTCCAACCAAATAATATTCCAAATAATTGCAAAGAAACCTATTAGCCACTTCTTACGACTAGGCACTCCAGTCCAACTCTCAAAAAGCCCTTTGACAGTCCTCGAAATAACTCAAACTCTATCAGCACACATCAACCAAGCGCACCACACATGCCACGTAAACTCACATCCAAGAAATAAATGATGTACAAATTCTACAACTTTTTTGCACAAAACACAAATATTACTACTATTGTGAATAATCCCTAGCCTACTCAACCTCTCTTTAGTATTAACCCTACCTACTAAGACAAACCGTGCAAATAGTTCAACTCTTGAAGGAACCAATCCTCTCCATATGGTACTAGTGAAGCTGTAACTCGTGATGTCCTCCGAGATAGTCTCTTTCTCTAATACTTGCACAAATGAGTTAGTAGAAAAAACACCTATTTTATCAAATTTCTATATAACTGTATCCTCTCTATCAAACGAAACTCTAACTAGTCTTAATCGGTCATGAAGTTGATTGAGAAGCTCTAACTCCCATTAGAATAAATCTCTCCTCCACTGAAATTTCTAAACCCACTCTAGCCCATCCCAGAACCCACAGTCCCCTATGACAGATCCTTTTTTATTTGAAATAGAGAAGAGCCTTGAAAAACTTACTTTAAGAGAGCGACTTTGTAACCAATCATCCTCCCAAAACCGAATATGTCTTCCATTTCCCACATCCATAGACAGACCACTGATAATCTTATCTCTCTCCTGTTGCTCCTGAATATTAAGCTAGCAGATATCTTTTTACGGGCCACCTCTTGTCGGTAATGGCTATTTAGATAACATTATACTTGGGTTCAACTGGTTACTTTTCACATACAACCTTCTTCCACAGCGGGCAGTCCTCCTTCGAAAAGCGCCACCACCACTTGAACATAATATTTTTTATCAATGCATCACCCACCCCAAAACCCCCTAGTTTTTTCGAAGCTTGCTCTACCTCCCATTTCACAAGTGGTATACTGCTGTTCCTATCTTCTTTACTCCACAAGAACCTCCTCTGTAACCTAATTAGTCTTTCTGCCACTGACTTTGGCATCTTATACAAGCTAAGGTAGTAAACCGGCAAGCTATTAAGAACAGATTTTATGAGAACTAGCTTGCCAGCTTTGTTGAGAGACTTCACTTTCCATAAGTTGAGCTTATCTTCCACCTTATCTATCATCGATTTTCAGGTCTTCACCAACTGAGGGTTTGCGCCTAGAGGGATTCCTAAGTACCTGATAGGTAAAGCAACTTCCGCACATCCCAACAAGCCACACATATTCGTCACCCATTCCAGCTCATAGCTAATTGAAATCAAGTTCGACTTATCAAAGTTAATACTCAGGCCAGACATCAACTAAAAACAATGCAGAAGCCTCTTATAATTCATGAATGTCTTGTTTTCCTATGGGCAAAATAAATTTGTTTCATCTGCAAACTAGAGATGCGACAACTCTATGTTGTCCCTTCCAACCAGTAATGGAGAGATGCACCCATTCCTAACTGCCTTACCCACCATCCTGTGCAAGACGTTGATGAGCGGATAATTTGTACGCTTTTTGGCATTGTTTTTAGTATGTTTTTAGTATGATCTAGTTAGTTTTTAGTATATTTTTATTAGTTTTTAGTTAAAATTCACTTTTCTGGACTTTACTATGAGTTTGTGTGTTTTTCTGTGATTTCAGGTATTTTCTGGCTGAAATTGAGGGACCTGAGCAAAAATCTGATTCAGAGACTGAAAAGGACTGCAGATGCTGTTGGATTCTGACCTCCTTGCACTCAAAGTGAATTTTCTGGAGCTACAGAAGCCCAATTGACGCGCTCTCAACGGCGTTGGAAAGTAGACATCCTGGGCTTTCCAGCAATATATGATAGTCTATACTTTGCCCAAGATTTGGTGGCCCAAACCGGCGTTCAAAGTCACCTTCAGAATTCCCAGCGTTAAACGCCGAAACTGGCACCAAAGTGGGAGTTAAACGTCCAAACTGGCATAAAAGCTGGCGTTTAACTCCAAGAGGAGTCTCTACACGAAAATGCTTCATTGCTCAGCCCAAGCACACACCAAGTGGGCCCGGAAGTGGATTTTTATGTCATTTACTCATCTCTGTAAACCTTAGGCTACTAGTTTTCTATAAGTAGGACCTTTTACTATTGTATTTTCATCTTTAAATCTTTAAATCTTTAGATCTTTAGATCTTTGAATCTTTTGATCACGTTTTGGGAGGCTGGCCTCACGGCCATGCCTAGACCTTGTTCTTATGTATTTTCAACGGTGGAGTTTCTACACACCATAGATTAAGGTGTGGAGCTCTGCTGTACCTCGAGTATTAATGCAATTACTATTGTTCTTCTATTCAATTCCGCTTGTTCTTGTTCTAAGATATCACTTGTTCTTCAACTTGATGAATGTGATGATCCGTGACACTCATCATCATTCTCACCTATGAACGTGTGACTGACAACCACCTCCGTTCTACCTTAGATTGGGTGAATATCTCTTGGATTCCTGATACACGATGCATGGTTGATCGCCTGACAACCGAGTGCTCGCCTGACAAACGAGCCAGCCATTCTGTGAGATCAGAGTCTTCGTGGTATAGGCTAGAACTGATGGCGGCATTCAAGAGAATCCGGAAGGTCTAACCTTGTCTGTGGTATTCTGAGTAGGATTCAATGATTGAATGACTGTGACGTGCTTCAAACTCCTGAGGGCGGGGCGTTAGTGACAGACGCAAAAGAATCACTGGATTCTATTCCGGCCTGATCGAGAACCGACAGATGGATAGCCGTGCCGTGACAGGGTGCGTTGAACATTTCCACTGAGAGGATAGGAGGTAGCCACTGACAACGGTGAAACCCTTGCCTAAGCTTGCCATGGAAAGGAGTAAGAAGGATTGGATGAAGGCAGTAGGAAAGCAGAGAGACGGAAGGGAAGGCATCTTCATGCGCTTATCTGAAATTCCCACTAATGAATTGCATAAGTATCTCTATCTTTATCTTTATGTCTTATTCGTATATCACTATAACCATTTGAGTTTGCCTGACTAAGATTTACAAGATGACCATAGCTTGCTTCATACCAACAATCTCCGTGGGATCGACCCTTACTCGCGTAAGGTTTATTACTTGGACGACCCAGTGCACTTGCTGGTTAGTTGTGCGAAGTTGTGTTTATGCCATGGTATTGAACACCACGTTTTTGGGGTTCATTACCGGGGATTATGAGAGTTGTGAAAAGTATTGTTCACAATTTCGCGCACCAAGTTTTTGGCGCCGTTGCCAGGGATTGTTCGAGTTTTCGGCAAGCTTTTGGTCCGGTAACATCAGTGCCAAATTTCTGATCCGGCAACAACACCAAGTTTTTGGCGCCGTTGCCGGGGATTGTTTGAGTTTCGACAACTGACGGTTCATCTTGTTGCTTAGATTAGGTATTTTTTTTCGGAATTCTTGAAGATGAATTCTAGAGTTTCATGATGATTCGTTGAAGTCTGGCTGGCTGAGAAGCCATGTCTAATTTCATTGGACCAAGGTTTCAACTTATCATCACAAGAGCTTGTTGATTTTTATCAATCTTGCTTTTGGAGCAGTGATCTGCTAAGGCTTGGCTGGCCTTTGGCCATGTCTAGTGTTTTGGACCGAAGCTTTCTTTGAAAGCTTGGCTGGCTGTGAAGCCATGTCTAATTCCTGGACCGGAGTCTTAGACTAGCATTGTACTGATTCCTGGAATTCTCATTAAGAATTTTGATACCTTTATTTTCTTTTCCACTTAATTTTCGAAAAATCCAAAAAAATTACAAAATCATAAAATCCAAAAATATTTCTTGTTTGAGTCTAAAGTCTCATCTGAAGTTTGGTGTCAATTGCATATTCTTGTTGCATTCATGCATGTGTCTTAAGGATCTTCAAGTAATTTTTGATGATTTTCGTGCTCTGATCTTTGAATTCTATTGACTTGAGTGTTTTGTGTGTCTCATATACATTCTCATTTTGTTAGTGTCAGTAGTATACAAACTGCTAAGTTTGGTGTCTTGCATGCATTGTTATTTGATTTTAGTTGCATTTTGATTATTCCTTATTATTAAAAATCCAAAAAATTTTAATGTGTGTCTTTTCAAGTCAATAATACAGAGAATTAAAGATTCAGAATGTAAACCCCGCTAAAATCGGTATATAATTAGTCAATAAATCGAATTTTCAATAGGAAAATTAAATACGCAAAACTGATATCAAAATAGGATAGAGCTCGTCGAAACGAGAATTTTGATACCAATTTCGAAAAGTTTGGCCCAAGATTGGGCCGGATGGGCCGAACTGGTTGAACCGGACCCAAAATGGGCCCAAGGCCCAACCAAACCCAATCCATTAAAGAGGCACAGCTTCTTATTTCCTTTCTTCTTCATTATTCACGCTGGGAAACTTTCTTAGGGGGAAGAAGAACACAAGCAAAAACCTAACCCTCACTTTAATTTCAAATCCATGTAACTTTTGATCCGGAGCTCCGATTGACGAACCGTTTGCGGCCACGCGTTCACCGTGACGAGCTCTATGAAACCCATGGAACAATTGGGTAGGTAACTCATTATTTCCTTCTCAGCCAGCTTCTCCTAATTTCGGAAATTTATGAACAATTAAGTCAAAAATTGTTCAATTCTTGTGTTCTAGGTTCAAGTTAGCTTCCGGAACTTGTGGGCTCAAGCTATTGAGCATATGGGTATGGTAAGAATACCCTAACCCTAGCCAAATCTTGTTTTAGTAATGGAGAACTGAAATTGGAATATGTATATGTAATAGGTGTAGATTAAGTGGGTATATATGCATTGGGAATATTTGGAGGCTTGTTGGTGATCAAAGCTTAGTTTGTGGCTGTTTTACTTGAGCTTGAAGAGGCTGTAATTTTGTGTTAAGAAGCTGCCTTGGGTGAATTAAGTGATCGGCCAAGGTATGGTTTAAGTTTCATACGTTTAATATTTACGGTATTGTGAAAGCTTAGGTTAGAGGTACCATAGGATAAGTTGAATTGTTTGTTGTATTTAATGATTAGCCTTGTAATGTTATTGGAATAGATTTGTTGGTGGACATATATATTGGAATTATGAGGTGTGGAAGTTATTAATAGTGTGTTCTTATATTTATTTATGATGGATTAGGATTGGTGTTTGTTGATAAGGATGTAGAGTTGTGTTGTGGTGGTATTGCATGTGCTGTAACTAATTATGTAATGATCGGAATTGCATGAGACCAAGTCTGGGCTAAACTTGGGAATATAAGGAACTAAACTGGAAAATTTGGGACCTTTTTGTTAAATATACAATTTATGGCAATTTTTTTAAAGTTAGGTTGTTAAATCTGTCCTGCAGCAGAAAATGTCAAACAGGGCAGCAACTTGTTTACCTTGTTGCGACTTCTACGAGTTGAGTTTTGGAGCGAAACCAATTTTGTTATAAAATTTGAATAATTTTCCTTATTTCTCTAAAACCTCTTAATTTTAAGAGTTGAGGATTGGGAGTTGTGAGTTTTTGAATATTGGTGGTCAGAGCTGAAAAGAAACAGATTTCAGCAAGCTATGTATCAACTTCCAATGCTTGTAACTCTTAGAATTGAATAACAATTGGGTTGCAACCAAGACACACTTGTTCCTGGATGAGTAAAGTTTAACTACATTACTTTTCAAAGTCATTGGATTTAACTTGGATTTTATATTGAATTTTGAATATCATATGCTGCTGCTGTTTTTCTGGTTTTATGCACTGCAGAGCAGTCACGGTTTTTCTTTTATTCCCGAGGCTAGAAAAATCAGAAGATTATGATATTTAGTTTGTTAGAAAGCTTATTTCAATATGAACGCCTGGATATAAAGTTTGTGCAATTCTGAGTTCATTTGCTATATTAGAAACAGAAAAGAAAATAGAGTGTCGAGGATGTCTTAGTGATGGTCATGGGTTCGAGAAGTTAAAGTTTAATCCTCGTGTGATGTGATTGGTTAACGTTAGAGTTGGGTTGATTTAAAGATTATTTGATATTAAGAAGTTTGAGAAGAATTTGATAAATAGTTTGGTCAGGACCTGGAAAGGGTAATCAAGATGAATTATAAGGGAATGATGATGAAAGGTGTGAAAGGGAGGTTGTTAACAAAAGGAGTTAATATGCCATGGCTTGATGAATGATTAAACAATGATTATGACTATGAAATGGCTTATGAATGATGATATCTGAGATACGAGTTTCCCTGGGTAAAAACCGTGGCTTGCCACCACGTGTTCCAGGTTGATTCTCGATACTCTGTTAACCCTACGTCGTAAGGGTGACCGGGCACGTATAAATTCCCGGGTATGGATCAACCCCCATTGAGTGATTATATGATGAATGTATGTGAAATCTATGCATAGACTCTTGGGGATGCGCGACGAGGGACAGTCTAAGGTTTTCGGACTTGTCGGGTTGGCTGGATAACCGACAGATGGGCCCCATCAGCCATAGGACAGACATGCACCATATGCATTTGTTTGCTTTGATTGCTATGCATTTTCTGGGTTTGCCTAATTGATTTATATCGCCTGCTACCTGCTATACTTGCTATTTGTACTATCTGCTCATTACTTGTGCGTGATCTTGTTTGGTTGCTTGTTTTTGTTGCATTGTGGACGATGGAGGGATGGAGGAAAGGAGAAATGGCTTGGTGTTGATTGAATATTGAAAATGAAGGATTAACCACATGACCGTATTTCGGTTCGGTGGCTTTCGTGATAGTGGTTCAGTGGCTATCGTGATAGTGGTTCAGTGGCTATTGTGATAGTGGTTCAGTGGCTATTGTGATAGTGGTTCAGTGACTATTGATATAGTGGTTCAGTGGCTATTGTGATAGTGGTTCAGTGGCTATTGTGATAGTGGTTCAGTGACTATTGATATAGTGGTTCAGTGGCTATTGTGATAGTGGTTCGGTGGCTATTGTGTTTTTCGGTTCAGTGGTTGTTGTTAGGTTAAGTTTGAACTTGAATAAGTTAGGCAGATTTAGAATACCTACCCCTGTTTATGGCTTCTATTTTTGTGCTCAAGTTGGATAATTGAATAACGGAGTTCTAGGATTGCCTATAGCATTCTCAGGACCGTACTTCTTATGCGCGTGGCACTTTTACCATGCTGAGAACCTCCGGTTCTCATTCCATATTGTGTTGTTGTTTTTCAGATGCAGGTCGAGAGGCTCCTCGCTAGGCGTCTGGATTCTGGAAAGCGAAGTAGTTCTTGGGTGTATTTTGGTTTCTATTTGTATATATGTATATATAAGTGTAGCTTACTCTCCAAGTAATTTATGTATGCTGCTCCTCTTAGAGGTTGAGGGAGAGATAGGAGTTTACTTTGGTATTTTGGTATATTTTGGGGACACTTATGTATGTTTATATGTATATACGTATCCTCCGGCCAGCCTTAGCTTCGCAGGCTGAGTGAGAGGCTAGTTATGCTGTTCCTTGGCTTTCCTTTATCTCTTCGTTTATTGTTCTATCATATTCCTATTAGGTTTCTTCACCCGCAAGTAATTCGATTTCCCGAGAGTTGTGCTTTTTATTTTGCGATTTTGTTTTGCCCGTTTTTTTTTAAGGCTCCTAGTTAAGTATCTCTCTTCCTATTATTATATATATATAATTCTATCTTTAGAGGTCGTAATATCTTACTATCTCAATCTTATGACTTAAGCATAAGATTTAGGATAGTAGGGTGTTACATTATGGTATCAGAGCAGTTCGTTCCTATAGAGCCTGAGGGACGGACTGATTATGCCTCTGGGAATACTTTGGGTGTCTACACATGCTATTTAGGGTATCTAACTGATATATGAGGCATGAATGCTCATGAGCATGCATTTGGGACTGTGAAATACTAAACTAGAGATATTGAGACTGATCACCTTGATATCACTTGTTTGGAGTGAACAGGAACCAAATGGCATCTCGTAGGCGCCGTCGTGAGCGTAAGCAAGGTCGAGGACGGAGAGCTGATGAGGTGACTATACCGGTAGGTAGTTTAACCGATATCGTGACCGCAATGACGAGTGTTGTTGCTGCCATTGGCGCTGTTGCTGCTGCGACCATCCGAGTGATGGATGGGATGGAATCACAAGCTGGAACTGGCAACGATGGTGATGGTGAACATGAAGGTGGACATAATGTTCCGAATACATGGGTGCCAGCGGGTTATCCGGAGCAAGTTAACACGGGTCAAACAACGGGAGAAAGCTCAAGGAGAACTGAGGTAGCAAGGAATAGTCGCCAGGAACCCTTCACAAAGAAAAAGGAAAAAATTACACCTAGGAGCCAAAATTTCAAGAAGAATCATTTTGTCGCTTCACATTCTCAGCGCGGGAACAATGACCGAAGGAACGATAATCGTTCGGACCCAAATCCAGAAGGGCAAACTAGTGCTCAACCGGGTGACTTAAGGTGCTCAAGTTGCAAGAGGTACCATCCAAACAGACCATGCAGGGCAGGATTAGGTGTATGTTATAAGTGCGGGAGGCCGGGGCATATGTCTTGGAATTGTTCGTACAGAGGAAGCCGGGATGCAACCGAACCCGATTTTCAAACCCGAGGTAATTATGAACCAACAGTTGAATTTTTTAATTTCCTTGCCTACCATTGATATGTAATGTTCCTTCGTGACGCGTGACGAGTTTCAGTAATCATGAGGTCCAAGTCGATGATTAGTCGAAAACTATTGGTTGTTGAGTCGAAGGGAGTACTAGAAGAGGGAATCACCTAACAAACTATTTCTTTGTGGGAAGCATCGGTTATGCTGGAGAAGAAAGAAGAGAACGGTAGGAAACCTTATGCAGAGAGAGTGTGCTAACGAATCTTCGCGACTCGATCTAATCCTTCTTTTGAAACCTACATTGACATTCGATCCGGAGCTTTTCCTAAATAGCTTGACTACCTTTCTAACTTTACTCCTTGTGCACATGAATATTGTTTCTTCCAGGATGAGTCTGAGCTTGTCTTGGTATAAACGCGTAATCCTTGAATCTTGTACCCTCGCTATGACTAGAGTTGCCTTGTTCGCAAACCATGTTCTTCAGAATCAGCAGAAATTTCTTTGACTCTATACGCTCTGTTCTCTCTACTAAGGGTCTTTAATTTGAACTCTTTTCTTGAGATGCACCTAGGTTCTTCTCCTTGTGCATTTCCTTATTTCGGTATAATCCTGATTAACCGTGTACAAGATTTTCTTTTTAATCCTTACGAACACCGTTTGTATTGCTCATTCATTTTTCGAGCTTAATGTCCTTTTGAAAATTAACTCGAGCCTATATTAGTATCATGTATAAAGTATAGCTGCAACTATTGAGATGTTGATTCCTTAAGAGCAAGACTTTTGGATACGAAAAATGAAGCAGGTAAGCATGCGCCGCCAAAAAGAGTTTTGAAGCATTAATTCTTGCAGACTACAAAGCCTATGATTAGTTTAATACGCTAGAACATACACCGGTTACATGGATACCCGAATATGAAGAGAGCTTCCAACCTCCAAGAGAAGGATTAACCCCAAATCCAGTAATCAGGATACCCGAACTTATTTAACAACTCGGAATTAGTGCGATACATTACCAGAGGGGTTTAGGATACGTGTAAATACAACATCGTAAAGTGGTAACAGATGCCCTAAGTAAGAAGTTTTTGGGAAAAATGCTTGGATATTAAGGGTATAGCTAAAGGAGTCAAACTAAATCTATTGCGATTTTAAAACATAGCAAAGACGAAATGCAGGAAGCGTGAGGGGACGATAAATACCTACCAAGGATGTCGAAGTCTGGCAAACGAAAGGGAACTAAGAAAGGATTTATATGTTTAATGTCGAAGTAGAGATCGTAGAGTCAAGGACTTAAGGAGTGCAATAACAGTGATAAGGAGCTACTAAGAGAACCAAAGCCGGCTGAATCAAGAAGACACCATGAGTGGGTTATGTGTCGAGATTAGGAGTTAGAGTGAGAAACTGTTGTCCGAAGAATACAAGAGAGGATTTTTGAAGTTACCTTGGGGTTCTAAGACGTATCGCGAATTTAAGAAGATATTTTGAGCCGCCAGAAGTGAAGAACAAAGTGACGATCCATGTGATTACATGTTCGACGCATGAGGAAGAAAAGAGGGACCACCAGAAGCCATGCGAATGCTACAACTGTCGAAAATTCAGCATTAAAGGTAAAAGAGAATAACCATCGATTTCATAATAGGTTGCCGACGACTAGGACAAAAGGTGATACTGTTAGGGAACTGTGGATCAAGTGACCAGGCCCATTTTGCCCATCGGAGTAAACCACTTCTTGGGGATATCAAAGAGACTATGCATCAAGGAGAAGGTGAGACTTCACAGTATGTTAAACACATTTGAATTAACCGAAAACTGGAATACCAAACGTCTTAGTTCCTGAATTTGACAGCCGAAACAACGGAGGAAGAGTGACACAAATCTAAGTTAGAATTCTCACTATGAAAGCCGACAAAAGAGTTAGGCAGATCTAAGAAGAAGACTTCTCAAGTTGGAAGGAAGAGGATACCTATTTCTGAAGATCACTTCAACGAACTAGAATCGGATGATCAATCAAAAACTAAAAAGCTAAATCCCCATCACATCGGACTAGTGGCGTATAGGATCGTTTTACTATCACAATGTTCGAACCTGCATGATGTGTTTCACATATTACAGCTTCATAAATACACCTTCGACCCAGTTATGTCCTACAACCAGAATCAGTCCAAGTAAGAGAAGGTCTGACGCTTCCAGTAACTCTGGTTAGGATTGATGATACTAGCATTAAACGTTTACGCAGGAGAGAGGTTTTCTTAAGTGAAAGTAGCTTGGTGTTGGGCTGGTATTGAAGAATACACCTAGAAACTTGAGACAGAGATGCGGAAGGACTACCCACACCTCTATTCAGGTAGCGCACTCTGAATTTTGAGGACAAAATTCCTAATTAGGTGGGTAGGATGTAAACCCCGCTAAAATCGGTATATAATTAGTCAATAAATCGAATTTTCAATAGGAAAATTAAATACGCAAAACTGATATCAAAATAGGATAGAGCTCGTCGAAACGAGAATTTTGATACCAATTTCGAAAAGTTTGGCCCAAGATTGGGCCGGATGGGCCGAACTGGTTGAACCGGACCCAAAATGGGCCCAAGGCCCAACCAAACCCAATCCATTAAAGAGGCACAGCTTCTTATTTCCTTTCTTCTTCATTATTCACGCTGGGAAACTTTCTTAGGGGGAAGAAGAACACAAGCAAAAACCTAACCCTCACTTTAATTTCAAATCCATGTAACTTTTGATCCGGAGCTCCGATTGACGAACCGTTTGCGGCCACGCGTTCACCGTGACGAGCTCTATGAAACCCATGGAACAATTGGGTAGGTAACTCATTATTTCCTTCTCAGCCAGCTTCTCCTAATTTCGGAAATTTATGAACAATTAAGTCAAAAATTGTTCAATTCTTGTGTTCTAGGTTCAAGTTAGCTTCCGGAACTTGTGGGCTCAAGCTATTGAGCATATGGGTATGGTAAGAATACCCTAACCCTAGCCAAATCTTGTTTTAGTAATGGAGAACTGAAATTGGAATATGTATATGTAATAGGTGTAGATTAAGTGGGTATATATGCATTGGGAATATTTGGAGGCTTGTTGGTGATCAAAGCTTAGTTTGTGGCTGTTTTACTTGAGCTTGAAGAGGCTGTAATTTTGTGTTAAGAAGCTGCCTTGGGTGAATTAAGTGATCGGCCAAGGTATGGTTTAAGTTTCATACGTTTAATATTTACGGTATTGTGAAAGCTTAGGTTAGAGGTACCATAGGATAAGTTGAATTGTTTGTTGTATTTAATGATTAGCCTTGTAATGTTATTGGAATAGATTTGTTGGTGGACATATATATTGGAATTATGAGGTGTGGAAGTTATTAATAGTGTGTTCTTATATTTATTTATGATGGATTAGGATTGGTGTTTGTTGATAAGGATGTAGAGTTGTGTTGTGGTGGTATTGCATGTGCTGTAACTAATTATGTAATGATCGGAATTGCATGAGACCAAGTCTGGGCTAAACTTGGGAATATAAGGAACTAAACTGGAAAATTTGGGACCTTTTTGTTAAATATACAATTTATGGCAATTTTTTTAAAGTTAGGTTGTTAAATCTGTCCTGCAGCAGAAAATGTCAAACAGGGCAGCAACTTGTTTACCTTGTTGCGACTTCTACGAGTTGAGTTTTGGAGCGAAACCAATTTTGTTATAAAATTTGAATAATTTTCCTTATTTCTCTAAAACCTCTTAATTTTAAGAGTTGAGGATTGGGAGTTGTGAGTTTTTGAATATTGGTGGTCAGAGCTGAAAAGAAACAGATTTCAGCAAGCTATGTATCAACTTCCAATGCTTGTAACTCTTAGAATTGAATAACAATTGGGTTGCAACCAAGACACACTTGTTCCTGGATGAGTAAAGTTTAACTACATTACTTTTCAAAGTCATTGGATTTAACTTGGATTTTATATTGAATTTTGAATATCATATGCTGCTGCTGTTTTTCTGGTTTTATGCACTGCAGAGCAGTCACGGTTTTTCTTTTATTCCCGAGGCTAGAAAAATCAGAAGATTATGATATTTAGTTTGTTAGAAAGCTTATTTCAATATGAACGCCTGGATATAAAGTTTGTGCAATTCTGAGTTCATTTGCTATATTAGAAACAGAAAAGAAAATAGAGTGTCGAGGATGTCTTAGTGATGGTCATGGGTTCGAGAAGTTAAAGTTTAATCCTCGTGTGATGTGATTGGTTAACGTTAGAGTTGGGTTGATTTAAAGATTATTTGATATTAAGAAGTTTGAGAAGAATTTGATAAATAGTTTGGTCAGGACCTGGAAAGGGTAATCAAGATGAATTATAAGGGAATGATGATGAAAGGTGTGAAAGGGAGGTTGTTAACAAAAGGAGTTAATATGCCATGGCTTGATGAATGATTAAACAATGATTATGACTATGAAATGGCTTATGAATGATGATATCTGAGATACGAGTTTCCCTGGGTAAAAACCGTGGCTTGCCACCACGTGTTCCAGGTTGATTCTCGATACTCTGTTAACCCTACGTCGTAAGGGTGACCGGGCACGTATAAATTCCCGGGTATGGATCAACCCCCATTGAGTGATTATATGATGAATGTATGTGAAATCTATGCATAGACTCTTGGGGATGCGCGACGAGGGACAGTCTAAGGTTTTCGGACTTGTCGGGTTGGCTGGATAACCGACAGATGGGCCCCATCAGCCATAGGACAGACATGCACCATATGCATTTGTTTGCTTTGATTGCTATGCATTTTCTGGGTTTGCCTAATTGATTTATATCGCCTGCTACCTGCTATACTTGCTATTTGTACTATCTGCTCATTACTTGTGCGTGATCTTGTTTGGTTGCTTGTTTTTGTTGCATTGTGGACGATGGAGGGATGGAGGAAAGGAGAAATGGCTTGGTGTTGATTGAATATTGAAAATGAAGGATTAACCACATGACCGTATTTCGGTTCGGTGGCTTTCGTGATAGTGGTTCAGTGGCTATCGTGATAGTGGTTCAGTGGCTATTGTGATAGTGGTTCAGTGGCTATTGTGATAGTGGTTCAGTGACTATTGATATAGTGGTTCAGTGGCTATTGTGATAGTGGTTCAGTGGCTATTGTGATAGTGGTTCAGTGACTATTGATATAGTGGTTCAGTGGCTATTGTGATAGTGGTTCGGTGGCTATTGTGTTTTTCGGTTCAGTGGTTGTTGTTAGGTTAAGTTTGAACTTGAATAAGTTAGGCAGATTTAGAATACCTACCCCTGTTTATGGCTTCTATTTTTGTGCTCAAGTTGGATAATTGAATAACGGAGTTCTAGGATTGCCTATAGCATTCTCAGGACCGTACTTCTTATGCGCGTGGCACTTTTACCATGCTGAGAACCTCCGGTTCTCATTCCATATTGTGTTGTTGTTTTTCAGATGCAGGTCGAGAGGCTCCTCGCTAGGCGTCTGGATTCTGGAAAGCGAAGTAGTTCTTGGGTGTATTTTGGTTTCTATTTGTATATATGTATATATAAGTGTAGCTTACTCTCCAAGTAATTTATGTATGCTGCTCCTCTTAGAGGTTGAGGGAGAGATAGGAGTTTACTTTGGTATTTTGGTATATTTTGGGGACACTTATGTATGTTTATATGTATATACGTATCCTCCGGCCAGCCTTAGCTTCGCAGGCTGAGTGAGAGGCTAGTTATGCTGTTCCTTGGCTTTCCTTTATCTCTTCGTTTATTGTTCTATCATATTCCTATTAGGTTTCTTCACCCGCAAGTAATTCGATTTCCCGAGAGTTGTGCTTTTTATTTTGCGATTTTGTTTTGCCCGTTTTTTTTTAAGGCTCCTAGTTAAGTATCTCTCTTCCTATTATTATATATATATAATTCTATCTTTAGAGGTCGTAATATCTTACTATCTCAATCTTATGACTTAAGCATAAGATTTAGGATAGTAGGGTGTTACACAGAACATACAGCAGAGGAATTGCACAGAAAAAGCTGGGCGTTCAAAACGCCCAGTGAAAAAGGACAGACTGGCGTTTAAACGCCAGCCAAGGTACCTGGTTGGGCGTTTAACGCCCAAAAGGGTAGCATTTTGGGCGTTAAACGCCAGAATGTGCACCATTCTGGGCGTTTAACGCCAGGATGGCACAAGAGGGAAGATTTTGTTTTTAATGCAAATTTTTTTTTAGTTTTCAAAATCTTTTCAAAATCAAATCTTTTTCAAATCAAATTTTCAATCAATTCTTTTTCAAAATCAATTTCTTTCTATTTTCAAAAATACTTGCCATCAATTAATAATTTGATTCAACATTTCAAGTATGTTGCCTTTTCTGTTGAGAAAGGTTTAATGTTTGAATCATATCTTCTCTTGATAGCCAAGTCATTGATTTTTAAAATCAAATCTTTTTAAAATGTTTTTCAAATCATAGCTTCTCAATCACATCTTTTTAAAACTAATCATATCTTCTTAACCACATCTTTTTCAAAATAGTTTTCAATCAAATCTTTTTGATTTCTAATTTCAAAATCTTTTTCAAAAATCACTTGATTTCTTTTCCACTTTCATTTTCGAAAATCAATTAGTGTTTTTCAAGAATGTTTTCAAAATCCTTTACTTAATTTTCGAAAATTACTTTCCTTTTTCTCACATCCTTCTATTATTGGACTAACACTATTCCTTAATGCAAAATTCGAACTCCATCTTCTTTGATAAGTTCGAATTTTCTACTTCTGTCTTCTATTTTTCTTTTCCTCTGACACTTCAAGGAATCTCTATACTGTGACATAGAGGATTCCCTATTTCCTTGTTTCTTCTCTTTCATATGAGCAGAAGCAAAGACAAAAGCATTCTTGTTGAGGCTGACCCTGAACCTGAAAGGACCTTGAAACGAAAACTCAGAGAAGCTAAGGCACAAATCTCTGTAGAGAACCTAACAGAAATCTTCAAAGAAGAAGACCCTATGGCAGCCGAAAACAACAACAATGCCAACAATGCAAGGAAGGTGCTGGGTGACTTTACTGCACCTACTCCCGACTTCTATGGGAGAAGCATCTCTATCCCTGCCATTGGAGCAAACAACTTTGAGCTTAAGCCTCAATTAGTTTCTCTAATGCAACAGAATTGCAAGTTCCATGGACTTCCATTGGAAGATCCTCATCAGTTCTTAGCTGAATTCTTGCAAATCTGTGACACTGTCAAGACTAATGGGGTTGACCCTGAGGTCTACAGACTTATGCTATTCCCTTTTGCTGTAAGAGACAGAGCTAGGACATGGTTGAACTCACAACCTAAAGAAAGCCTGAACTCTTGGGAAAAGCTAGTCAATGCCTTCTTGGCAAAGTTCTTTCCACCTCAAAAATTGAGTAAGCTTAGAGTGGAAGTCCAAACCTTCAGACAGAAGGAAGGAGAATCCCTCTATGAAGCTTGGGAAAGATACAAACAATTAATCAGAAAGTGCCCTTCTGATATGCTTTCTGAATGGAGCATCATAGGTATTTTCTATGATGGTCTCTCTGAACTGTCCAAGATGTCTTTGGATAGCTCTGCTGGAGGATCTCTTCATCTGAAGAAGACGCCTACAGAAGCTCAAGAACTGATTGAAATGGTTGCAAATAACCAATTCATGTACACTTCTGAAAGGAATCCTATGAACAATGGGACCAGTCAGAAGAAAGGAGTTCTTGAGATTGACACTCTGAATGCCATATTGGCTCAGAACAAAATATTGACTTAACAAGTCAATATGATTTCTCAAAGTCTGTCTGGAATGCAAAATGCACCAAGCAGTACTAAGGAAGCTTCATCTGAGGAAGAAGCTTATGATCCTGAGAACCCTTCAATGGAAGAGGTGAATTACATGGGAGAACCCTATGGAAACACCTATAATCCTTCATGGAGAAATCATCCAAATCTCTCATGGAAGGATCAACAGAGACCTCAACGAGGTTTCAACAATAGTAATGGTGGAAGAAACAGGTTTGGCAATAGCAAGCCTTTTCCATCATCTTCTCAGCAACAGACAGAGAGTTCTAAGCAGAATACCTCTGACTTAGCAACCATGGTCTCTGATCTAATCAAAACCACTCAAAGTTTCATGACTGAAACAAGGTCCTCCATTAGAAACTTGGAAGGACAAGTGGGTCAGCTGAGCAAGAAAATTACTGAACTCCCTCCTAGCACTCTTCCAAGCAATACAGAAGAAAATCCAAAAGGAGAGTGCAAGGCCATCAACATGGCCGAATTTTGGGAGGAAGGAGAGGCAGTGAACGCCACTGAGGAAGACCTCAATGGGCATCCACTGGCCTCCAATGAGTTCCCCAATGAGGAACCATGGGAATCTGAGGCTCAAAATGAGACCATAGAGATTCCATTGGACTTACTTCTGCCATTCATGAGCTCTGATGAGTATTTCTCCTCTGAAGAGGATGAGTGTATCACTGAAGAGCAAGTTGCTAAATACCTTGGAGCAATCATGAAGCTAAATGACAAGTTATTTGGAAATGAGACTTGGGAGGATGAACCCCCTTTGCTCACCAAAGAACTGGATGACTTGTCTAGGCAGAAATTACCTCAAAAGAGACAGGATCCTGGGAAGTTTTCAATACCTTGTACCATAGGCACCATGACCTTCAAGAAGGCCTTGTGTGACTTAGGGCCAAGTGTAAACCTCATGCCTCTCTCTGTAAAGGAGAAGCTAAGGATCTCTGAGGTGCAAGCTGCAAAAATCTCACTAGAGATGGCAGACAATTCAAGAAAACAAGCTTATGGACTTGTAGAAGATGTTCTGGTAAAAGTTGAAGACCATTACATCCCTACTGATTTCATAGTCCTAGAGACTGGGAAGTGCATGGGTGAATCCATCATCCTTGGCAGACCCTTCCTAGCCACAGCAAAGGCTGTGATTGATGTTGATAGAGGAGAGGTGATCATTCAAGTGAAAGAAGAATCCTTGGTGTTCAAGGCTCAAGGATATCCCTCTGTCATCATGGAGAGGAAGCATGAAGAGCTCCTCTCAAAACAGAGCCAAACAGAGCCCCCACAGTCAAACTCTAAGTTTGATGTTGGGAGGCCACAACCAAACTCTAAGTTTGGTGTTGAACCCCCACATTCAAACTCTAAGTTTGGTGTTGGGAGGTTCCAACATTGCTCTGAGTATCTGTGAGGCTCCATGAGAGTCCTCTGTCAAGCTACTGACATTAAAGAAGCGCTTGTTGGGAGGCAACCCAATGTTATATTTTATCTATTTTCTTTTGTTATTTTATCTTCTTTGTAGGTTGATGATCATGAGAAGTCACAAAATCAATGAAAAAAGCAAAAACAGAATGAAAAACAGGAAGAAAAA
This sequence comes from Arachis hypogaea, assembly GCF_003086295.3. Lineage (NCBI taxonomy): Eukaryota > Viridiplantae > Streptophyta > Magnoliopsida > Fabales > Fabaceae > Arachis > Arachis hypogaea. The sequence continues at coordinate 111,433,657 of NC_092039.1, read as the reverse complement.
TAGCACACCCTGGAGGAGAGCGTGCTGGTGTTTAAACGCCAGTGAGGCTAGCTGTTGGGCGTTTAACGCCCAGTCTGGCACCATTCTGGGCGTTTAACGTCAGAAAGGGGCACCAGACTGGCGTTAAACGCCAGAAAAGGGCAAGAAGCTGGCGTTAAACGCCAGAAATGGGCACCAGCCCGGCGTTTAACGCCAGAATTGGCTCAAAACACATTTTTGCATGCCATTTGGTGCAGGGATGACTTTTCCTTGACACCTCAGGATCTGTGGACCCCACAGGATCCCCACCTACCCTACCACTCTCTCTCTTCTTCACCCATTCACCAATCACCTCAACACCTCTTCCCCAAAAATCCTTCACCTATCAAATCCCATCTTTCTCTTCACCACTCACATCCATCCTTCATAAAACCCCACCTACCTCACCATTCAAATTCAAACCACTTTCCCACCCAAACCCACCCATACATGGCCGAACATCACCCTCCCCCCTCTCCTATATAAACCCTTCTTCACTCCTTCATTTTCACACAACCTAAACACTACTTCTTCTCCCTTTTGGCCGAACACAAAGCCATCCCCATCTCCCTCATTTCTTCTTCTTCTACTCTCTTCTTTCTTCTTTTGCTCGAGGACGAGCAAACCTTTTAAGTTTGGTGTGGTAAAAGCATTGCTTTTTGTTTTTCCATAACCGTTTATGGCATCCAAGGCCGGAGAAACCTCTAGAAAGAGGAAAGGGAAGGCAAAAGCTTCTACCTCTGAGTCATGGGAGATGGAAAGATTCATCTCAAGGGTGCATCAAGACCACTTCTATGAAGTTGTGGCCTTGAAGAAGGTGATCCACGAGGTCCCTTTTTCACTCAAAAAGGGTGAATATCCGGAGATCCGACATGAGATCCGAATAAGAGGTTGGGAAGTTCTTACCAACCCCATTCAACAAGTCGGAATCTTAATGGTTTAAGAGTTCTATGCTAATGCATGGATCACCAAGAACCATGATCAAAGTGTGAACCCGGATCCAAAGAATTGGCTTACTATGGTTCGGGGGAAATACTTGGATTTTAGTCCGGAAAATGTAAGGTTGGCATTCAACTTGCCCATGATGCAAGGAGATGAACACCCTTACACTAGAAGGGTCAACTTTGATCAAAGGTTGGACCAAGTCCTCACAATCATATGTGAAGAGGGCGCCCAATGGAAGAGAGATTCAAGAGGAAAGCCGGTTCAATTGAGAAGGCATGACCTCAAACCCGTGGCTAGAGGATGGTTAGAGTTTATACAACGCTCAATCATTCCCACTAGCAACCGGTCCGAAGTTACCATAGACCGGGCTATCATGATCCATAGCATCATGATTGGAGAAGAAATAGAAGTTCATGAGGTTATAGCCTAAGAACTCTATAAGGTGGCGGACAAGTCCTCTACCTTGGCAAGGTTAGCCTTTCCTCATCTCATTTGTCACCTCTGTTATTCGGTTGGAGTTGACATAGAGGGAGACATCCCCATTGATGAGGACAAGCCCATCACTAAGAAGAGGATGGAGCACACAAGAGACCCCACTCATCATGAGATCCCTGAGATTCCTCAAGGGATGCACTTTCCTCCATGAAATTAGAGAAGATCAAAGAATCATGAGAGAGGAGCAACAAAGACAAGGAAGAGACATTGAGGAGCTCAAGCACTCCATAGGATCTTCAAGAAGAAGAACAAGCCGCCATCACTAAGGTGGACCCGTTCTTTAATTTCCTTGTTCTTTATTTTTCTATTTTTCGAATTTTATGCTTATGTTATCTATGTTTGTGTCTTGTGATCATTAGTGTCTTGGTGTCTATGCCTTAAAGTTATGAATGTCCTATGAATCCATCACCTTTCTTGAATGAAAAATGTTCTTAAATTGAAAAAAAAAAGAGAAGAATTGCATGAATTTTGAATTTTATAACAGTTTAATTATTTTGATGTGGTGGCAATATTTTTGTTCTCTGAATGTATGCTTAAACAGTGTATATGTATCTTGAATTTGTGGTTCATGAATGTTGGCTCTTGAAAGAATGATGAAAAAGGAGACATGTTACTGAGGATCTGAAAAATCATAAAAATGATTCTTGAAGCAAGAAAAAGCAATGATTCAAAAAAAAAAATTTCGAAAAAAAAAGAAAGAAAAAAGAAAAAGAAAAAAAAAAGAGAAATAAAGTTGTGATCCAAGGCAATAAGAGTGTGCTTAAGAACCCTGGACACCTCTAGTTGGGGACTCTAGCAAAGCTGAGTCACAATCTGAAAAGGTTCACCCAATTATGTGTCTGTGGCATGTATGTATCCGGTGGTAATACTGGAAGACAGAGTGCTTTGGGCCACAGCCAAGACTCAATAAGTAGCTATGTTCAAGAATCATCATACTTAACTAGGAGAATCAATGACACTATCTGGATTCTGAGTTCCTAAAGAAGCCAATCATTCTGAATTTCAAAGGATAGAGTGAGATGCCAAAACTATTCAGAGGCAAAAAGCTAAAAGCCCCGCTCATCTAATTAATACTGATCTTCATAGATGTTTTTGGAATTCATTGCATATTCTCTTCTTTTTATCTTATTTGATTTTCAGTTGCTTGAGGACAAGCAACAATTTAAGTTTGGTGGTGTGATGAGCGGATAATTTGTACGCTTTTTGGCATTATTTTTAGTATGTTTTTAGTATGATCTAGTTAGTTTTTAGTATATTTTTATTAGTTTTTAGTTAAAATTCACTTTTCTGGACTTTACTATGAGTTTGTGTGTTTTTCTGTGATTTCAGGTATTTTCTGGCTGAAATTGAGGGACCTGAGCAAAAATCTGATTCAGAGACTGAAAAGGACTGCAGATGCTGTTGGATTCTGACCTCCCTGCACTCAAAGTGGATTTTCTGGAGCTACAGAAGCCCAATTGGCGCGCTCTCAACGGTGTTGGAAAGTAGACATCCTGGGCTTTCCAGCAATATATGATAGTCCGTACTTTGCCCAAGATTTGGTGGCCCAAACCGGCGTTCAAAGTCACCTTCAGAATTCCCAGCGTTAAACGCCGGAACTGGCACCAAAGTGGGAGTTAAACGCCCAAACTGGCATAAAAGCTGGCGTTTAACTCCAAGAGAAGTCTCTACACGAAAATGCTTCATTGCTCAGCCCAAGCACAGACCAAGTGGGCCCGAAAGTGGATTTTTATGTCATTTACTCATCTCTGTAAACCTTAGGCTACTAGTTTTCTATAAGTAGGACCTTTTACTATTGTATTTTCATCTTTAAATCTTTAAATCTTTAGATCTTTAGATCTTTGAATCTTTTGATCACGTTTTGGGAGGCTGGCCTCACGGCCATGCCTAGACCTTGTTCTTATGTATTTTCAACGGTGGAGTTTCTACACACCATAGATTAAGGTGTGGAGCTCTGCTGTACCTCGAGTATTAATGCAATTACTATTGTTCTTCTATTCAATTCCGCTTGTTCTTGTTCTAAGATATCACTTGTTCTTCAACTTGATGAATGTGATGATCCGTGACACTCATCATCATTCTCACCTATGAACGTGTGACTGACAACCACCTCCGTTCTACCTTAGATTGGGTGAATATCTCTTGGATTCCTGATACACGATGCATGGTTGATCGCCTGACAACCGAGTGCTCGCCTGACAAACGAGCCAACCATTCCGTGAGATCAGAGTCTTCGTGGTATAGGCTAGAACTGATGGCGGCATTCAAGAGAATCCGGAAGGTCTAACCTTGTCTGTGGTATTCTGAGTAGGATTCAATGATTGAATGACTGTGACGTGCTTCAAACTCCTGAGGACGGGGCGTTAGTGACAGACGCAAAAGAATCACTGGATTCTATTCCGGCCTGATCGAGAACCGACAGATGGATAGCCGTGCCGTGACAGGGTGCGTTGAACATTTCCACTGAGAGGATGGGAGGTAGCCACTGACAACGGTGAAACCCTTGCTTAAGCTTGCCATGGAAAGGAGTAAGAAGGATTGGATGAAGGCAGTAGGAAAGCAGAGAGACGGAAGGGAAGGCATCTTCATGCGCTTATCTGAAATTCCCACCAATGAATTGCATAAGTATCTCTATCTTTATCTTTATGTCTTATTCGTATATCACTATAACCATTTGAGTTTGCCTGACTAAGATTTACAAGATGACCATAGCTTGCTTCATACCAACAATCTCCGTGGGATCGACCCTTACTCGCGTAAGGTTTATTACTTGGACGACCCAGTGCACTTGCTGGTTAGTTGTGCGAAGTTGTGTTTATGCCATGGTATTGAACACCACGTTTTTGGGGTTCATTACCGGGGATTATGAGAGTTGTGAAAAGTATTGTTCACAATTTCGCGCACCAGACGTCAACAACCAGAACAAACAGAAAGGGTGAAAGAGAATCTCCTTGTCTAAGACCTCTCTCCATTCTAAAAGGCTTGGATGGTGACCTATTTATCAACACCAACAAAGACGCTGTAGTCACGCATTCCTTTACCCATGTCCTCCATCTAAGACCAAATCCCATCTTTTGTAGCATAATATCCACAAAGCTCCATCTCACCATGTCGTATGCTTTCTGAAAGTCTAACTTGATAAGCGCCATATTCTTCTTGCACAACTTCAGCCATTGGACCGTCTCACAAGCAATAAGAGCACCATCATGTATTTTTTGACCCTTTACAAATGCAGATTGAGTCTCTCCTATTAAACCTAGCATCACTACCCTAATTCTTCTCACCAACACTTTCGATATCACCTTATATACACAACCAACCATACTAATCGATCGTAGATCTTTTATTTCCTTGGCTCCCACAAATTTTGGAGCTAGCGCCACCCATGTTATATTAGTATCCATTGGTAACCTCGCACTTTGGAAGAACCCCAACACAACTGTAGTAGACTCCTGGCCAATCTCGCCCAACATTTCTTTATGAAGTTCATATTATATCCATCACTACCAGGCGCTTTACTAGACTCACAGTCCCAAACTATCTGTCGTATTTCGTCAGGCGATAGCATCACCTCTAACCCTGCTGCCTCTTCTTCATCAATTTGCTTTACCAACTCATCACGAAACCCAATCATAGGAGCATATTCCTGCTGATATAGTTCCTTATAAAACCCTTTGATTGCAGTCTTTATTCTAGCCTAATTCCGCACCAACCTTCCATTAATTAACAGGGAGTCAATTCGGTTGTTCCTCCTTCTAGCCGACGCCAAGTTATCAAAGACCTCGTGTTCTTGTCCATGTCTCTAGCATGTTAAGATCGAGACATCTACTTCTAATGAATCTCCTTTCTGGTATACCACTTCGCACAGAAAGTCACAAGAGCCTTCCGTCTAGCCTCCACCGTTCGGTATAATTACTAGCACTAACCATATCATCAACCTTCTTGATTTTTTCCTCCAATTTTTTTATCCTATTGTCCATGTACCCAAAGTTATCCTTATGTCATCTTCTCAGCGGTACCGTCAAAGCCTTCAGCTTATTAGTGAACTGATCATCCCCTAAATTCCTCCATTCATCCTTTACCATCCTCGAAAATCCTTCATGAGTAAACCAGGAATCCAAGCTTCAAAAAGGTGTAGGCCCCGCACTTACCCTTGTATCTTCTAAGATCAACGGGCAATGATCTGACAAACCTCTAAGTCCCCCTTTCAACCGAGTTTCTGGGAACTCCTCTAGCCACTCTAAGCTGACAAGGATCCTATCAATGCGACTACAAGATAGACCTCAAAACCATGTGAACTTTCGATCTGATAGCAGTAAGTCTACTAGCCGTAAATCTTGCACCCAATCCTTAAAGTCTTCTGTAGATACTGGTAAACTAGCAGCGCCTTTCTTTTCCTCTAACCGTAGTATCTCATTAAAATCACCCATAAAGCAAAATGGAACCTGACATAAGCCCACAATATAGCTCAACTCTTCCCACATCACCAGTTTCTCATTCTGCCCATGCACTCCATACACCAAACAGAATGCACAATAAAAGTTATTTTTTGTCAGCAAACCATTAACGCACAGCCATCCTTTGCCTTTATAGCAATTCGAACGTTTAAACAACAAATTATCCCACATTAATAATAAAACTCCAAAGGCACCTGCTGATTCTACATAATCCCAACCCACAGTGTCACAACCCCACAATCGTGCTACACCAAACTTAGTCACAACCTCGCGCTTAGTTTCAATAAGTCCTAACATATTCAATCTATACTTTTTCTTCAACTCTTTCACCATACTCAACTTCCCAGCCCCTCTTAAACCTCTAACATTTCAACAACTATAAATCATTTTAAAAAAGTTTTACACACCTTGGTTTATTTTTCGGGCCTGCTCCTCCTGGCTTTCTCCTTCTATTTAGCCATCCTTCTTTTTGCCGCAATAAATTCGTTCTGACTTTGTAAAATCACCATAATGTGTGAATCTTCATCATACCAAACCGCACAAGACTCCTCTGCCAACTGCCATGTTTTCTTATTTTCATTTAACTATTCTTCTCTCGTTAGCCTCCGATCAGGACTTCGAGTTGTATCCTCCATTCCAGTTTCTGATCCAGCATACTCTATAACCAGTTGTTTGAAATTTTTATTTCCCACAGCTTCGTCTTCACCTTCTACCCCTGACATATTGATCTCCGTTATATGGTCTTTTATTCGTTGATCTCCTTGCATAGTAATAATGCCTTCACTCCCACCCTGCACCTCCGGTTTCTCCCTACGTTCAGCCCCTTTCCATCGTAGTCCGCCGTGTTAGGCTCTCAACGTGAAACTCCTCCGGAGATTGGCCATCGTTCGGTGCTCTCCAGGCTTCTCGATCTGCCACGCCACTCCACCGCACTTGGGAACGTGCAACAAAATCTCCAATTGCAGCATGAACCTGTCCGTAAACCTTTGAACATGGGAGAGCAAGTGTTGATCCACCCAGCCCTTCACCGATTCAGCATGGGCCCACCTACTTTGACCCGACCCGCCAGAAGGTTCCTGACCCGGCCTTGCGTGCCTGGCGTGTTGTGGTTGCTGCTCACCCAATGGCTCATCTCCTCTCACTAGTCCCTCTAGTCCCCACTCTTGCATAGGCCCACCAGCTTCATGGCCCAAAGTAAACTTGGCCTTATAGCAATGCTTGTTATCCTCTTTATTGTTTGAACCGTAGCCTATATAATTCCCACCTTGTGACTTATTTTCCACATGTTTAGGCCCACTTTCCTTCTCAAATAGCTCCTTAGTAACTGTTCTTTCCAAGTCAATCTTTCCCCCCTCATCAAATCCCCTACAATCTGCTCCCTATAAATTCCATTCATTTTGAATGAAGTAGTTTTCCGTTTCACACAATTTGGAATTAAATTATTTTGATTGCACTCATTCAAAAACATATCTTGTGTTACCATTCTACCCTTGTCATCAACGTCGCCTATATTCCATGGTGTGATTAGCTCAGCCGCCGAATCCCAAGTTGCTGCCTTCAACAAAATTCTATCGGCAACTGAGCTAGAGCTTTCACACGTTGACCTATTACTTGTATCTTTTAACGAACATTTATCTCCATATGACTCACATCCCACCTCTTTTACAAAGACATCGAAACCACTAGTGCCTACTGTGATATGAATTCATTCATGAATCACATCAAAAACAAAGGTATCAATTAATACTCGGCCAGTACTGAACGATAAAGTGGACTTTGTCACCTCATCACACTTGACTACTTTCCCCCATAGACTCTCTATTTTATTGAATTTCTCTCCTAACCACACATGTAAAGGTACTCCATAACATTCTAACCATACTCTTCTAGTCTCACTATATTCTGATTCCTCCCATCTCTATACATTTTGAAAGAATTGTAAGAGACTATTCATTTTGAAAGTAAATGCTTCATCCACATTCTTCATATTATCGAAAACTAGTAAAGCTTTGTACGCTCCAATCTCTCTAACTTCAACAACCTGGGGGAGATTCTTACTGATCGCTCTTTGTAACGATTTGAAGTTGATGGCCGACGTTGTTCCTTCTACTAAACTTCTCAACAACCAATCAAAATTATCTTTCACTACTGGGACTTCGACCTTCTTCGTCCAACCATTCCCATGCGGATCTTTGACGGATGTAACCTTTCTTCTTTCTTCCACTCTTGCAAGATCTTTGCCTTTCTAAGGTTTCCTATTCTCCACATCAGTTTGTACAATATCTCCCTCACACATCCCTCACTACAAGAAAACAAGCTTTTTGCTATGCTTTTAAAGCATGACGAAAAGTCCAAAAAAGCGTAGCTATAGCCTTTTGCCACGCTTTTTGAGCTACCGGCATGTTTTTGAAAGGGTCACAACTGCAAGGGTGCCAGTTGCTCTATCGTCACGCTTTTGGTGACCTATCACCACACTTTTTTTGCCACGCTTTAAAAGCGTGCCAATAGCAAGATATGGCTACGCTTTTAAAGCGTGCCAATAGCTGTGAGATACAACTATACTTTTAAAGCGTGGTTGTTGATGCTATTGTACATTATGGCTATGCTTTTAAAGCGTGCTAATAGAGGTTTATATGGCTACGCTTTAAGAGAGTGAGAGAGAACGTGAGAGAGAGAGAGAGGGGGGGGAGAGAGAGGGGAGAGAGAGAGAAAGAGAGAGATATCAGAGCTTAAACTTGTCGGTTTTCATTAGAATAAGCTTGCTTTTAAATGAAACATGACTAGACAAAATTCCGTATAACATCAAATTGACATAAGCTTCCCCTGATAATTTTAAAATTTTCATGATATATTCTATTCATACAAAAAATCAAAGCTCTATGCAGAATCACGATAAAACTATGGGACATAGTCCATGCCTTAAAATTATCCAGCAACAAATGACAAAACTTCTATTCATTGTCCTGCTTTAGCTTTCTCTTTTACTTTCTTCACTAATCTCGCAAACCTGAAGCAACAACATTCCAAAAATTTAGAACATGCTATATTTCTCTATTTTCGAGCAAAATCCTTGACATCTATGCACACCTGTGGAGAGAAAAAAGAGCAAAAGCAAGAATAAAACAAACAAAAACATAAGCTCCTGCAATATGAAACATTTGAGAAGAATTAAATAAACTGGAAATAATATCTATATATCGTTTCAGGTATATATAAAGGCATCATACTTGTTGCAATGTCTTCAATTGTTTAGAATTGGCTTTCATTTGCTTGTGTTCGTTCACTTGTTCCTCCTCACTGTCGTCATTTTCAGTAACTAATTCAACTAAGTTAGCATTTCGATCAAAAAACAGTTTTTATCATCTTTCACCTAAAATAGCAAAGAGAAATAGAATTTGAAGACACAATTATTCATATCCACTCAACACAAAGGAGCAATAAAGCAAAACAAAATTTTAAATCAAACCGTAAAAGCAAGAAAATACATGAGACTGGAAGTCTGTTACTAAAAATTACCGTGTACGTTTGTAAATATGCAATAAGGAAAACCTCTTGAATATGGAGGTTACCTCAAGCAAATTACATTCAAAACCACTTCAAATCATAAATAGAAAAATGATAAATTCCAAGCACACTTGACACTAACACTGATTGCATGAAAAAAATGCCAAGATGTTATATAATTCAATACATTGTACAACCAAATCCTAAAACATGCGAATCCTTTGGTGTTATTTTGTCAATTCGGCATGCAAAAGACAATTGTTTTAATACCTTTGGCATGTTGAGTTCTGTAAAGGAAACCACTGACAATTGTCATGTACATAAAACAAGATAATGACAATGACAATCACTAAATTCTACAAAAATGAAAATCACAAGAGTAGTTTTTCTCATAATCACAAGAGAGGAAAGTTTGAGTGTACAACCAAGCTCTTGGGGATCATAGAGCAAGTCATAAGAAGATCAAAGGTTGCTCTTTTGCTTCAAGGAATAATAGTGATCAGAGCAGTGAAAACAACATTGAGTTTGAAAATAACAAATAGCAGTTATAATGCTGATATATAATAGGGGAGATGTCTATACAACATTTTGGCTGACTAATATAGGCAAGATGCTGAAATTCTATAAGTACAAAATAATGAATTAATGACCAATTTGATTGAGAATGAGGGAAGACTAACCAATATTATTTTGTTGAATTTTAATTCCACTTTCTACTTTTAATTCTACAATAGGGTTATTGACTTATTGGCCATAGACCGGGACAATAACCCTACAAAATAAAGGCAAAAAAATTCTACAATAGTTCCAATAAACAAAAACAGCAAAGACAAAAAGAAAAGCTAGTTTCACACAGCTTACCAAACTTTATAGAAAATAACTAAAAGGCTTCACATTAAAGATAAAAGACCAGGATGAACTGCAACATGTCCACTCACACACCAACCCATTATAAAACCTTAAACACCAATCAAAATTCCAAGCTAAACACCACAAACAACATAAATCAAGCTCACCCAAAAAAAGATTTTTTTTTTCAAAATAATAATAATAATTTAAAGGGCTAGTTAATTACTTCAAGTCAGTGTCATGGAATAATTGACAAACTCTAGTTCCAAAATTAAAGTAAATTGCAGAAAATGCCACTCAGAGAAAACATAACAGCTCAGAGAATCACAGAGAAAGTTACAAACTTTGGTGAATTAACACACACCCGAGATACTGAAAACAAAATAAACTAAAGATTGAGGATCAAACCTGAAAAGGGTCACAAGACAGGGTTTGAGTGACTGTATGAAGAAGAACAAGCTTAGTGTTGCAATGATTTCATGGAGCAAAATTAAAGAGCGGCGACAGAAGCAGCAGCGAGGAGAGTGTGTGTGAAAGTGAAGTGAGTGAGTGGAAACACAGAAATAGGAAAACAAAGACATTAACTACATAAGAAGATGAGTGAGAAGAAATACAAAGTTAAGAAATATATTATTATTATTATTATTATTATTTTATGAAGTCATGAAATAAAAATAAAAATAAAAATAAAAAATAAGTGAAACATAGACTGGAACAAGAACCTAGCCCTTAAAATTGGTTAAATCCCTCAAACATATTTAGTACTATGATAGTCACTAGTACTTTAAGGCACAAAAAATAACATTAGTTCTATGCCATTGAAGAAATATTAAACCAAATATAAGATTGATAATGACAATCGACAAAGAATTAAATATCAAGTATTTTTTTCTTTCATCGCTGTCTTAGTTCCTTAAAACACTCTGGTTTGCTCATTAATTTTACAGTAATAAATTAAAAGTCATTAAGAGAGATGAAAATCTGTTTGGTCAAGAAGGTAAAAATAATACATATTTAAGCTAGATAAGTAACAAGGATCAAATTCTTTGTAATATTACATGCATATTTAAACCAAATGCCTATTTCTGATATTGACTGCTAAGAAAGAGTTAAAATAGTAGTATTAATTTGGTTTCAACTTTCAATATGCATGCAGCTTTTCAATTTTCTTCTGAATTTTATAAAATTGATTTGTAGCATGTTATATGGATTATAATTAGCCAAACTTTAAAGATTTAGAGTTGTATTACTAATTATGATATAAATGAAACACTCGTATATGAAATAACATCAAATAGCGTGCTATGGTGAATCATAATAAATGCAGTGAAAAATTAAGAACCAAAAATCAAAGAACATAATCAACTCAAGTACAGAACAGGAAAAAATAGAAGCATTAAAAAATCATAACAAAAATCAAGAATCAAGAATAGCAACCAAGAGAATACTAGAGAACTGCAGAAAATATGCCAACCAAGAATCAAGAACAAATTTAAAATCATAACTAAATCAAGAACTAAAATACTTAGGAACATACCAGAATTAACTCAAAAATAGAATAGAAAAACAAATAGAAGCAGTGAAAAATCAGACAAAAAAATCAAGAACCAACTTGAGTCAGAGGCTCCATTCTTGATGATGCAGACAGAGAGTGGCAAAATGCAGGGAGGAATGGAGAAAGACGCAGTGGATACCAGAAAGGGAGAGGCGCTAGACGACGATGGCTAAACGGGGCTCGACGATGGACGGCAAAGGAGCTCGACACGATGGCGCAGGGGATGAAGACGCTGTTACCTACCGGCTCGATAGCGCAGCGAAAAATGGAAAGGGGTTAGGGGTTTGCAGCGACGGAAGGGAGCGGCGGTAGAGGGAGCATTGACGGCGGGTTTGCGACGGCAAGTGAGCAGAGGAAGTCACCGCCAGAGAGAGTCACCGCAAAATGAGGGTTAGGGGTGCCGGAAGAGGGATTGCCGGCGGAGGCATTGCAAGCGCAGTGCCGTTCTTCAAGGAGTGTCGTCGGAGTGTCGTCATCGCGGTGAGGGCGAGGCACAATGAAGAAAGGTTAAGGTTACGACAAGGCATAATGGAGTGTTGTCGTCGCGTTGGGGGCTTTTGAAGGAGGAGTTAGGGCAAGGCTTACGAGTCTTTCTTTGAATGAAGAATTATAACTCAGAAGGGTGTACGAGCTTTTTAAAATTTTTTTTTGGAACCTTTTGGCCATGCTTTTGAAGCGTGCCAAAAGGCTTGTAGGAAACGGCTATGCTTTATAAACGCCACAATAATAAAACCTTATTGCCACGCTTTAAAAGCGTGCCAGTTTCTCTCTACGGCTACGCTTTTAAAGCTTGGCACACAAAAAAGTGGCCAAATCTTGCATCAATTGCCACTCTCATAAAAGCGTGGCCATTGACCCTTTTTGCCACGCTTTTGAAGTGTAGCAAAAAAAAACGTGGCCAAATCTCTATTCAATCGCTTTCCTCATAAAAGCGTGGCCATAAGCTTTTTTCTTGTAGTGCCTGTGTTCTTCCCCTCCATGACTCTTCTATACTTAGCCTCACCTAAAGAGATTCTCTTTCCCCTTAAAATCATATGATGCATTTTCTGTTGTAGCCTTTATCGTCCCTCCTTTCGTTGTATATCGTACAAACGCAAAAGGTATACCTTTCCATTCTTCAGCTTCTGGGCTAGATAGATATAATTGATTTGCCCTGTCCAATGGAATAAATGAAATAATTCCTTCTTCAAAATATTTTACGACAGATTACTGATAAAAACAGAGAAATAATCGTTTTTCAATCGTTGATACTCTTTTCAATTCCAAATCCTAGAATCATTTATATGTAAGTCCCTAGTTCTACCCCAATCAGTGTCCCTCCCCCACCCCCCTCTCTCTCATCTTAGGTTGTTCTAGTTAACCTTTTCACCAGTTGACTCTTAAAAAAAGTATACCAATTATGTTACTATGAAATATTGATTAATCAAATGGATTATACAATGGAATAATATTACAGATACGCAAGTTGGGTAATCATGTTGTTGTATTAACTAGTAAAAAGCAGATGAAGTGATTCTAAACTTCTAATACCACTCATGAACATTATACCTAATTAAAATTGATTCAATTTAATTATTTTATGTTTTATATTCTAAAGAATTTTAACAGTTTCCTCCCACTCCCATCACACTCTTAAGACTTAAAGTTATTAACATTTGTGATTAGTTGACATGCTAATTAGGGGTGTTTGCGGTGCGGTTTGAATCGGTTTTGAGTCAAAAATTCATCCGATTCGAACACTATGTTTATTTGCGGTGCGGTTTGGAATGGATGGTTTTTTAAAAAAGATCCGATCCAATCCGATCCAATTTCGAGCGGTTTAGATTGGATTGGATTTGTGGTTTTATAAATTAAAAAAATTAAATATATATAACAAGTCTCAACATCAAATTTCAAATAACCAACAATGACATAGCAAGTTTTAACAATATCTTAAAAAACCAACGATAACATACCAATAGAAATAAAATTATAGATTAGTTAAAATAAATAAATAAATCACATTTTGAACATAAAACATCTATTAAATAATAATAATACATGAAAAATATAAAAAAGTATAACAAATTGAATATGTTATAAGTATAATTGTAAATATAATAATAAAATAATAATATTATAACACATTGTGCGGTTTGGATTGGATTGGATCGGTTGTGAAAAGTAAATTCGAAATTTGATCCGATCCAGCAGTTTGCAAAAAATAAGATCCAATCAAATCCGAATTAGTGCGATTTTAATCGATCTCAATTTGAATTGAATTGAATAAGCGATTTAATTTAGATCGGTTTAGATTTGAAAATGCTAATCATTCACTAAATTTTCGGCAGTTTAACTTTAATGGTAACTAGAATTAGATCAGATTAGACTGTATGAAAGGAACCCATGGTTAAGACTTTTTCGGTCAACCAAAAATATGGTCAAGTCAAAATGTTGTTTATTAGAATTTAGGTTAAATATTTGTCTCTTTGCTATAGTAGAAGCTCACATTATCTTCGTACGAAATTATTAATTAAAAATTATTATATAATTTAATATATTTAACTAAATTATTATTTAATAATTTTCAACTAATTAATAATTTGCTAATGAGTAATTTGCTTCTTTCTAGTGAGTAGTGACTAACTGACTATATATCCGGGTGGAACACCCCCCCCCCCTCCCTTATTTTTTTTCTCGTGACTTTAAAATCCGAAATTCTTCTATTTGGATAGAGTTAATTTTGGATCATTTCTACTCTTAGATGAACATGATAAAAGGGGTGTTATGCTTTTGTTAGGTTGACCCTTAATCTTATTCCAACAATTTTTTATTTTAATCTATACTTTTATAGTTTTGTTCAAATAATTTTTTTTCTATGAAAAACTTATTAAGTAATAAATTTATTATTATTATTATTATTATTATTATTATTATTCATAATATGATTTTAATTTTGTCTTTATTATTATTATTATCACTGAAAACAATTTTGTAAGAATATATATGATGACTTTGATTCTATGATGTAAGATTCTCTTCAAATTCAAAGGAGATAATTTCTCATCATACTCACTTATAATGACGATGAACAAAAACCAAGATCAATAAGCGGAGCTTTGGCTTAAAAAACGTTGCAATTTTAAAAGTTATAACTATGCATGGATTGAGAATACTCATTTAATTTGTTATGAGAGTACTGCTAATAATTAGTGATTTCTCAAAATAAACAATTCAATTAAAACGTGATTTCTCAAAATAAACAATTCAATTAAAACTATCAAATTAGTTATGTGTACGTATAAGGCAAGATTCAAATTTCCGACACTTATTTAAAGTGGACGAGTAAATTGAATACTCAACTAATTTAAATTGGTTAGTGATCTTTATATCTTGATGCTTTATTTTTATGCTTTATCTTTATTCTTTTTCTTATCGTTATGCATTATCTTTAAACATTGGCATAATAGTCATTGTTGCCAAGAGGGGATATATTTTTAGAGTTAGACTTTTTTAATCATGTTGGTATAGTTTCATTTTGTTATATACGATTCTAAATTGATTTATATGTTCCCAAATCTGTTTCAGGTTTAAGGTCAAGTTACCAAGCTCTAACAAAGTTCAACAATATCAATTTTTTTTTAATGAACTCATATAAGTTTGCCAACAAAACTAGATTTCATTTATTATTTTTATTTTAATCAATTACTGATCAACGTCTAATTCAAATTTCAGTATTTCACTACAAGTATGATGCAGCTTTCCAATCCCATTTGTTATGCCTACTTAACTTTTCAAGAAGGATAGTCACATTATATATGATATTATTTCTTTATCACAATGTTAATGAATTCCAAAATATATATATAAATTTTTTTTTCTGCTATAAAAGTTTCTTTAAACAAACAAGACAATAAGACAATTAAATAAATAATTTTACACTTTATCTCCTTTTAATCATGTTACTTCTTTAATTAAACTTATCAACACATTTACGTATGAGTTATGATAACCATTGTCACTATGTAGCTACTTACTCTAATCAATTTTTTTTAAGACTTTTTTTTATTCAAAATCTATCCGACGGTAATAATTTTTCTTTCAAAATTTTTGTTTATCTATTCGACAATAAATTCAATAATAAATTTATTTTTCATTGAACATTTAGTTAAAATTCAATTGGTAAATGTCCGGACTAAATGCAATGATACCAAGCTCAATAGATGATGGGGTCCAAATTCTTATTTTATTGGTAACTAAGTCAGAAAGACAACCTACAATGAAATGACACTCTAGTATTTAAATCAAAAGTAAGTATCCTTTTGTTAGTAGCTATGAACGTATTTATCTTAGAGTGGTTTGTTTCTCCTCTTATATAATGTTAAAATATAATGTTAAAGATGTTATTTTTTAGGTCAATTTACTATCATAAATAATCTAGGATGTAATATTATCAGATTACATAAAATAAAAAATGAATATTAAAATATATTTTTTTTCTATAATTTATGTAAACTGTGACAGAGGTCTCGCGATTTACGAATACACGTAATCCGTTATAGGGATGTCGTGGATTACGTTCTAGGAGAAATAAGCATAATCCGCGACAGGGGTGTCGCGGTTTATGTGTGAATGACAAGTGTGCATAAACTGCGACAGAGATCTAGCAGTTTATGCGTTAGTGACCAATTTATATAAACATAAAATAAAGTAAGTCTATGGTAAACAAAAACATACATAACACACACATAAGTCCTAGAAATAAACTAAGTACAAACATATAATACAAAAGTACACGACAAATCTGACATACATAGGTATCATCAATGAAAACATAAAATAAATAGCTACGGCTCCTGCCTGTCCTCATCCTACTCGTGAGAGTCATGTCCTCCAAATGCGCTCAGGAGATGCGACCATGTACCACACCGAGCGACCCGTCTCACTCTGGCTGGCCTCTGGCGCTACTGTGCTGGAGGATCGACGGGCATGCCCACACCATATGCAGATGGAGGCGTCCCTCCCATGCCCAACCAACTGTCATACGGGCTGCTAGCAGGCTCATTCAAGTCTACATGAAACTAGGGCTGGAACCCCTGAGGGTCAGACATCTGCGGCTGGTACTGCTGCATATCCTCCATATCTGGCGGTACCACTGCGCAACGTCCATCTGAGGCTGGGTCTCCGGCACCTGATCCTGTGGGGTCTGCTGCTGAAAATGCGGAGGGTCGTCATCCCGGATGAGATCTACAAAGTCAGAATAGAATTGTGAATTGCCAACCTCGTGGTCCATATCCATCGTGAATGTCGGACCCGCCATGTCATCATACATCTGTCCATGGATCTCATGGTATATCTGAGAGTTTGAAACATGTGTAAGAGGAACCTCTTCTGACCTCGCCCCTGCCTGCTCAGTGGGTCTATCACCAGGACCACCAGATGTGACCCCTGATGTACCACCCCGATGCTGAGGACGGCCACGCCAGACACGATGATCGGCATGTCCGATTCCGTCGCCACCAGATCTATCAT
This sequence comes from Arachis hypogaea, assembly GCF_003086295.3. NCBI lineage: Eukaryota > Viridiplantae > Streptophyta > Magnoliopsida > Fabales > Fabaceae > Arachis > Arachis hypogaea. Next base: position 111,416,323 of record NC_092039.1, on the reverse strand, counting down.
CCTAAATCATGTCATCCAGCCATCGCTACTCCCGATTTGTAGCCCGGGTACCAACGCGTCGCCGCCACTCGACACGCCTGTTATCAGGCACGTCCGGCATCAGAACCCTAGAAGGCGCCTGTGACGACCCTCTCTGAACAACATCCTGACTGATCTGCTCGGCCCTAGGATCAGCAATCAAGGAATCCGGCGACAGAAACCTATGAGCCACTCTGTACCACCATCGCAGAAAGTCTGCGGACGGTCTGGGATCAGGCACCCGGGGGATACTCAGGACAGCATCAACCCTGTGTTGCCAACTAAGATACCATACTTGATAGTAGCTTGGGAACCATCTGTCCCCACCCCTCCCATCCTTGACATGGAGCCAGTCTATATTCGAGGCGGGCTCAGCCTCGTGATGAACACCACCCAACTGTGGCAGGACCCTATCCACCTGCAGCGTGATAGTGCACTCTCTAAATGGGCATATGAAAGGTATGCGTCTCAGGATGCCACCTCTCAATGAAAGTGCTGACTAAGGGCTCGTCCAACCAGAACCACCTAGCGTTGAGCCTCGCCAGATGGTACAAACCAGTCCTCTCTAGATAGGGTACAATCCTGTCTCTAGAAACTAACTTTTTCATTTATGCTGCCAGCAACGTGCGCAACGCCGTTGAGCCTGTAAAGACTGCGTGCCTTTGCCATAGTTCCGGCTCCGATCTCAACTCAACCAACCCATACTTTTCTCTCTTTTCCTCTCTCTAGAAAACCTCTCATTCTCTCTCTAAAAAACTTTACAACCACCACAAATGTAATCTGCGAGACCCCTAAAGCGTATTTATACTAACGCATAAACCGCTAGACCCCTGTCGCGGTTTATGCACACTCATCATTTACACATAAACCGCGACACCCCGATAGCGGATTACGTGTATTCGTAAACCGCGAAATTTCTATCGCGATTTACATAGACTATAGAAAAAATACATTTTGATATCCATCTTGTATTTTATGTAATCTGGTAATATTGGATCCCGGATTATTTATTATAGTAAATTGTCCTATTTTTTATTGTAGTCGTTTTACCAACTTAATGCGATGATCTACTTTTGTTTATTAGCATTTGATGGCTTTTAATCCTCTTCCGGTATGTATATTGAAATATCGTTGTTCCTAATGTCTTGTTCTCAAATACTTTTTATTAATGACTTTTGGAGCTTTTTCCTTGTAATTTTTGGGTTTTGCTCACAATAGCATTTGGGTTTTGTCTGTAACAGTATCCTTAACTCGAGTTTTCGTCATCTCATATTAAAATAGCCGAGTTTAATATATCAAATCCAGAAGCAAAGTTAGACAATATTTAGTGTTAATTTTTTTTTAGTTTTTATTTAAACAAAAAATAATTAAAAATAACTATATATAATTTGAATTAAAAATGACAATTAAGATTTAAAACTTATTTCTTATAAGATAATCGAACATATCATATATTAAAATAATTAAACATAAATATCTCAAAACTAACCTCAAATGTTATAAATATAGTTGGTTGTATTTAAAATCTTTAAATATTATTCAATTCTTTTTTAAACATTTCGTGCAAAATTATTAAAAAATGTATTATGTTTAATGTAAATAATTTAAATCTCAATTATAATTTATACGATGAAAAAATTAATAATAATATTACTAAAGTTGAATTGAATTAAAATTTGCAACTTACATAGACAATTAAGCTCGACATTTTCTCCTTGATTTAAAGTCATCTATTATTGAATCTGTATTAAAAGTAGTTGCGATTTCTTTCTCAATAATAAAAATGACTAAATTATCTGCAAGAAATTCGTCTGCCATTTTATTCCAAAATTTTATTTTAACAATTTTAATTGCCAAGAAAGCTCATTTGTTGTTGATGTAGATACTGAAAGAGTCAAAACATTACAAATAAATTTATCAACTAAATGATAAATTTTTTATTTTTCTGTTTCTTTTAATCTTTGACATAATTCAGAAAGTGTTCAAATATCTTTTAAATGATTCAGTATATCAAATGAATAATATTGCAATTGAGTATTTAAAAGAATAATTTGATTATTAGAAAAATTTGAAGGATAAAATTTTTCAACTAACTTACATATATTCTGAATATTAAACAACTTAAAATTGTCTTTAGAATCTAAAGCAGTATTTAAAGTAAAAAGTTTCATAATTTTCTCATTGAATCTACTATCTAACTCTTGTATTTAAGAGTTAATTGTTGTCAAAAATAAATCTACTTGATAAAGATGCTCAACTGTTATCTTTAGTTGACGAGATCGATCTTTTTCAATTGTGTATACTGTACTTATATCAGGGATAGATGTCAATTTCATGCCTGTCACAAAACTTTTTAACAACATGCATTGCATTCAAAATAACTTGAAATTTTTGAAGAGGTAGTTTTGATGTGGAAACAAAATGCATTGCATTTAAAATAACTTGAAATTTTTGTTGTAATGCTTGGCACAAAATATTAGTAATTTTCATAATTTCCTTCATCAAATGTAATGAAAAAACAAATTCAAACGAGGATAGCACTTTGTTGACATCATAAGTCGCACCACTTTGAGCAGAAATTGTACTATCATCAACAATGTTATTAAGAACAGTATAAATAGCTGCAAACATTCTTATCAAACTATAAATAGAATGAGAGTGAGAACTCCATCTTGTATTTCTAATTCTTTGCAAAGTGCCCACTTAATTTGCACCTTTCTAATTCATCATTGACAATCAATTTTGCAATTTAAATTTTTTAAACTTCTTGTAATTGATCATGTCATTTGCAAGATGCACGAATAATATCGACAATAGCAGTTAATTGTGTGAAAAATTCATAAACTTGAAGTACTTCCCTTGAAGCAGCCACCAGTGCTAACTGCAATCTATGAGTAAAATAGATATAATATGCTTGTCAACAATCATTGAGAAATAAAGCATATAAACCATTTGATTTTCTTCTCATATTGCTAGCACCATTATATCTCTGACATCGATTGTTTTCAATTTGAAAATTATAAATAGAAAGCACAAATACCAATTTTTTTTTTAAAGTCAAGATACTAGTGTCACTAATATTATTCGTACAAAATTAAAGAAACATGCACGAATAAAATCATCCATATCAATAAATTTTAAAATAATAAATTATTTAAAAAATTAATAAAATAAATTACTTACAAAATAAAAAATGAGAGATAATAATAAAAGACTTATTTGCTATCTTATAATGATAATGGAATTACGTTTTGTTTTCTATTTGAGAAAAGAGAAAAGAAATGATCTTGGCTGCTGCGTTTCACGATGCTCAGAAAGAGGAGTGTTCTTTTTTATTTCTTTTGGTATTGAAAAAGTGATCTTTAATCATTACTTCATCAGAGATTAAATTTTTCTTTTTTACTTATGGTAATATAGCCTATGACGTGGTGCATATTTTAAAGGGGGCACTCTTTTATTCATTTTTTTTTATAAAATCAAACTCAGTCATATTTTGGCCTTTTCTTTTAGGCGCCAAAATATTTCTATTTTTTTAGAAATCCTTTAAGTTTTCTTAGCGGGGTTACTTGGCCCTCGGTTCTCAAACCGTTTTGAATGAAGCCTTTAATAAGTTTCATTTCAATTACATCACTTCTATTTAATAACTTTTTTTTCCAACTTTTTCTCATAAAAATTTGAGTATATATTTATTTTGGTCCTAAAAAAATTTTAAACTAGACATTTTAGTTTCTAATTAAAATTAATTTTTTGATTGGTCTCTAATAATTAATTATGTCAGTCACTTAGGTCCTTATCTCCGTCAACTCTAACGGAAGACAAAATGGTCCCTGAAAACTCTAACATGAGACAAAATGATCCCTGACAACTCTAACAAGGGACAAAATGATCCATGACCCCTTTATTCGAAAACGACACTGTTCTTCCCTAATTTTTATCATATCTCGCATAACCCTAACGTTCATACTCTCCTTCTTCACCTTCACAGTCTTCTTGTTCATCTTTTCCTTCCTCCTCTTTAGCTCCAAGATTAAGCCATGATGTAATTGTCATATGTGTCGCACCTACCTCAACATGTCATGGACCACACACTTTCTAAATCTTTGTAACTGGTACATCCACCTCTTCTGCACTTCACCCACCAAAAGCATCTACTTCCACGTCTTTGATAACATCACCTCCAACCCCGACAACGTCCACGACATCCTCAAGACCAAGTTTCACAACTACTCCAAGGACACACCTTTCTCCACTCTCTGGCAAGCAATATAGATTGTTGGACATTAGGACATCATGAGAAGATTCTCCTTCGACATCATATATGAATTCTCATTTGAAATAGACACCGAGTGCTTCATTCCTACTTTTCCGGAGTCCAAGTTGGCAGACAGTTTCGACCTCGCATCCAAGCTATTACAACGAGCAATGTCGCCGTTGCCGCTCATATGGAAACTGAAGCGATTACTGAATATTGGTTCGGAGAAGAAGCTGAAAGAAGCGATCGGAGTGGTGGACAATGTGGTCATGGAGATGTTAGGGCAGAGGAGGAGGGAGATGGCAACGACGACAACGAGTCTTAACAAATCAGACTTGCTGTCTAAATTCATGGGATCTATCGAAGACGACAACTAGTTGAGAGACATAGGCATTAATTTCCTAAGTATGAATTGGTTGAGAACAAGTTGAGGATTTTTTTCTTGTGAACATTAAATTTTTAGAGTGTGCATTGTGTAGTTTGAAATTACAGTGTTAGACTGTTAGTGTTATGCGAGATATGATGGAAATTAGGAGAGAACAGTGTCGTTTCTGAATAGAGAAGATCATGGACTATTTTGTCTCCTGTTAGAGTTGTCAGGGACTATTTTGTCCTCCGTTAGAATTAACGGAGTAAAGGACCTAAGTGACTGATGAAATTAATTGTTAGGGATCAATTGAATAATTAATTTTAGTTAGAGACTAAAGTGTCCAGTCTAAAATTTTTTAAGACCAAAATGGGTATATACTCTAAAAATTTTCTCCCTTCCTTTGTCGTTTTTTATCTTCAGAAAGAACTTCCTTTCATTTTTTACTTTCTATTTTTCTTCACCTAAGATTCCTTTGGTATTGCCTTTCTCCTTTTGCGTTTGTGCATGTTTATTTATATTTTACTGTATTTTTTATGACATCTGTAAATTTTTATACTTTCGTATACATGCAAAGAATCTTTTTCTAGGTTTTATCCTTCCACCTTCATATGCATATGTACGGTTTATGCTTTTTCTGTCTCTTTTTCCTTTTATACTTGTTCTTGTTTAGATGAAAGTGCTACCACGTAGATCTTGTTTTTATAATATTACTTTAGGTTAATTTTTGTCTCATTCTCATTGTTTGGAAGTTCTAAAGATAATTTTTCAAATTTTGTTTTTTCTATAATGCAATGGTGGTGGTGTGTCCCTGTAGGTTCTTTGAAATGGTGAGGAAAAAAATAGTTGCAACTCGTGAGCATGCGAAAACTTTTAGGCAAACGGTTCCGACTCCTAGCTAACCATATATACCCTTTGGATTAATGGAAGCAGTTTTATTTTCATCCGATTTATGCATATGTATTTGATTATAACCACTATAAGTATCCAAAAAGCTGAGTATCCAATATCCTGAGGCTGAGCAAATCATGTTATCAATGTTTGGTAATGGAAAATAATTCTTAGGACAGACTTTATTCAAATATGTATAATCTACACACATTTACCATTTCTCATTATTACATTTGATAACCATATTGAATAAGTTAATTCTCTTATAAACCTTGCATCTAATAATTCCTAAACTTGCTTTTTGACTTTGACAGTTCGGTCAGGTGACATATTCCGACGTCTTTGTGTGACCAGTTTAATTGTAGGGTCAATAGCAAGTAGATGAGATATAAATGCATGATCTATACCTAGCATATTAAAAGGTACCCATGTAAATAAATTCACATTAGCTCTCAAAAATGCTAACTCTGATTAAAAAAAAAAACAGATCGTGATTTTATCATTGTGTACTTTTCAATAATCTCTAATACTTTCTCCAACCCTTTGTTCTACTTTGAGTAGGAAAATTGGGTGCTTTGCCTGAGTTCTTCTGGTAGTGACATGAGCAAGAAGTTTTGGATTCATATTGGCAAAATATGAGATCGACCTTAAAGGTAATAAATTAAGCCATGCCATAGCTGGTCTTAATAATATCGCCGGGAAGGATTTGCATCGTATGGCATCTCCTACCTTTTCTAGGTTCATTTTTGCTCCGAAAACGTCAATATGCTTCTGAGGATCAGTGACCCCCTCAAACTTCAAGTTGGTTGGCTTATTGAAGTTCTTCAGCAATAGAACTTGAAGAACATGGGAAGAAAATGGGATTTGTTCCATAATAACATGTTCACGTGTATCTTTATGCCTTTTAGGACTTTCCTTCCTTAACGGAGTTCTTCTTCTTTTAGACAAGGCTGAGCGTGATTCAGTTCAAAATCGCCTTCCAATTTCCTGTGTCTGTCCTTAGTCAAGGTTTAAAAACTGGATTGGCCGGTTCGACCGAATTAACTGATCATCTGGCCGGTTCAATTGACCCCAGAACTGTCCTGCAAAAAACTAGTTAAAAAATTGGTTGAACTGGTGGTTAACTGGTAAATCGGCTTAACCGACCAAGTTTTTTCAGGCCTAGTTTTGCAATTCGCCTCAGAAACGGCGTTATTTTAACACCAGAAAAAAAAGAAAAAACCCACTAACCCAGTCCCAATTCCCAAACGAGCCTAACGAAGTCACAAATGCCTCCCTCTCTCTTCCAACCATAATTTCCTTCAACGAGCAGAAGGAGCGCCTCCACCATCCCTTCCATTATCGGCATCGGTAGTGACCACTAGCAATTGCCACCCTCGCCACACAAATCTTATGTTGTCGTCGTCGTCGGAAGGTTGGTTTAAAGCTTCTATCGTCATCGTCATCGAAAGGTCAGTTTGAAGCTTATGTTGTCAGCCGTCTCTGTCCTGCCGAGCATCTGTCTCTGCTGTCGTAGACTCTAGGTCTTCTCTACTCTCTCTGCCGCAGTGAGTTCTTCAGCTTTTTAATTAATTTTTTTATTTTGTTAATTATATGAGTTGCCACAGTGAGTTTTTCAGTTTATGATGTTAATTTTTTGAAATAATGGTTGATGGTTGATTTGAGTGATTTTGTTGAATTTTTTTACTGAGTTAATTTTGTTGATGGGATTTTCAGTTGGGGTTAATGGTTGATTTTAACGGTGATTATTAATTTTGTTAATTGTGTGTTCTGAGTTGGAAATTGTTGGTGATGTGATTATGAATTTAATTTGGATGCTGAGTATGAATTCTTTGTTTTGAGTATGGGTTCTTTGTTTAGTTTTTCTATTTTTGAATTTTCTGACTTTGGATGCTGAGTTTTCTATTTTTGGATTCTAAGTCTTTATTGTTGAATACTTGATTAGAAGTCTTTGTAAAAAAATTTTGTGATTCTGAATTCTTTGTTGCTGGTGGTTTGAGTTTTTATGTAAGTTTGTTATTCTCAATTCTTTTTTTGTGATTCTTGAATATGATCTTCGCTCTAGGTTTTAGCCTCCAAAAGTAAGAACTCTATGTTATTTCCAAGAATGTGATTAGAGGTAAAGAAATTGCTCTGAGATGAACCTGGATAGAAGAATTATGCAACACCAATTTATTATTGTGCAAGAAGTCATAGAGAGGGAAAGAAAATTTGAGAATGAAAAAGAAAATTGATTTAATTATGATTTGCATGTCTCTTTTATACTAAAATATACAAATGTTTATACTAAGTCACTGTTTTAATTTCTATAATATCTATATGTATATTGAATTTTAATAATTTTATTGTATATTTAATTAAAACAATTCAATTAGGGTTCGACTCCGATTGAACCATTAAACCAATCACTTGACTGGTTTGATTCTTGCAACCTTGATCCTTAGGTCAGGGTACTACCCTCTTGTCTCTCCGGGGAGACTGTAAATGACGACGATCATCTCTTTAATGTCGTTGATGACCTCGATTTGGTGTCCTTCTTTCCCGACCATCATGGCAGTCCTTAGTGGCATAGCTTCGTGACCTTGATTGTCGGGAACATTCTGTGAGTTGGCGTCTCATCTCCTAGACACAATGATGCATCTCTTGCATAGCGTGGACATAATTCTCTCTTAAGCCAGCAAAGTGCCGACCTTCTGCGGTTTAGCTATCTCCACGACCAAAATCAAGGGGACTATGATCATGATGTTCTCTTTTATTGTGATCAGGAATAATAATAGTTTTATGTCCATCTTTCCCAACTTGTTTTTCTTTATGGGGTGTTATCGGTTGAATTTTTTATTGCAGATTAATATCACGATCAACCAAATATCTAACACTTTAGGGTTTTTAGAGATGGCATTAAATGTTCGGACTAAGTGCAATGATTTCGAGCTCAAGAGATGATGAAAATCCAAGTCCTTATATTATTGATGACCATGCCAAGAGAACAACTTGTAAGGAGACTCCGATATTTAAGTCTATAAATATCTTTTTGTTAGTAGCTATGAACATACTTACTTTAGAGTGGTTTATCGACCTTCTTTTATAATGTTAAGGTTGTTACTTCTGATTTTAATCGTTTTACTGGTTTTATACAATGATATAGTAATGCTTTTGTTTATTAGCATTTGATGGCTTATAATCCTCTTTTAGGATGTATATTTAAATAGCTGCATACATAAAACAAGATTTAAAACTCTCGACACTTACTTAAATAAATTAGTGAGTTAATCACAAAATCAATCCAACTTAATTTCTTGAATACTCTTTATTAATGACTTTTGGATCTTGCTTATTGTAACTTTTGTTTGCTATATTTTTTATTTTTTATGGTATTTTTAATTTGACAAGTTAAAAACTAATTCGTTATGATACTGAATTTTATTTAAAAATTTATCGTTAATTAATAAATTATTAATGTATAAGACGAAATTCGAACTCGAACGCTTGCTTAAACTGTTTGTTATAATTTTGGGGCTTGTCGTAGGAGTGGAAACAGGCCAAACCAGGCCAGGCTTTGCTCTTAACAGGTCTGGCCTGTCATACAGTTGATTGGTCTGAGTCTGGCCTGCAATCTGTTATAGACTCTTTATAAAGTATTAGGTCGGCCTGTTATTCAACCTGGCCTGGCTTGAAGCCTATTAAAAGGCCTGATAATTTTTTTTTACAAAATAAAAATATTATTTAAAAAATTATTTTTTAATAAAAATAGTTATATGTAATATGTCATATATTTAATATTTATAAAAAATTTTAAACTTTTAATATATTTAAAATATACAAAAATATTTATAATAAAATATAATAAATTTAAAATATCTCATAATTTTATTAATAATAAATAATTATTTATATATTTAATTATATTTTAACATGTCCAAACATGCCTGACAAGTCTATAAAACTAATTAGTAAGCTTAAATCTGGTCTATTAATATATTAAGACTTTTAAAAAAGTCTGAATTTATACCTATTTTATAACAGAATAAATCAGGCCAAACCAAATACAAATCACACTACAGACCCCTAGTAAATTGCTTGACTTTTTTCCGGCCCTAGTCGGTAACAACAAATTTAACGGTAATTATCATGAAGTTTATCATCTTATTAGTATGCTCTAGAATATAGATGTTAGTCAAGTCTTCTGATTTTCTTTCCATTTTCCTTTTTTCCCGAAGACAAAACTAATCGAGCTTTACATTTTCCAAAGACAAGACATAAGATAATGACACTTGTTTGTCTGTTTTTGGTTGCAATTTTATTTTTATTTTTATATTTTAAATATCTCAATGACTTTAATTACTTCTCCATTGACGTGATTCAGTCTCTCCCCTGTCTTCCTTTCTCTTGTATAGTTGTATACCACCATTTAAATACTAGTAAACAGTTTATGTTAATAAGATAATAATTTAAAATTATTTTATTTTATTTTAATATTTGTAATTATATATAATATATAAATATATATTTATTATATTAAGCATTACTTAAATATTCAATGATAATTAAATAATATAAAATAAAATAAATAGTAGTTAAAAATACAAAATAAATAATTTTATTTAGTCTAATTTTTTTCTAAATATTTTTTATTTATAAATAATACACACATGTTAAATCAAAGGACAGATCAGAAATAGGCGAGTGAAAATGCAATGAATTTATAATTAATCCAATGTGATAAAATAAAATAAATATAGATTTAATTACTTTAGTTTTTATAGTTTGTAAAATTTTCCATTAGATTTCTATATTTTTTTGTTAATTGAGTTTTAGTATCAATTTTTTTTAATTAGATCTTTTTTGGTAGTAATTAGCTTAATTGTATAAGGTTCTAACTAAAAAAAAAATTAATACAGAGACTCAAATAAAAATAAAAAAAAGTATAGGAGCTCAATTAAAAAAAATTAGTATAAAAATCCAATTAAAAAAAATTATAAGAACCTAATTAAAAATTTTGCAAAATTATAGAACTAATAAAATAATTAAACCATAAATATATAAGTAACAAACAATTTTGTACACATATCATTCTTTGATGATCAGTCTAATTATTTTTAAAATATTAAAAAATATTAGGTAAATAAATTATTTTTATAATTATTTATAATCAAGTTTTTTCTTTGATTAATTAAAAGTGACTATCACTTTTAAAATTAATGATTTTTTATATTTAGTATTTTCGTATTTTTAAGGTATTTTTTTATTAAGAAATCTTTTATTCTATGTTTACCCAATGTTAGGTTTAGTTAGCTTAATATAGGCGGTACACTACGACATAAGAAAAAAAAAACTAAGTTTTAGTCTAGGAAAAAACCACTAATTAAAAAATCAGCCTCTGATCTAATTAATTTCTTATAAATAGAAAAAAAAAACATATTCCTAAAAAAACGTAAAAATAATAAAACATTTTTGCTATTTTTAGTCAATGTTAAACAGCTATTACTAACTACTTGTACATATAAATTTTATTATATCGAAAATAAAAAAGTTACTTGTACATTAAAATTAATTATTATATAATTATATTAAAATATATATTATTTAATTTATTTTTAATATATATTTTATACTAATAATTAATTTTAATATACATTTAAAATGGGTATATCAAGATCAGAAATATCATAATTATGTATGAGCGTCGCTCTCAATGCATTATAATGTGGAAGGGGAATAGGGGATTCAAGCAACTAAAATTCTTCTTAGCAAAGTCTTATTCATATAGCATCCAAATTCCCATAGCATTCATATTCTATCTAGATTTCTCTTGTCTTGCAAAGTGTTTTACACTCACAACCTTGACTAATTAACCCTGCAATTTTTACACCATTGACTTGCATTATTATTTATTAGAAATATATTTTTTATCTGTTTAAATTAAAAAATATATATATAATTTATAACATGGTATTAAAATTTTAATTATACAAAATTTTAGAATTTAATTTTTGTTGAATTCTAAAAAAAATTAATATAAGACAAAAAAATTATATAAAAAATAAACAAATTTAAAAGAAAAAATATATTTAAGAGAATATATAAGGTATAATTATCATATGTCTTCTCTTATTAATTTAAATTTATGAGTTTATACTTGTGAAAAGAATGATTTTATGACATTATTCGGCACCCACATGCAGTTGTTCATTAATTCATTCCCTCATTATTATTAATACACAAACAAATTTGGCAATTGGTATGTACGTACTTGTTATTAGCTCCACCATACCATGGCTTTGAACTTCAACTTCCTCAGGCTTCTTGTCTTCATCTTTTCCCTTGTTAGCTTTATCATGAGTTTCCCAACAACTACTAAAGCAAAAGAACTTGATTACCAAGGCCCAAAGTGTTCTGAAGATAGAACCACTTTTAACAGCACCTACCAAGTAAACCTCATCACACTTTTCTCATCCCTATCTTCCAAAGCCACCATCACCATCTTCTACAACGACACCATCATAGAGAACAAAGATACTTCTAATGCAGTGTATGGACTCTTCATGTGCAGGGGTGATGTACCCTTTGATGTTTGTGGAGACTGCGTTCAAAGCGCAACCCATGTTCTCTCTACAGAGTGCACCTTATCCCTATGGGGTATGATCTGGTACGAACAATGCATGGTTCGGTATTCCAACACTCGTTTCTTTTCTGTTCCCAAAACAGAGCCCTTCACTCCCATGTCCAACAACTTCAATGTTTCCATTAATCAAGACATCTTTGTCCCTCTTCTTGTCAACACAGTGAACGAAACTGCAGATCAAGCCGCGGTTTCTCTCAACAAGTATGCCACAAAGGAACAAAAGGTAACAAAACTTGAGACGATTTTTACTCTTGCTCAATGCACCCAAGACCTCTCGGTTGGAGATTGCAGATCTTGTCTTGGATTCGCCGTTGGGCAGATCCATGAATGTTGTAAAGGAAGACGAGGAGGGAGAGTATTGCTCCCCAGCTGTAATGTTCGCTTTGAATTTTACCCTTTCTATCGTCATGGCGTCTCTAAAGCACTTGCTCCTGCTACAAAGTATCCAATCATGGAGTCGAAATATTCGCCAGATCCGGGTTATTTGTCTCACCAATGTTCAAATAATCAACCCACAAACTTACAGAAACGCCTAACGACGCTCCTCTCTGACTTGTCTTCCAAGGCAAGAAACTCGAACGACAACGAGTTCTACATGAGCAATGTTAGCAACAACTTCTTTGGCCTCTACTTGTGCCGCGCTGACCTACCCCCTTCTCTCTGCGCAGACTGCATAGTCAACGCCACAAACCGAATCGCCTCCGAGTGTCCAACGTCCATGGAGGCTGTAATCTGGTACAACCATTGCTTGCTTCGTTACTCCAACTACTCTTTCTTCAGAACAATGGGAACTAATCCGAGATTCAAGATGATGAATGTTACCGACTATGACGATTACAAAAGCTACTACAAGTACGAACTGTGGAGTGCGTTGACGAAGGTGGCGGGAGAAATCTGGGATCGGAGTGACAGATATTACACAGAGTCGTTTGTGTTGAACGATGTGCAAAGATTGTTCGTGCAGGGGCAGTGCACGAAAGATCTGGCTACTTTGGATTGTAATTACTGTATTCACGATGTGATTGAAACGGCGATTCCGTGGTGTTGTTTGGGAAGCATAGGTGGCAGAGTTTTGTATCCAAGCTGCACTTTGAGGTTTGAGTTGTTTCCATTCTATAGGAATGGTACGGACGATCAGCCTCCGTCAACTACAACTACAGGTATGGATAGAGTATTTTACATCCCAATAATGTTATAATACAGTTCTGTTACTTCACAGTTGCACGCAGGAAGCACTCGCACGCACTGACATCACATGATACAAAATGACACAGACAACCACTTTAATTTTAAATTTTTATTAGATACGAAAATTTGGTGTGTATATATATATAATTTTTTATAAATAACAATATATTAATTTTATTAATGTTAAAGAATAAACAAATATTTTTTAATTAAAAAAGTATAGGTAGACAAAATATGTTAAATATTTTTTGTGTTAATTAATAATATTATATAAAATTTTTAAATTTATTTTAAAAATATAAGTAAATAATAATACTTGACACGTAGTTAGTATTTAATGGTATTTAAGCATGTTTAAAAATATTAAAAATATATCTTTATTTAATGATATTTAAGCGTGTTTTTAATATATATTTTTATAAAAATTAAATATATAGTGAAAAAGATGAGAGTTGAATTCACAACATTTCTCATGTAATAATTTACAATAAATGAACAATTACTAATCTAGTTAGTTAATTTAGTAATTTAGAGTGTTAATTTTTTATATTTTATTTTATTAATATGTATAAAATTTAAAATGATTGAATTTTATATTTACTTTGAAAATTTTGATATTTCTACGAGTAAGGTAGGGTAGGGTGAAGTAAGGTAGGATTTAGAATTTTAAGACGCGGGTAGAATTAGAGTTGAGAGATTCTCAATCCACATGTAAGATAAAATAAAGTTAGAATAGAGTCTAAATCTTATCCTACTTTATCCATTGTTAGTCCTTCATATTAGATATATATGAACATAATAACAGAACGAAATTTGTGTACTTCATAAATAAATATTAAACAATAATGTTATATGATCAAATTATTTTAATAATTAATTTTAATTAAATTGGTTTAATCATTTATTGACACGATAAAAATTAATTAAAAAAACAAAAAATGATTAAACTTTATTATAAAAATACTTTATTCATCTATTATTTTTTAATATTAAAAATAGAGTAGTTTTCAAAATAATATGACTAGGTAACTATTAGAGATTGGTCTTTATTCAGTTAATGATTATTCATGTTATGTTTAGAAGAGAGATTGAGATCGAGGGACAAATATTAAAAGACAGAAATTTTGTATTCTATTTTATATAAAGTGTATAAGATTGGATTATATTTTAGTATTATGTTTAGTTTAAGATAAATATAAAGATCGAAGGATATATTTAAAATTTGAAAAGTTAAATGAAAATATTTTTAAAAAGAAAATATTATTAAAGTTTTAATTTTTGTCTCTAGAAATTTTAATTTCTTGTGTCTCACTTTCTGAAAGTAATGAATGGATTGAAATTTTGTATCTCGGGACTGAAATTTTAATTCTAGTCTCTGACCATTAAACACAATACTCAATCCTAATTCTCTAGTTTCAGTCTTATGAAACAAACGCAACCTAAGATCTATTAAATGAATGCAATTACGCAATAAACGTATCTTTAGATTTAATGCCTTTGACGAGTACTAAACCATGGTTTAGAAAATTCATAAGTTTAAAACTCAAGATTCGTTGTAGTTCTAAACTAAAATTTAACACTTTTCAAAATTTAGCAAAAGATGCTACAATTTCAAATCAATAATTAGGAGTTTAATTTTAGGTCGTTCTCCCTAGGAATTATAATCGAGTGTATTATTATTGGCTATAAAAAAATCGGAGATTTAATAGCAATTGATGAAAATTTAAATAATAATTAAGAAATTAAAAGAGCAAGCAAGGATTAAATAGCAAAGCGATAAGACTAAGGATAATTAAAGTAATTGAGGGTATATGATTACTATCTTTGTCACTAACCACAACATAATAATTAATTACAAAGAACAAACCCAAAGAAAAGTCAATTAGACTTAATTAATGTTAATCCACAAGTCCTAACTAACTTATTAATTGAATTAGTAAAAAATTAGCTTTAGTGAAAATAAGATTAATTAATATCTCTGGATTATCACTTAACTTGAATATTAATGACTCAAGTTCACCCAAGTTTCCAACTTAAGCCAAAAATATAAAATCTATTCTATAACTAAGTTAAGCGTTTTATCAAATACCTAGAGTGCATAAACATAAAACTTCATAAATTGTAAGAATTAGTAAAATCTACAACTACACAATTCAAGAAACAATAATAACATCTCAATTAAGCAATAATAAAGAGAAAATATGGGAAGACAATTAATTTAGTGTATAACGTGTACCATAGGGATAAAATTAAAATTAACATCAAATGATAATTAAATTAACTAATTTTTAATAATTTCCAATTTGAAATTTAAAGTAAATAAGGATTTGCAACAGTTACGTACACTGCAAAAACGGTCTCCCTCTCCCCCATGTGATGTGACTTCCTTCTCGCCCAGTGTCTTCCTGTCTCACCGATGTCGTGCCGCCACCGACAGCAGCCGCTGTCAACCATAGCTCCGGCTGACGCTGTCGTGCGCACTGCGAACGCCTAAGCAGCACCGTCGTGCAGTTTGCGTCATTCGCCTAAGCAGCTCCGGCAGTCTCTTTCACTCTTTTTGCATTGACGCCGAGAAGATCACCACTGTCCGTCGCCCAAAACGCAACCCGATGCCGTCCAGCTGTCTGAGAACATCCGATGAAGACACCCCCTTCGCGCACATTGCATCCGTTGCGCAGCCACCAACGCGGCGGTCGTGCAGCCCCCGACAGTCGACGGGTTTCACCGTCCTAGCGTCTTCATCCGTGACATACAGCGAGTGGGGATGGTGCCACGTGTATGGTGATTTGGGGTTCGGTGGATTGCCTCCGGTGGATGTGGTGCATCGGATTGAAGATATCAAGAAGGCGAGTGCTTTGTTTCGTGGTGTTGCGGAGGTTTTTGGCCAAGGTATATACATTAACGGACGAATTTAGATGCTGGATGTTCAATTCACTGGGTATGTAGATGGTTATTTTAATTCTTAATTGGATGATTATTTTGTTTGATTCAGTTTAAGTATATATAATTAACAAATGTTGGATGGTCATTTCACTAGGTAATCGGATGATTATTTTAATATTTACGTGGATGGTTGTTTGATGGCCGGTGAGAAAGCTTCTAACGCCGGAGAGATGGGATGATTGATGAGGGTGTGGTAGCAGATGGTTTGGGAGGGGAGGGGAAGGGGGAAGAGGGTGTTTGGATAAATTTCTCTGGTAAATTAGAGTTGGGATGGTTAATTTTTTAAAATAACTGGTTGGATTTCTTTTTTTTCTTATATTGGGCCAAATTCAAAATCCGTACACATTGTCAAGATTTCTCATTGTCTCCCTAGCGGAGTTCAATAATAAAACATAAAATATCAAATTTATTAAATGAAAATGAGAATTCAACAAGGATTTAAGGACATAAAATAACAAAATAGAAGAAGTAATAAGAAATTCTAAAACACTATAGCAGCAAAATAAGAAATCATAAATTAAGAACTACAATTAAACAAACTAAAACCTAAAAGCAAGAGAGAAATGTACAAGAAACCCTTGAATTTTAGAGAGAAGTTAGAACTTCTCTTTCGAAAATTCAAGATTCTAAAATCGTAAAAAAACAAAGAAAAACGAGTGTATGATGTTCTATGTCCCTTCATAAATTGCTTCAAATATGGTTCCCAAATTGCAAATCATGTGCTATTTTAAATGAGGCACGCGATCAGGGTGTGCGCACACATGTAGGTGCACACGCACATGTGCATAATTTTTCACTAGTATGTGGGCATAATATATAATTGCTCCCTTCTTCTTTTTTTCTCGAAATCTTCACTTTTACATGCTTTTCTTCTATTTTTTCAAGCCATCTTTACTTTCTAAACCTTAAACAACTTAAACAAACATATCAATCCTTTAAAGACCTAAAAAACATGTTTCTAACAATTAAGCATAATTAAAAAAAATTCACAAAAGTATGCATTTATGAAGAATATGTACGAATTAAATTGATAAATTTCACTTTTTTTTTCAATACAAAAATTATTATAAAATATGAATTTATTAGTCTTATATTTCTATTTTTTATGTTTAAAGTATAAAATTAGTCTCCACAAAATTAGTACATTTAAATTTAAAATAAAACATAATATAAAAAATAATAAAATTAAAATCCTAAATTCTAAAAATCAGTACATTTAAATTTAAAAAAATATAATTAAAAATAAATAACAAATTCTAAATTTAAAATTTAAAATTCTAAATTTTAAATTTTATATTTTTTTAATATTTTACTTGTAATAGTACATGATTATTAATAATAATAATAATAATAATAATAATAATAATAATAATAATAATAATAATATGACATATTAATTTACTATTCATATAATTAATTTTAAGAGGTTGCGTGAGTAAGAGAGATTTTAAGAATAAGATCAATTTAATTTGGGTTGGATATTAGTTAACTGAAAAATTGAAAAATAAAAATTAATTAATTTATGTTAAACTAAAATTATAATTTTTATGTTCACATTCATGTTAGTTTGTTATCTTTGAAAATTTAAGCGAAAAAATTTATTTCTTTTTTATTAATTCTATCTTTTATTTTTTCTATAAAAAAATACAATTAATCATCTATATTAACTTATAATTTTTATATACTATGTTTATTATTGAGATTTTATATAACAGGAATTATAATTCTATTAAAAAGGATAAAATAAATAAAAAATTAACCATAAATAACAATAAAATTGTAATTAATAAAAATTTGTAGTCTAAAATAATATTAAATTAAAAAATACTAAAAATATTTAAAAAATATATAAAATATTTTTTTATTTGATATTATAAAATTTGTATTATTCTCTTTTAACCTTTTATTTTTTTATTTTATTATATTTTTTTATATTATTTTTTTAGAGTTCTCATTTCTTATGTATATTATTGTTTTTATTAATTCTTAGTTCATATAGACTTTTTTTTATCATTTATTATACTATTCTTTATGTTTATCTTTTAGGAAGTCTTTTTTATTTTTATTTGACTTTGTTCATTTAATTTTTTACTTATTTTTATTTGGCTATGTATAAGATATTTTTTATGTATTTTATTGACGTTTTATCTTTTAATTTAATATTTATTTACATTAACATATTAAACTATTAGTTTATTCATATATTTTTCTATTTTTAATATAAAATATATTTTTATCAATTTTTATATATTATTTTTAATTTAATAAATAAATATTAATTTTATTATAAAATTAATTAATAAAATTTATTCAAATATTTAAATTAAAATGATAAAATAATATAAAAAAATTATTTAAATTAATATCTTTTTTAATAATTTTTATCTAAAAATAATTTTGAGTAATGTAATCTAAATAACATTTATTTTATTATAATTTATTTTAATATAAAAATTACCAAACATAAATTACGTTAACATAAATTTATTTTTTATCCAAATCAAATTTATAAAATTAATTTTATATAAACTCCTATTTATAAACTTTAATTCAAACACACACTAAATAAATTATATTAAATTAAATTTTTAATAGGAAGTTATTAAAGTGAGCTGGGTCCTATGCGGTAGTAAATAGTGATTTTTCTTTCTTGGGCCTTGAAAACTATGTAAATCTTTGATGGATCATAGATGACCTTGTCCAATTGGGAATTGAGGCTCCACGACATCAACTTTTAACATAAAGTATCTTTCAAATAGGATCTACCTTAAAAAAAATTAAAAGTATAAAGTGTGATTTTTAATTTTTTATTATTATTTTTATATATATTCTTAGTTTTACTTACAAAATTAATAATAAAAAATCATATTTTATTCTCTCAGTCAATTATAAAAAAAAAATGAGTAGATCCAGTCCCAAATTTTATAGGACCAATAGTGCAGAATTTGTCTCTATTAATATTCCAGCATAGCATCCAACGGTCTTCTAATAACGACATGTGTTTCTATACGTATAGAAAATATTTTATTTCTACACAAGAGCACTCGCCTTTAAGCTGATATCCTCACAATCGAGGCAGAGTTCAAAAGACAAATTAAGGTTGCTTTTGATTTACAATTTTATTTTCTGTTTTTATTTTTAATATTTTTTATTTTTTGAATTTAAAAAATAAAAAATAAAAATAAAAGATGAAAATAAAAAATAAAATTTTGTTTTTTTATTTTTTCTTTCACAAAATTAAAAAAACAAAAAATACTAAAAATAAAAACAAAAAATAAAAATATAAACCAAACGCACTTTAATTGTCTCTTAGAATATTTTATTAGGGTCCAATTCTCAATTAAGATTGGACTGTAATTTAAAAACTCTAAATGTGTGAGTGGATGTGTGTAAATAGTGTATTGACAAAAAAAATGTTGATGTCCTCATTTATTTTTTCTTTTATTAACTTTAAAACATTTATGAATATGATTTATATATTTATGAATAATAATTTTTGTATTGTAGTGAAAACTGGTCGATCACGAGCAGTTATCTTGATTATTGTTGTCCCCGTTGTTGCTTTGGTGTTACTCCTCTCTTTTTGTTGCTATTTGTTTCGGAAAAGAGCAAGAAAAAGTTACAATAAGACCATCCTCAGAAAAAATTGTAAGTATCTTGTGGAAAATGAAAAATTCAATATAATTGTTAGTTTACAATTTATTTGTAAGCTTAGAGAAATTTGCAAAGTTATTGGATTTAAAATGTTAATAATTTGTTTTGTCTAGTTGGCCATGAAAGTAACACTATAGGGGGCTTGCAATTCAATTTGTCTATAATTGAAGCGGCAACAAATCACTTTTCACAAGAGAATGAGATTGGCAAAGGTGGATTTGGACAAGTTTACAAGGTAGGAGAGAAAATAAAAAAGAGAAAATCTATTTCTTTCAATTACTTTTAATATTCTTTTTTATATATTTTAGGGTGTTCTTCCTGATGGACGACATATAGCTGTAAAGAGACTTTCAAAAAGTTCTACCCAAGGTGCTACTGAATTCAAAAACGAGGTTTTATTAATAGCCAAACTTCAACATAAAAATCTAGTAGCATTTTTAGGATTCTGTCTTGAAGGACAAGAGAAGATACTTATCTATGAATATGTTCCAAACAAGAGCTTGGATTACTTTCTGTTCGGTTTGTTGCTTTTCCCCTCTTAAACTTCTCTTTAGTTATTTAACTTTCGCATATTTTTGTGATTAATTTGCATTATATATTTTGAACTATATTTGAAGTATCTAGTTGTCTAATATGTATTAATATATATTCACTAAAAATTTTGTAGATCCTCATTCTGAGAAGTTGTTAAGTTGGTCTGAACGCTACAATATTATAGATGGAATTGCTCAAGGAATTCTTTACTTACATGAATATTCTCGTCTCAAAGTTATTCATCGTGATCTTAAACCTAGTAATATATTGCTAGATGAAAATATGAATTCTAAAATTTCAGACTTTGGTCTTGCTCGAATCATAGATCAACAACAAGGATCTGCATCTAGAGTTGTTGGAACACTGTAAGTCATCTTTCTGTACTTTCCTATATGTAACTTATACATGGGAAGTTTAACCATGGCATGGGCATGATACATTCTTTCTTATTTTATAGGGGTTATATGTCTCCTGAATACGCAATGCAAGGAAAATTTTCTGAAAAGTCAGATATTTTCAGTTTTGGAGTCATGATTCTCGAAATTATTACAGGAAAAAAGAATGTAGGTTCCAATGAATATTGCAGAAGGTCTTCTAAGTTTAGTAAGTGAAATAATCTAATATATAAATTCTTCAACGTAACACAACCTTGTTCCCTTTATGCAAGTCTATAAAAAATATGTTTTTTGTTTGTAACCTTTATAATTTTTTAAAAAAAAAATTTAATATTTAATATCATTCAATTTTGTTCTCAATATTTTTTGTTTATGCTAAAATTACTTTTGGAAGTTAATTCTATCTAAAATATTAGGGACAAAATAAAAAACATTCAAAAATAACTTGACACAAATTCTAAATGTTAGAAACAAAATTAAATGAATCAAAAACGTTAGAGGCAAAATTGAATGAAATTAAACATTAGAATATTTTTAAAAAAGAAAACACAAAAAATATTCTTTACTTTAATAATCCTATTAAGTTGATAAATTGGTTACAGGTGTGGAGACAATTTTGCAACCAAACACCGTTATCCGTATTGGACCCAAAAATGAAAGAAAATTGTTCTGAATCTGAAGTTATAAGGTGC
The DNA here is from genome assembly GCF_003086295.3 of Arachis hypogaea. NCBI lineage: Eukaryota > Viridiplantae > Streptophyta > Magnoliopsida > Fabales > Fabaceae > Arachis > Arachis hypogaea. The sequence continues at coordinate 111,394,767 of NC_092039.1, read as the reverse complement.
ATTCAGATTGGTTTATTGTGTGTTCAAGAAAATCCAGATGAAAGACCTACAATATCAACAATTGTGTCATATCTTAGTAATATCTCACTTGAATTGCCTTCTCCACGAGAACCAGCATTTTTCTTGCATGCTAAAATGGATCCAACAAAAACAATTGCTGGCGAGTCTTCAAGTTCTTTCTCTGTTAATGAGATATCTGAAAGTACCTTTCTTCCGAGATAGGAACCAATTTATATATAATATATATGATGGTGTATAATAAAATTTCAATGGGTCATTATGATGGTTGAGAGATAATGGAGTTACACATATATGTTATCAAAATTTGAATGCATGTGTTGGTCTCTATATATCTGCCATCTCTTGTTTATTTGGACTTTATAGATATAATCGCGAGAAATTATTGTATGCTTGTTGAATATCTTGGATGTGTTCAAAAGCAATATTTGGGCCAAACTATATTACGTAGGTCATAAGAAAAAAAAAATAATCAAAAGGGGTGTCTAACTTAACCTTGAAAATCAATAAACTTCTGACATTGTTCTGAGCTCGAGGGGTTAGTTATCCACAAAATGACAAAAATTCTTTCAAAAGATGTAAGATATTTGTGGAATAATCTAATTATGAATAAAATTGATAAACAACTCTTAAATTTTATTATCTATTAACTATTTTGGCAAGTATCGTATATATATTTTGGGATTTTTTTTGAAATTTTATTTTTTGAAGTTCTTTTTATTACAAAGAAATCTTGTAAGATCTAATATAGAGGTTAATGCTGTCGTGAAAAATAATATAATGGAGTGATTAATACTATACAAAGAGAAAATTTATTTTGTTTTATCTTGTAATAAATATTTCTAGTAATATACGTGAATCGAATTGAATCGAATATAAATATTTTTTATAAGATCAACATGTAATTTTGAGTATATAAATAATAGTTTTTGATAACAAGTTGTTAGAAATTTATTGTAATTTAAATTTCTATTGTTGCCTAGTTATAGTTATTTATAAATTATTAATGATTTAATTTTATCGTTAATGCTAATATTTGATGGAAGTATTAAAAAATACAAAATAAAAATATCATCCTAATGAACGTTCGAAAAAAGAAAAAAGAAAAAAAATCAATCTAGGTATGAAAATTATAACTTTTAAGATTCTAATTAATGTTTCACTTAAACTAAGTCTACACGTACTATCAGAGTCAAGTATTTTAAAAGTATATAGTTTTCTCTAATCTAATTATGATGTCCATGGTATTTTTTGATTAATTATTTATAGTAGGATTTTAATTAAGTGAATTTTAAATTTTCATGCCGTCAAAATTAGATATTTCTGGTCATATATGTTCTACATGTTTTCTTTTAAAAAATTTTATTTGGCCATAAATTATACTTATGTATGAATTTAATCTTGAGTTCATGTTTAGTATTGATGATAACTATGAATTTATTTTGAGTAGATAATGTACTCTAGTTTTATGAAAATCTATAAATATTTTACTTATAGTATTAAGTTTATTTTGATTATTTATTACTTGTGTACATCAAAGTGACCAAGTTATAATGTAAAATGCTAGTATAATTAATAATGTCTGAATTAATTTTAGAATTAGATTTACCCAAAGAAAAATGTTTTATATTACTAACAAAAAAAAATTTATTATTCTTGAGTCAAATATATATATTGTCTGTTCTGTAATCCGAGTAGATGATAAAATTAAAATTAATATGAGCATTGTATGATTAAATTATAGATATTTCAATTTATTCGCAAGCTTTATCTATTATTATGTTTAATGGCTTAAACTTCTCTGAATGGAGTGAGCAATTGAAGTTCTATTTAGGTCGTTTGGTTCTTGACTTGTCACTTTTAGAAGAAATCCAGAGTCACTAATGATGAGAAGTATGGAACAAATTAAGCCTTATATTTATGCGAATGACTACTGCCAGTGGCGGAGCTTGAAACAAATTTTGGGGGGGTCAGATAGAAGATAATTGTCAAGATGCTTTTCATATAAACCCCCATTTAAAATAAGCTCGTCTAACCTCATATTTCTGATTTGGGTGATATTACCAAATTTGAAGCCATTTTCTAGGGTTTCGTTTCAAAAAATTAAGGTAAAACTCATCAGATGCAATTCTTTGAACTTTTGAAGGTTGTATCTCACTTTTTTTGTGATTCATTAAAGTAGAAGAACTATCTACAGGTGTTGATATTGTAAAAGTTATATGTTCTCCTTTTTGAATATTAGCATTCATCTTAAAAAATACATTACTTCTTTGATTCTTCATAATTTTTTATATAAAAATTTGAATATATATCCTGTAAAATATGTAAAAAAAAAGTTAGAAGGACAAATATTAAAATTTATAATATTTATTGAATTTTTTTATCAAATTATACAAATACAATAATATCAATACTTATTGAATATTCTAATATTTTTTATCATATAAAAAATTAAATTAAACTAACAGTAAAATATAAAATAATATTAAATTACATAAATAAAAAATACCTAATTTTTTATATTTGAACTTAAAAGTAGAGTGAATATTACTTATTGAATAGAAGAGCTGCGAAATGCGAATACATTCAGTTCCATCCAAATCCAACATGTTTGAATGTTTAAAACTAAAAACTATTGTGCAATAAAAGTAAGAGATGAAAATTGAACTTTGGTATTTTAAGTCATAGTAAAGTATTTGAGCCAATTGAACTATTTTTTATTTTTTTAAAAAATATTACTAATTTTTTTAACAAAAGTTTAGGGGCCATGGCCCCTTGTCTCAACTAAGCTCCGCCCCTGATACTGCAAGCAATATTAAGACTACTCTTGTACAATAATATCTTGCGTTTGCTGATAAATCACTCACTAGTATATTAATGTCACAGCTCACAGCCATAAAATTTGATGGGTCTAAGAGCATACAAGAACATTCTATTGAGATGACTATTGTTACAAAATTAAAGTTACTCGGTATAATAGTTTATGACTCCTTTATGATGCAGTTTATTCTGAACTCACTATCTTCTGAGTACGAAACTTTCCAAATTAATTATAATGTTATGAAGGAAAAATAGGACATTATTGAATTGATTGGAAAGCTCATATAAAAAGAAAATAGACTTAAGAATTGTGGTGGTTATTCTGTTAATTTGTTTCAAGAAGCTAGAAAATAAAAAAAGAAATTAAAGATAAAGTCCAAAAATTTTAAGAAAAAAGGGCATATGCCAGTGCAAAATAATATCATTTCTACAAGAAGGAAGGATATTTTCAAAAAGATTGTCCTAAACGTAAAGCATGGTTCAAAAAGAAAGGTATATTCAAAATATATGTATGTACTTATAAATTAAATTTAATTGATATTTCTCATAATTCTTAGTGGATTGATTCTAATGCTACAAATCATGTATCTAATATAATGCATGAATTTCTTACAATCTAAACCATAAACCAAAGTAAGATGTTCCTCTATAAGGAAAACTGTGTGAAAATACCAAGTGAAGGAATAAGAACTTATCGCTTGGTATTGGATACAAGCTTTCATTTGGATTTGCCTAAAATTTTTTATGTACCTTCAATATTTAGGAATTTAATTTTTGTTTTAAAGTTGGACAATTGTAAATTTTAATGGTGGACATAATTGTTTTAATTTATTTAAAAATTCTGATATTGTTGTTTATGGTGTTCTTATTGATTACTTATATAGATTAAAACCTCTTGATTAATTATCTAAATCTTTGCTTATTGAGTACCAAAATAACATAGTTAGGCCAAATACGCCTAAAGAAAGTTCTGCATTCTTGTGGCATAAATGCTTGGGTCACATATCCAAGGAAAGCATGAAAACTATGGAAAGATTAGTAAATAATTAGATTTTACAAAATCTAAGTTTTATTGATCTTGATTTATGTGTAGATTGTATTAAGGAAAAATAAAACAAACAAACACAAAAAAGGTGCCACAAGAAGTAGTGAGCTTCTTGAAATTATACACACTGATATATGCGAATCTTTTAATGCTCCATCTATCGGTGGAAAAAAATATTTCATCACTTTATTGATGACTTTTTACGTTATAGATATATCTATTTACTTAAAAAAAAGTCTCAAGCAGTTGATGTTATTGAAATTTATATTAAGAAAAGTTGAAAGACAATTAGACAAAAAGGTGAAAGTTGTTAAATTAGATAGAGGTGGTGAATATTATGGAAAATATAATGAAACAAGACAATATCCTAGTTCATTTGTAAAACTTCTAGAAAGATATAGCATATGTGCACAATACACAATGCCATACACACCGCAAAAAAATGGTGTGGCAAAAATGCGTAATCGAACGTTCATGGATATGGTTAGAAGTATGATGAGTAATTCTTCTTTACCCAAATTCTTGTGGATGTATGCATTAAAGACTGCCGTATATTTGCTAAATAGAATTCCTAATAAAGTTGTTCCAAAGACTCCTTTTGAGTTATGGACTAATAGAAAACCTAGTTTACAACATTTGCATGTTGGAGTTGTCCAGCAAAAACAAGAATATTTAATCCACAAGAAAAGAAATTAGATTCTCGAACAGTAAGTGATTATTTTATTAGCTATCCAGAGAAGTTTAAAGGGTATATTTTTTATTATCCAAACCATAGTCCAAGAATTGTAGAAACTGGTAATGCCAAATTCTTTAAAAATGGTGAAGTTAGTGGGAGTGAAAATCATCAAAATGTGAAATTAAAGAAAATTAAAGTGAATATTCCTATACATGTTAGTGTTCCTTTATCCATACCTACTTTAAGAGTTGTTCTAACTATTATTTAACACATTAATAGTGATGAACAAAATTTGAATGATAATACTCCCAATGAAAAAACTAACTCACAAATATCAGAAAGAAATGAGTCTCTAAAAGTACCATTAAAGAGATCTCAAAGAAAAAAAAAGTCAAGTATTTCAAGCTATTATGAGACTTATTTACAAGAAGAAGATATTGAAATATCTAAAGATTTGGTTTTATTTCTACAAGCTATAAATAGTGATGATTCAGAAAAATAAATTGATGCCATAAAAAAGAGTTAAAATCTATGGAAGATAACAGAATCTGGGATATTGTTGAATTGTCAGAAGGTGTTAAGTGTGTTGGTTGTAAATGGATCTTCAAAGTTAAGCGAGACTCAAACGACAATATTGAACGATATAAAACTAGACTTGTTGTTAAGAGATTTACTCAAAAGAATGGTGTTGATAGAAACATTTTCACCCGTTTCTAAGAAAGATGATGGTTTCAGTGGCTAAGAGAAGGGGGTTGAATCTTAGCCCCTTTTTCGCTTGCTAACACTTGCTGGACTTAGAAGGAACTTTTCTGTTTTTAGCTCGTCCCTAGCCACGAGACATTTTCATTTTGTCTCGTCACTTGACACGAGACATTTTTAATTTTTTATCTGAACAGTAAAAACAGAATTGAAGTAGGAAGAGAGAGAGAAGATTACACCCAGATATATCCTGGTTCAGCTGCTAAGTGCAGTGCAGTCTACATCCAGTCTCCATCACAACAATGATGGAATTTCACTATAATCATCCAGATTACAAATTGTAAAGTGCTAACCCAACTTACAAGGGGATTCCCACAGAATCATGAAACACAACACAGATGTACAAAGGAACTCTAAGACATCTATGGCTTTTTCTTTTAATTTTGCACTCTCTGCCTTTTTTCGCTCTATGGCTTTTTCTTACAAACCTCACTGTTTGCCTTTTTCCAAGAGACTCAAGACATGACAAAATTAAACAGAAAACATTGAAGGAGAAGAAGAACTGCTAGCTTAGGTAGCTCTGAGAACTCTGTGCCTTGCACTCTCAAACCTTACTCCTTGAATCAAACCATGACTGTTCACCCCTTTAATAGAGAAGTGAAGCCTTCACAGTTGAAACACAAACCCGAGCTCAGCTTCTTTTCCTTCACAACAAAACCGGTTCGGCCACAAAGAGAGAAGAGGTAACTCATGCAAAAACCAACATGCAAATACCTCTAGTCCTTCCTTGGTCATCACTCTTCATCAATCCGAGCACTCCATCCTTGGCTTCCTCTCCAAGATGGATTTCTGGCCCTTGATGCTTCATGATGATGATGACTTCATCTGCTTCAATCTCTGCCTCAACCATCACTTCGCCACTCTAGCTACTTCCTGTGGTGGTTGAGCAGAATCAAAGACAAGCCATGCCTCCAAGAATCTCACCTTGCTGGCCAAATCTTTACCTTCCTTTTTGAGCATGAAAAGCTCAAGATATCCTCACCAAATCTAACCATATTTGGTGAATATCTCAGCCACAGCTCATTTTTATTTTAGTATGTTTTCTTGCCATCATTAGCTTGATGGTCTTGATGCATGCAACTCCCTCTTTTTCTTTGTTGATGAGCACGGCTTCCATGGTTTCCTGGTTAATGACCGAAGAAAAGAGAAAGAGAGAGAGAAGAAAGAGAAAACAAAAGCAAGGCTATGAGTGTTATGATGAATAAAGTAATCAGGTGCACTTCTCCATGCTTTTGTGTAGTAGCGTGTAAGCTACCATTAATTGCCATCAAATTACTTTGACATTTTCTCTCTCATGTTTCCCATGCTAGTGAATTAAATTTCAAATCCTTCCAAAGAGTGAAATGGAATCCGTTGGAAGCATTAAGGCTTTTTCTTTGCTTCATGGATTCAGATAAAGCATGGAAACATTTATTAATGTTGGGCTTGGTAGCAATAGATTTCATTTTGGCCCAACTTCATTTTTCTTTCGGACCATAGCATGCATAAAACACATTGGGCTGTTGAACTTTGGCCCAGTAAAAGCATTTGCTTTCCTGGTAAGTTTGGTTTCGGATCAAGCATTAGGAAGCTATCATCAAAAAATAAATATGGGCTTAGTTGCAATCACATTTTGTTTTCCGGCCCATTTAAAAACCTGCATCACAAAATTATTAATTAACATATGATTAATGAAGATTGAATTAATAATTTTACAATTAAATATTTTAATAATGTTTGTTTATCACAAATATTAATTTGGAGTTTTCCAAACTCATCAATCTCCCCCTTGATGACAAACATTATTAAAATTGAAATGGAAAGAAATTTAAAGATTGAGTACGAGTACTCCCTTTGAAGATTGAATTTCTCCCCCTTTCAAATTATCACATGGCTCCCCCTTGATGTATGCTATTTTACCAAGGGAAGCACTAAACCTGTGACATTTAATCAAGCTTCAAGAACAATGTTATTTACCATGTTATATGATGCTAAATGCTTGATTTATGAGCAATTTTAAATTGATAATCAAAACTCATTTGATATCATAAACTAATTTTCTGCTCAATAATATTTCACACATCAAAAAGGCTGTTCAAATGATTTTCAAATATTTTCCGGTCAGGATATCAGAGCAAAAAGAATTATTATGATAAGGAAAGTATTTGAAGCATACATGATCAGAACATGGCAGTTTTTATACTTTACACAATTTAAAGGAACTGTCCAAAATATCAAAGATGTTAACCAGGATGAAACAGAATATTCAATACAATCATGCATATTCATCAAGGTTAAACAACTAGTCACTCATTCATTGCCAAAGCATTATAAAACAGTAGCATCAATAACAATTATAATGAGGCAAGAGCAGTTTCAATGCTATCATCAAGCATCAAAATATATACTTTTAACAAGAGTGATCATGAATTTTCAACAGAAAATTTCATCCCCTGTTTTTCCAGAAAATTTCATTTTTCAGCTTTTCTCCTCTAATGAGCGGATAATTTATACGCTTTTTGGCATTGTTTTAATATGTTTTAATTAGTTTTTATTATATTTTTATTAGTTTTTAGTTAAAATTTACTTTTCTGGACTTTACTATGAGTTTGTGTGTTTTTCTGTGATTTCAAGTATTTTCTGGCTGAAATTGAGGATCCTGAGCAAAAATCTGATTCAGAGGCTGAAAAGGACTGCAGATGCTGTTGGATTCTGACCTTCCTGCACTCGAAGTGGATTTTCTGGAGCTACAAAAGCCCAATTGGCGCGCTCTCAATGGCGTTGGAAAGTAGACATCCTGGGCTTTCCAGCAATGTATAATAGTCCATACTTTGCCCGAGATTTGATGGCCCAAACTGGCGTTGCAAATCAGCTTCAGAATTCCCAGCGTTTAACGCTGGAACTGGCATAAAAATTGGAGTTAAACGCCCAAACTGGCATAAAAGCTGGCGTTTAACTCCAGAAAAAGTCTCTACACATGGAAGCTTCAATGCTCAGCCCAAGCACACACTAAGTGGACCCAGAAGTGGATTTTTACGTCATTTACTCATTTCTGTATACCCTAGGTTACTAGTTCACTATTAATAGGATCTTTTGACATTGTATCTGGACCTCATGACACTTTACACGTTTCTCATTGTATTTTCTACAGCATGAGTCTCTAAACCCCATGGTTGGGGGTGAGGAGCTCTGCTGTGTCTTGATGGATTAATGCAATTACTATTGTTTTTCATTCAATCACGCTTGCTTCTATTCTAAGATATCACTTGTTCTTCAACCTGATGAATGTGATGATCCGTGACACTCATCATCATTCTCGCCTATGAACGTGTGCCTGACAACCACCTCCATTCTACTTTAGATTGAGTGAATATCTCTTGGATTCCTTAATCAGAATCTTCGTGGTATAAGCTAGAATTGATGGCGGCATTCAAGAGAATCCGGAAGGTCTAAACCTTGTCTGTGGTATTCTGAGTAGGATTCAAGGATTGAATGACCGTGACGAGCTTCAAACTCCTGAGGGCTGGGCGTTAGTGACAGACGCAAAAGAATCACTGGATTCTATTCCAACCCGATTGAGAACCGACAGATGATTAGCCGTGCTGTGACAGAGCGCGTTGAACATTTTCACTGAGAGGATGGGAGGTAGCCATTGACAACGGTGAAACCCTATATACAGCTTGCCATGGAAGGAGTCTTGCGTGCCTGAAGAAGAAGACAGTAGGAAAGCAGAGATTCAGAAGATAGAGCATCTCCAAAACCTCAACCTGTTCTCTATTACTGCAAAACAAGTACTATTTTCATGTTCTTTTACTTTTTACAATCAACCCTGATAATTACTGATATCCTGACTAAGAGTTACAAGATAACCATAGCTTGCTTCAAGCCAACAATCTCCGTGGGATCGACCCTTACTCACGTAAGGTATTACTTGGACGACCCAGTGCACTTGCTGGTTAGTTGTGCGGAATTGCAAAAGTGTGATTGCAATTTCGTGCACCAAGTTTTTGGCGCCGTTGCCGGGGATTGTTCGAGTTTGGACAACTAACGGTTTATTTTGTTGCTTAGATTAGGACTGTTTTATTTTGTTGGTTTAGAGTCTTTTATTTGAGTATAATTTCATATTTTAAGTTTGGTGTCAATTGCATGCTTTTGTTTTTCTTTTAAATTTTCGAAATTACTTGTTCTTAGTCCCTTTTTGATCTTTAAAAATTCTAAGTTTGGTGTCTTCTTTGTATTTTTCTTTAGGTTTTCGAAAATTTATGTTTGATTTTTTGAAAAATTTTAAGTTTGGTGTCTCTTTGTTGTTTTTATCTTTCCTCTTTTCAAAAAAATATATATACATATATATCTTGATTACTATTCACATCAATTCCCTTTTCTCCATCATGGACATAAATGGGAATGAACAGTCCAAAAGGACTCTGGGGTCATATGCTAACCCCATTACAGCTGCATATGGGAGTAGCATCTGTATACCTCCCATCAAAGCAAGCAGCTTTGAGCTAAACCCTCAACTCATTATCATGGTGCAGCAAAATTGCCAGTATTCCGGTCTTCCACAGGAAGAACCTCCTAAGTTTTTGGCACAATTCTTACAACTTGCTGACACAGTACGTGATAAAGAGGTGGATCAGGATGTCTACAGATTATTACTGTTTCCATTTGCTGTAAAAGATCAAGCTAAGAGGTGGTTAAATAACCAACCTACAGCAAGCATAAAGACATGGAAACAGTTATCAGACAAACTCCTGAATCAATTTTACCCTCCAAAAAGGATGACACAGCTAAGGCTGGACATCCAAGGCTTTAAACAAGAGGATAATGAATCCCTTTATAATGCTTGGGAGAGGTATAGAGGTATGCTAAGAAAATGCCCCTCTGAAATGTTTTCAGAGTGGGTACAGTTAGACATCTTCTTTTATGGGCTTACAGAAAAAGCTCAGATGTCTCTAGACCATTCAGCTGGTGGATCTATACATATGAGGAAGACGATTGAGGAGGCTCAAGAACTTATAGATACTGTTGCTAGAAATCAACATCTGTACTCTAGCAATGAGTCCTCTACAAAAGAAAAAGTTATGACAGTAGCCACTGATCCTAATCCTCAAGAACAGATGGTTGGGCTTAATCAACAATTACACCTGATGACAAAACAGTTAGCAGAATTTAAAGAGATGCTCCAAGAAACTAAAATTGCTAACAAGAACATAGAATCACAGTTGAATCAGGCAAAACAGCAGTTATTTAAACAGATAACAGAAGAATGCCAAGCAGTTCAACTGAGGAGTGGGAAGACATTGAATAACACTGCTCAAAGTAGCAAAAAGCCAACAAAGGAACAATTGACAGAGGATAACCAAACCACTGTCCAAAATCCCTCTGAGGACAGTAAGAGCCCAGAGAGGAATACTCTTGGCGTTCAAACGCCAGAAAGGGGGGGGGGGAAGCTGGCGTTAAACGCCCATTCCCTGCCCAATTCTAGCGTTCAAACGCCAGAAAAGGGGGAAAACTTGGCGTTAAACGCCTATTCCTCACCCAATCCTGGCGTTCAAACGCCAATGAGGGATCAGACACCTGAGAGTGCTGATAGTAACCCCTCTAAAAAGGCTTCTCCAACCACCTCTGTAAGGAATAAACCTGCAGCAACTAAGGTTGAAGAATATAAAGTCAAGATGCCTTATCCTCAGAAACTCCGCCAAGCGGAACAGGATAAGCAATTTGCCCGCTTTGCAAACTATCTAAGGACTCTTGAAATAAAGATTCCGTTTGCAGAGGCACTTGAGCAAATACCTTCTTATGCTAAGTTCATGAAAGAGATCTTAAGCTATAAGAAGGATTGGAGAGAAACTGAAAAAGTGTTTCTGACTGAAGAATGCAGTGCAGTCATTCTGAAAAGCTTACCAGAAAAGCTTCAAGATCCAGGAAGCTTTATGATACCATGCACATTAGAAGGTGCTTGCACCAAGACAGCCCTGTGTGACCTTGGAGCAAGTATCAATCTAATACCTGCATCCACTATCAGAAAGCTTGGGTTGACTGAAGAAGTCAAACCAACCCGGATATGCCTCCAACTTGCTGATGGTTCCACTAAATATCCATCAGGCATAATTAAGGACATGATTGTCAAGGTTGGGCCATTCGCCTTTCCAACTGACTTTGTAGTGTTGGAAATGGAGGAGTACAAGAGTGCAACTCTCATTCTAGGAAGGCCTTTCCTAGCAACTGGACGAACTCTTATTGATGTACAAAAAGGGGAAGTAACCCTGAGAGTCAATGAGGATGAGTTCAAGTTGAATGCTGTAAAAGCTATGCAGCATCCAGACACACCAAATGACTGCATGGGCGCTGACATTATTGACTCTTTGGTGGAAGAGATCAATATGATTGAAAGTCTAGAATCAGAGCTTGAGGACATCTTCAAGGATGCTCAGCCTGATCAGGAAGAACCAGAGGAAACAAAAGAATTTTTGAAAATTCCTCAGGAGGAGGATAAGCCTCCCAAACCTGAACTCAAACCACTACCACCATCCCTGAAGTATGCATTTCTGGGAGAGGGTGACACTTTTCCAGTGATTATAAGCTCTGCTTTAAATCCACAAGAAGAGGAAGCACTGATTCAAGTGCTAAGGACACACAAGACAGCTCTTGGGTGGTCCATAAGTGATCTTAAGGGCATTAGCCCAGCAAGATGCATGCACAAGATCCTATTGGAGGATAACGCCAAACCAGTGGTCCAACCACAAAGGCGGCTAAATCCAGCCATGAAGGAGGTGGTGCAGAAAGAGGTCACTAAATTACTAGAGGCTGGGATTATTTATCCTATTTCTGATAGCCCTTGGGTGAGCCCTGTCCAAGTTGTCCCCAAGAAGGGAGGCATGACAGTAGTTCATAATGAAAAAAATGAACTGGTTCCTACAAGAACAGTCACAGGGTGGCGTATGTGTAATGACTACAGAAGGCTCAATACAGCCACCAGAAAGGATCATTTTCCTTTACCATTCATAGACCAAATGCTAGAAAGACTAGCTGGTCAAGATTATTACTGCTTTTTGGATGGCTATTCAGGATACAACCAAATTGCAGTAGATCCTCAGGACCAAGAGAAAACAGCATTCACTTGCCCTTCTGGCGTGTTTGCCTACAGGAGAATGCCTTTTGGTCTGTGTAATGCTCCTGCAACTTTTCAGAGATGCATGTTATCCATCTTCTTTGATATGGTGGAGAAATTCCTGGAAGTCTTCATGGATGACTTCTCAGTATATGGAGACTCATTCAGCTCCTGTCTTAATCACCTAGCACTTGTCCTGAAAAGGTGCCAAGAGACTAACCTGGTTTTAAACTGGGAGAAATGTCACTTTATGGTGACTGAAGGAATTTTCCTTGGGCACAAAATTTCAAGCAAGGGAATAGAGGTGGATAAAGCAAAGGTAGAGGTAATTGAAAAATTGCCACCACCTGCCAATGTTAAGGCAATCAGAAGCTTTCTGGGGCATGCAGGATTCTACAGAAGGTTTATAAAGGATTTTTCAAAAATTGCAAAACCTTTAAGCAACCTGCTAGCTGCTGACACACCATTTGTGTTTGACACACAATGTCTGCAGGCATTTGAGACCCTGAAAGCCAAGCTGGTCACAGCACTAGTCATTTCTGCACCAGACTGGACATTGCCATTCGAACTAATGTGTGATGCCAGTGACCATGCCATTGGTGCAGTGTTGGGACAGAGGCATAACAAGCTTCTGCACGTCATTTATTATGCCAGCCGTGTTCTAAATGATGCACAGAAGAATTACACAACCACAGAAAAAGAGTTACTTGCAGTGGTCTATGCCATTGACAAGTTTAAATCCTATCTAGTGGGATCAAAGGTGATTGTGTACACTGACCATGCTGCTCTTAAGTACTTACTCACAAAGCAGGATTCAAAACCCAGGCTCATAAGATGGGTGTTGCTTCTGCAAGAGTTTGACATAGAAATAAGAGACAAAAAAGGGACAGAGAACCAAGTAGCTGATCATCTGTCCTGAATAGAACCAGTAGTTGGGGCGTCCCTTCCTCCTACTGAGATCTCTGAGACCTTTCCAGATGAGCAACTTTTCGCCATTCAGGAAGCTCCATGGTTTGCAGATATTGCAAATTACAAAGCTGTGAGGTTCATACCCCAGGAGTACAGCAGGGTGCAAAGAAAGAAATTGATTTCAGATGCCAAGTACTACCTGTGGGATAAGCCATACCTCTTTAAGAGATGTGCAGACGGAATAATCCGCAGATGTGTACCCAGAGAGGAAGCACAAAGAATCATGTGGCATTGCCATGGATCACAATATGGAGGACACTTTGGAGGTGAGCGAACAGCAACCAAGGTCCTCCAATGCGGATTCTACTGGCCTACTCTCTATAGAGATGCCCGAGAATTTGTGCGTAACTGTGACAGTTGCCAAAGAGCTGGTAACTTGCCTCATGGTTACGCCATGCCTCGGCAAGGGATCTTAGAGATTGAATTGTTTGATGTATGGGGAATTGACTTCATGGGCCCCTTCCCACCATCATACTCAAACACTTATATTCTAGTGGCAGTAGACTATGTATCTAAATGGGTGGAAGCAATTGCCACACCCAATAATGATACCAAGACCGTGCTGAAATTCCTCTAGAAACACATCTTCAGCAGGTTTGGTGTTCCCAGAGTACTGAACAGTGATGGGGGGCACTCATTTCTGTAATAAACAACTGTACTCTGCTATGGTTAGATATGGAATTAGCCACAAAGTAGCAACTCTGTATCACCCACAGACAAATGGGCAAGCTGAGGTCTCTAACAGAGAGCTCAAAAGAATCCTGGAATGGACTGTTGTTGCCCGTAGAAAGGATTGGGCAAAGAGCTTGGATGATGCTCTGTGGGCATACAGAACAGCATTCAAGACTTCTATAGGAACCTCTCCATACCAACTGGTGTATGGGAAGGCCTGTCATCTGCCCGTGGAACTGGAACATAAAGCCTACTGGGCAACCAGATTCCTAAACATGGATGCTAAGTTAGCTGGTGAAAAAAGATTGCTCCAGCTAAATGAGCTGGAGGAGTTCAGACTCAGTGCCTTTGAAAATGCAAAAATTTATAAGGAAAAGGCAAAGAAGTGGCATGACAAGAAGTTGTCATCCAGAGTCTTTGAGCCAGGACAAAAAGTCCTACTCTTCAACTCTAGGCTCAGATTATTCCCAGGAAAACTTAAATCCCGCTGGAGGGGTCCGTATGTGATTATAGGAGTATCACCATATAGATATGTTGAGCTTCAGGATACTGATTCTGACAAGAAGTTCATTGTTAATGGACAGAGGATCAAGCATTATCTTGAAAGCAATTTTGAGCAAGAATGCTCAAAACTGAGACTTGAGTGATTCTCAGTGAAGGTCCAGCTAAAGACAATAAAGAAGCGCTTGCTGGGAGGCAACCCAGTGATTAGCAGGGTATCTGTTCTGTTTAATAAAGGTTTGATACATATTCTAAAAGGACAATTATCAAAATTAAAGGAATTCACAGAGTTACAGAAGGATTCAGTACAAAAAGCAGAGAAAAAGAGCTTGCTGGCGAAAAAAAATGCCAATAAGGGGTACTTTGGGCGTTAAACGCCAGAATGGGCACCATTCTGGGCGTTTAACGCCAGGTGTGCAGCATCCTGGGCGTTTAGTAAAACGCCCAATGATAAAGGGATTTCTGGCGTTTAACGCCAGCCAGGGTACCTGGCTGGGCGTTAAACGCCCAAATTGGCCAACAAATGGGCGTTAAACGCCAGAGTGGATACCATTCTGGGCGTTTAACGCCAGAAAGGCAGGGGGAGGAGATTTTGTTTCCCACTTCAAATTTTTTCAAACTTTCTTGTTTTGATCCATATTTTTCTGCATACACACATTACAAACTTTCATCATTCACCTTCCAATTTCAAAAATTAAAATCTTCTTCAAATCTATTTTAAATCCTTTCCTAGGCTCTTTCAAAAACTCCATTATCTCCTCAAATTTTTTCCATATCTTCTCATATCTCCCTCAAATTTTCGAAAATCTCTCTTCCTCTCCTATTTAAACACGTTCGGCCACCCTCTTTCCCCACACCATTCGAATTTGCTCTCCTCCTCTCTCCCCTCTTTGCCTTCTTTTGCTTGAGGACAAGCAAACCTCTAAGTTTGGTGTGCTTTCTGTGATCACTAGGCCAAGATTTACCAAGATCATGGCTCCTAGAGGAAAATAAACCAATTCAAGAGGCAAGAAAGAGAATAATCCAAAGGATGTCTGGAGTCAAGAGAAGTTCTTAACCAAAGAACATGCAAACCATTACCACAAAATAATGGGTCTGAGGTCAGTGATCCCGGAAGTCAAATTCAATCTGAAAGAAGATGAATATCCGGAGATCCAAGAGCAAATTCGAAACAGAGGATGGGAAGTTCCAACCAACCCTGAGACAAAGGTTGGAAGGAACATGGTTCAGGAATTCTACTCAAATCTGTGGCTGACAGATAAGCAGAGAATGACTGGAACTGCTTTTCATACCTACAGAACCATGGTCAGACGGAGAATTATTCACTTTCATCTGGACAAAATAAGAGAGGTCTTCAAATTGCCTCAACTGCAAGATGATCCTGAATCCTTTAATAGGAGGATGGTGAGAGCAGATAAAGGGTTGGATCAAGTTCTAGAGGACATATGCCTCCCTGGAACTAAGTGGATAACCAATTCAAAAGGTGTCCCAAACCAACTCAAGAGGGGAGACCTCAAACCAATTGCAAGAGGTTGGCTAGACTTTATTGGGCGTTCCATATTGCGCACTAGCAACCGTTCTGAGGTCACTATCAAGAGAGCAGTGATGATTCATTGCATTATGTTGGGAAAAGAAGTGGAGGTTCATCATCTGATTGCTTGTGAGATCTACACAATTGCAAACAAGAATTCCACTGAAGCCAAACTGGCGTACCCAAGCTTGATCTCCTTGCTCTGCAAAGAGGCTGGGGTGAAGATGGGAGTAGATGAATTCATCCCAATTGAACATCCAATCACCAAAAAGTCAATGGAAGGACAAATGCAAGACAACTCTATCAAAAAGAGGGCGTAGGAGTTCCTCCCTGAATTTCCTGAAATTGACTACTGGGCCAGCCTAGAAGCATCTATCACCAAGTTGCAAGAAACTATGGAGCAACTTAAGGAAGAACAGCAGAATCAGAACTGCATGCTCTGCAAATTGCTGAAGGAACAAGAGAAGCAGGGGCGTGAACTTCAAGAGTTGAAACGCCAAAAGTTCTCCCCTCAATTTGAGGGAGCATCCACTTCTCAAAATCAAGGTTGTTGAGTCCTAACTCTGTGATAACCTCTATCATTAGGAGCCTATTTAAATTTTTGTTTTCTATTCCTATTAGTCTCATCTTATATCTATTTTTGAGTCTTGTTCTTAATTCATGATTAATAAAATTTAAAGTTCATGTCTTAAAGCTATGAATGTCCTATGAATCCATCACCTCTCTTAAATGAAAAGTGCTTTAATCACAAAAAAACAAGAAGTACAGGATTTCGAATTCATCTTTGAAACTAGTTGAATTAGTTTGATGTGGTGACAATACTTTTTGTTTTCTGAATGAATGCTTGAACAGTGCATATGTCTTTTGAATTTGTTGATTTAAGAATGTTAAAATTGTTGGCTCTTGAAAGAATGAAGGAAAAGGAGAACTGTTATTGAGGATCTGAAAAATCATCAAATTGATTCTTGAAGCAAGAAAAAGCAGTGATTCAAAAATCTGAAAAAAATAGAAAAGAAATAAAGTTGTGATCCAAGGCAAAAAGAGTGTGCTTAAGAACCCTAGACACCTCTAATTGGGGACTCTAGCAAAGCTGAGTCACAATCTGAAAAGGTTCACCCAAGTATGTGTCTGTGGTATGTATGTATCCGGTGGTAATACTGGAAGACAGAGTGCTTTGGGCCACAGCCAAGACTCAAAAAATAGCTATGTTCAAGAATCATTATACTTAACTAGGAGAATCAATAACACTATCTGAGTTCTGAGTTCCTATGGATGCCAATCATTCTGAACTTCAAAGGATAAAGCGAGATGCCAAAACTGTTCGAAAGCAAAAAGCTAATAGTCCCGCTCATCTAATTGGAGCTAAGTTTCTTTGATATTTTGGAGTCTATAGTATATTCTCTTTTTTTTATTATATTTTGATTTTCAGTTGCTTGGGGACAAGCAACAATTTAAGTTTGGTGTTGTGATGAGCGGATAATTTATACGCTTTTTGGCATTATTTTTAGTATGTTTTTAGTATGTTTTAATTAGTTTTTATTATATTTTTATTAGTTTTTAGTTAAAATTCACTTTTCTAGACTTTACTATGAGTTTGTGTGTTTTTCTGTGATTTCAGATATTTTCTGGCTGAAATTGAGGATCCTGAGCAAAAATCTGATTCAGAGGCTGAAAAGGACTGCAGATGCTGTTGGATTCTGACCTCCCTGCACTCGAAGTGGATTTTCTGGAGCTACAGAAGCCCAATTGGCACGCTCTCAATGGAATTGGAAAGTAGACATCCTGGGCTTTCCAGCAATGTATAATAGTCCATACTTTGCCCGAGATTTGATGGCCCAAACCGGCGTTGCAAATCAGCTTCAGAATTCCCAGCGTTTAACGCTGGAACTGGCATAAAAATTGGAGTTAAACGCCCAAACTGGCATAAAAGCTGGCGTTTAACTCCAGAAAAAGTCTCTACACATGGAAGCTTCAATGCTCAGCCCAAGCACACACTAAGTGGACCCAGAAGTGGATTTTTACGTCATTTACTCATTTCTGTATACCCTAGGTTACTAGTTCACTATTAATAGGATCTTTTGACATTGTATCTGGACCTCATGACACTTTACACGTTTCTCATTGTATTTTCTACAGCATGAGTCTCTAAACCCCATGGTTGGGGGTGAGGAGCTCTGCTGTGTCTTGATGGATTAATGCAATTACTACTGTTTTTCATTCAATCACGCTTGCTTCTATTCTAAGATATCACTTGTTCTTCAACCTGATGAATGTGATGATCCGTGACACTCATCATCATTCTCGCCTATGAACGTGTGCCTGACAACCACCTCCGTTCTACTTTAGATTGAGTGAATATCTCTTAGATTCCTTAATCAGAATCTTCGTGGTATAAGCTAGAATTGATGGCGGCATTCAAGAGAATCCGGAAGGTCTAAACCTTGTCTGTGGTATTCTGAGTAGGATTCAAGGATTGAATGACCGTGACGAGCTTCAAACTCCCGAGGGCTGGGCGTTAGTGACAGACGCAAAAGAATCACTGGATTCTATTCCAACCCGATTGAGAACCGACAGATGATTAGCCGTGTTGTGATAGAGCGCGTTGAACATTTTCACTGAGAGGATGGGAGGTAGCCATTGACAACAGTGAAACCCTACATACAGCTTGCCATGGAAGGAGTCTTGCGTGCCTGAAGAAGAAGATAGTAGGAAAGCAGAGATTCAGAAGATAGAGCATCTCCAAAACCTCAACCTGTTCTCTATTACTGCAAAACAAGTACTATTTTCATGTTCTTTTACTTTTTACAATCAACCCTGATAATTACTGATATCCTGACTAAGAGTTACAAGATAACCATAGCTTGCTTCAAGCCAACAATCTCCGTGGGATCGACCCTTACTCACGTAAGGTATTACTTGGATGACCCAGTGCACTTGCTGGTTAGTTGTGCGGAATTGCAAAAGTGTGATTGCAATTTCGTGCACCATCCCCCTTTTGTCATCAAGGGGCACCTGCACAAAATATGAAGAACACCACAAAATATTCATAACAAAAAATAACAAGAGTGTATCAAAGTATCACAGAGTAGGGAGTTTCAAGTTATGCTCATACAAAAAAAACAGATTGAGCCTAATAGAGCCAATATCAAATAAAAGAAAAACAGTCATTAATCATCAGACAAATTGAAATCAGAGTCCGCAACATCTTCTTCACTGCCAGCTCCTAGATCCTTTTCCAAGTTTTCCAGCATCATACCCACTCTCTCTTTACATCTCCCCCAAGCACGTTCATTTTCATAGGCTAGCTTTCGAGCAGCCCTATGGAATTGAATCATGAGTGTAGACATATTAGAGAATTCGGTGAGGATTTCCCTTGTTGACTTGGTTGCTTTGGAGGATTCAAACTGGCTTTCAAGGTCACTGTCCATTGGCATTGATTTCTTACTCTTTGTTCCTTTTACAGCACCACCGCCTTTGATCATAGAAAATTTGTTCTCCACAGTCTCATTTGTTAAATCTACCTTATAGTACTCAAAAATACACGTGAGAAACATTCCATAAGGTAAATTAGCCTTTTTGGTACTTCTTACAGAGTCCCACATATGTCTAATCATGAGATAAGCAAATGAAATAGGAGAAGAAGTAACAAGGGCAAAAATTATTAAAGAATCAGATACGGTTACCCTATTGTAAGAACCACTTTGTGGAGTTAAAATGTGGGTAGTGATGCGATGCAGCAATGAGTTGGTTGGTCCAAGAGCTTTGTGAGTAGGGACAGTGGCATCTAATCCAGACATGTTTGCACAGATATGAGAGAGAACTTGTTTGTAAGTAAGCCTAATATGATCATCCCATTTGTCACTCATGTATACCCTCGGTCCCTCGTCCGTGTAACCAAGAGCAGCACTGATGGTTTCAGTGTTCAGAGCAATGTGCACACGTTTCACATATGAGTGAAGACTACCATCAATCAGTCTGAGATTCGCATAAAATTGCCTAACCAATTTTGGATATACCATTTTGTGAGTGTGTAGCAGTGGAGACCATTTGATGTTGTCAAACAGAGGTTGCAAAATAATTCCTTTGGCTGACAGTTGATCAAGATTCATCAAGTAGGAGGGACAGATATGCCTCTTTTCCAGAACTTCTTGATGAAATTCATAGAATGCACAAGTCAAGAATCTGGATGGATCATAGTGAGAGTGTGGCTTATGAAATTTGTTTTTGAATTCCAGTGACTCAAGATTTGCCGGTTTCCTAGTTTCATGCAACACGAAACCTTTGGGTTTCTGAGAACTTCTTCCAGATGTGTGTGGTGTTGCCTTCTTTGGTGATCGCGGCGGTGGAGAAGGAACGGGTGACGTTTGAGACGATTCTTCTTCAACACTGGGCTCCTTGTTTTTGCCACGGCCAGAACTCTTGTGAGCAATCTTCTTTCTCATGGTGGGTGTTTGTTTGACAGATTGAGAGGGAGAGGAAGAAGATGTAGAGTGAATGTGAATATGAGTGTGTGTTTGTGGAGTGAACGATTTTTGAGAGAGATTGATTCTTCCACTCTTTCTTGATGCAGTTTTCTTTTTCATTATGGGGAGAGAGATAATGAGGGTGGAAGAAGAAAGGTTGGCCGAAGGTGGAGAGTGGAGGGAGGTTAAGGAAGCAATAAATGTTGATTGGAGAGAGATGATGGGGGTGGTTAATAGTCATTATGTGCGGTTATTAACCAGAGCGGTTTTCCAAAAATTTGAAAGGAGAGTTCCTTGAATCAAGGGATTAGTTGAAAAGGAAGGATTTGATTTGACATTATCCCTTTTTCAACTAGATATGATAGGACAACTTTGAGATTTGGTTTTAAAAAAAAATTGAATAATTAACAAAACAGTCAGAGATGGGTCAAAGGGATTTTGTGGGGCCCATTGGAATTTGTTTCTGCGCAGTCTCCCCCTTAAGCATAGCTCTCTTATCATGCATTTATTTTTATCTCGTCTATTCCTGCGAGATAAAATTGAACAGAGTCAGAAATTCACAGATTTTCAACATGATTTAAATCAATCATTCCCAAGCTTTTCCTCAACAAACAGAATATATCTTTACAGAGGGATTTTGTAAAAATATCAGCAAGTTGTTCTTCAGATTTTACAAATTGAATATCAATAGTACCCTTTTGCACATGTTCTCTAATAAAATGATATTTGATTTCAATGTGCTTTGTTCTTGAGTGCAGAACAGGATTTTTGGAAATATTTATTGCACTCATGTTATCACAAAATAAGGGTATGCTATTGATTTTTAATTTGTAATCTTCCAATTGAGTTTTTAACCAAATTAATTGTGAACAACAAGCAGATGCGGATATATATTCAGCTTCAGCTGTGGATAGAGCCACTGTGGCTTGTTTCTTGCTTGACCACATGTTGAGTGAGCTTTCAAGGAAGCAACACATGCCCGAGGTGCTCCTTCTATCCACTCGATCTCCCGCATAATCTGCATCACAAAACCCTACTGCATAAAAATCATCAGACTTTGGATACCACAAGCCATAATCACATGTTCCCTTAATATATCTAATGATGCGTTTAACGGCCGATAAATGGGATTCTTTTGGGTGAGATTGAAATCTTGAACATACACCCACACTTTGAACAATATCCGGTCTAGAGGAGGTAAGATACATTAGTGAGCTGATCATTCCCCTATACCGTGTCTCATCCACATCTAGGCCATCATCGTCCTTTTCAAGTTTATTGTTTGGATGCATTGGAGTTCCCATTGGTTTGGAATTTTCTAAGCCAAATTTCTTTATCAATTCTTTTGCATACTTGCCTTGGTGAATAAAAGTACCACTAGGAGTTTGTTTAATTTGGAGACCAAGAAAGAAAGTTAGCTCTCCCATTAAACTCATTTCAAACTCACTAGTCATGAGTTTTCCAAACTCTTCACACAAGGACTCGTTGGCCGATCCAAACACAATATCATCCACATAAACTTGAACAAGAAGGATATCATCATTAGAAACTTTAATGAACAAAGTAGTGTCGGTGGTTCCCCTTTGAAAATGATTTTCTAATAGGAAGGCACTAAGCCTTTCATACCAAGCTCTAGGAGCTTGTCTAAGACCATAAAGAGCCTTTGAAAGTTTAAAAACATGATTAGGAAAATCTTTATGTTCAAAACCGGGGGGTTGAGCCACATACACTTCTCTATCAATAAAGCCATTAAGGAAAGCACATTTAACATCCATTTGAAACATTTTGAAACCTTTATGGGCAGCATAGGCAAGAAGCAACCTAATTGCTTCCATTCTAGCTACCGGGGCAAAAGACTCATCAAAATATATTCCCTCTTCTTGATCGTAACCTTGGGCCACTAATCTAGCCTTGTTACGAACAACTTGTCCATCCTCACCAAGTTTATTTTTGAATACCCACTTAGTACCCGTTACCTTCTTACCATCCGAATGAGGTACTAAAGTCCAAACCTTATTCTTGTCAAATTGAGCAAGTTCCTCTTACATGGCCTTGACCCATGATGGATCTTCAAGAGCTTGATTGACATTGTTGGGCTCCATTTGTGACAAGAGAGCAAAGTTGCTAGATTCAGTTTGCCTTTTGGTGGAAGATCTTGTGGTTACACCTTGAGAGGGATCACCAATGAAGAAATCATGAGGATAACCCCTCATGGACTTCCATTCTCTAGGCTTTCGGACAGGTGTTGAGCTTTGATGATCTTCTGGTGGTCTCACTGTTTCATTTTCTCGTATCTGCTCAGGAGATAAAATGGAAGTTTCTCCTTCGATCTGACGAGACAAAACTGGGCTGACAGATTCTTCATTTTGCACAGATTTGGAATTTTCTTTATTTGTTCCATCTTCTTCACAATCTGATTCATTATCCTTTACAGTACTGGGAATTAAGTTAGAATCACAAAAAGTAACATGTATGGATTCCTCTATGGTTCTATATTCTTTGAGATAAACTCTATAGGCCTTGCTTATGGTGGAATATCCAACAAACATTCCTTCATATGATTGTGGATCAAATTTTCCAAGGTTTTCCTTATTGTTAAGAACAAAGCATTTGCATCCAAAAACATGGAAGTACTTAAGATTTAGAGGAGTTCCTTTCCATAGCTCATAAGGAGTTTTCTTTAACCCTTTTCTAATGATTGTTCTATTCAAAATATAGCATGCTGTGTTCACAGCTTCAGCCCATAAAAATTTAGGAATTTCATTCTCACATAGCATGGCCCTAGTCATTTCTTGAAGGCTTCAATTCCTTCGTTCAACCACCCCATTTTGTTGGGGGGTTCTAGGGCATGAAAAATTATGAGAAATCCCTAAATCATCACAGAATTTTTCAAAGTCTTGATTTTCAAATTCTCTTCCATGATCACTTCTCAAATGGGCAATTTTCAAATCTTTTTCGTTTTGAATTTTCTTGCAAAGGGTGGAAAAAGCATAGAATGCATCGTTCTTATGAGAAAGGAAAAGTACCCAACCAAATCTAGAGTAATCATCAACCACTACAAGACCATAGTGTTTACCTCCTAAACTTTGAGTTCTAGTAGGACCAAAAAGATCAATATGTAACATTTCTAATGGCCTTTTGGTTGAGATTCCATATTTTGATTTAAAAGAGGATTTTACTTGCTTGCCCAATTGACATGCATCACAAGTAAGATCCTTATCAAACTTGATGTTTGGAATTCCTCTAACCAGATTCTTTTTAACTAGCTTAGAAATTTGATACATGCTAGCATGTCTCAACTTTCTATGCCAAAGCCATTTTTCAGTTTCAAAAGATGTAAAACATGTTACATTTTGTTCCTTTAAATCCTTAAGAGTTAATCCATACATATTGTTGCATCTCTTGGCTTCAAATAAAATATCCCCAGTTTTCTCACAAACAACCAAACAAACAAACTTCTTAAAAATAACATCAAAACCTAGATCACACAATTGACTAACACTAAGTAAGTTATGTTTCAATCCATTTACAAGAAGCACATCATTTATACAAGATGAAGAATTTTTACCAACTTTCCCAACAGCCACTATTTTTCCTTTTGCATCATCTCCAAAAGTGACAAATCCTCCATCATATTCATCAAGCTTTATGAAGAAGGTTGTCTTTCCGGTCATATGCCTAGAGCATCCGCTATCCATGTACCACATATTTTCCCTTTTCTTGGACGCTAGGCATACCTACAAAATAAGCTCAAGTGACCTTAGGTATCCAAATTTTCTTGGATCCTTTCACGTTAAACCATCTCTTATGTCCCAAATCATTGTAATCAAAAATAACTTTGTAAACTTTGTCACCAATCATTCTTTCACCAAAGAAACATTGAATTGGAAAATGACCACTTCGGTTACATAGTCTACAAAATCTTGGAGTTGCTGTTTTGTTAAAGTAAGTTGGGTCTTGATACTTTACATCATTTGAAGATGAAGCAACGTTTTCAAAATGTGATTTTTCAGATTTATAAAATCCCAACCCAGCTTTATCATAAAGAGGTTTTTGACTAGCCAAGATTTGATTCAAATTTTCAGAACTTTGGGTGAACTTAGCTAAGTCTTCCTTAAGTCTTTTAACCTCTTTGAGCAACTCTTCATTTTGCTTAAAACAATTCACATATGCAAAGACAGAATGGTCACTTTCACAGCTTCTAACTTGAGCTTTTAACTGCTTATTCTCTTCCACAAGATCACAAGCAGTTTCGGCCTCTCTTAGTTTTTCTTTGAGGAAATCATTTTCAGCTTTAAGAATGAAATTTTGTTGTTCAAGATCTTGATTCTCAGTTAGAAAACATCTTATTTTTTCAGAAAGGTGATCTATCATAAGATGAAGGTCTTCAGTGTCAGAGTTTTGAAAGGATACCTGCTCTACCTCATTTGCCATGAGACAAGGCTGTGACTTAGTCTCAGATTCTCCATCATCATCATCTGAGTCATTTTCCAAATCTTCCCATGAAGCCATCAGTCCCTTTTTCTTTCCCTTTTTTGGTTTTTCCTCCTTTTTTAACTTGGGACACTCAGATTTGAAATGCCCCATTTCCTTGCAATTGTAACAGATTACTTTGCTAAGGTCCTTCTTCATCTTTCTTGAGCTGCTGCCTTTGCCTCTGAGTTTCACCATTTTTCTAAATTTTTTTGCAAACAACACAAACTCATTTTCAGAAGAATTATCACTGGATTCATCATCCAGAGGGTTAGTCACAGAAGAAAAAGCAATTCCTTTCTTTTTTGAGTCTTTTTTTAAATAAGTGTTTTCAAAAGCAAGAAGATTTCCTCTCAAATCATCAAGTGTCATGGAATCAAGATTACTGCTTTCAGAAATAATTAAAGCTTTAGTTTCCCACTCTTTAGTGAGACATCTCAGCACTCTTCTCACAAGCACAGAATCAGAATGTGTAATTCCCAGAGCATCTAAGCCAACAATGATAGTGTTGAACCGTTCGAACAGTTCATCAATGAACTCTCCTTCCTTCATTGTAAACATTTCATAGTCTCTGTTCAACATATCTGTCCAAGTCTTCTTTACAATAGTGGTTCCTTCATGAGTGATTTGTAGCTTGTCCCAGATTTCCTTTGCCGTTGTGCATCGTGATACCCATCGGTACTCCTCAAAGCTGATAGCACAGTTAAGCAGATTTACTGCCTTGGCATTTAACTCTACCTTCTTTCTATCTTCCTCGGTCCATCTTGCTTCGGGTTTGAGAGAGACTACCCCTTCAGCACTTGTGGTAGTTGGAAATTGAGGTCCTTCAAGGATAATCTTCCAAAGTCTGTAATCTACTGCCTGTACAAAGATCTTCATCCTCTCTTTCCAATAGGTATAATTTTTCCCATTGAAAAGGGGAGGTCTGTTGCTTGATTGACCTTCAGTCAGATTGTAAGACACCACATTTGCGCCACTATTTTCCGCCATGAGGATCTTTACTCCAAGCTGCAAAGCTTGATCTCTTTGAGACCAAGCTCTGATACCAATTGATGGTTTCAGTGGCTAAGAGAAGGGGGGGTTGAATCTTAGCCCCTTTTTCGCTTGCTAACACTTGCTGGACTTAGAAGGAACTTTTCTGTTTTTAGCTCGTCCCTAGCCACGAGACATTTTCATTTTGTCTCGTCACTTGACACGAGACATTTTTGATTTTTCATCTGAACAGTAAAAACAGAATTGAAGTAGGAAGAGAGAGAGAAGATTACACCCAGATATATCCTGGTTCAGCTACTAAGTGCAGTGCAGTCTACATCCAGTCTCCATCACAACAATGATGGAATTTCACTATAATAATCCAGATTACAAATTGTAAAGTGCTAACCCAACTTACAAGGGGATTCCCACAGAATCATGAAACACAACACAGATGTACAAAGGAACTCTAAGACATCTATGGCTTTTTCTTTTAATTTTGCACTCTCTGCCTTTTTTCGCTCTATGGCTTTTTCTTACAAACCTCACTATTTGCCTTTTTCCAAGGGACTCAAGACATGACAAAATTAAACAGAAAACATTGAAGGAGAAGAAGAACTGCTAGCTTAGGTAGTTCTGAGAACTCTGTGCCTTGCACTCTCAAACCTTACTCCTTGAATCAAACCATGACTGTTCACCCCTTTTATAGAGAAGTGAAGCCTTCATAGTTGAAACACAAACCCGAGCTCAGCTTCTTTTCCTTCACAACAAAACTGGTTCGGCCACAAAGAGAGAAGAGGTAACTCATGCAAAAACCAACATGCAAATACCTCTAGTCCTTCCTTGGTCATCACTCTTCATCAATCCGAGCACTCCATCCTTGGCTTCCTCTCCAAGATGGATTTCTGGCCCTTGATGCTTCATGATGATGATGACTTCATCTGCTTCAATCTCTGCCTCAACCATCACTTCGCCACTCTAGCTACTTCCTGTGGTGGTTGAGCAGAATCAAAGACAAGCCATGCCTTCAAGAATCTCACCTTGCTGGCCGAATCTTTACCTTCCTTTTTGAGCATGAAAAGCTCAAGATATCCTCACCAAATCTAACCTTATTTGGTGAATATCTCAGCCACAGCTCATTTTTATTTTAGTATGTTTTCTTGCCATCATTAGCTTGATGGTCTTGATGCATGCAACTCCCTCTTTTTCTTTGTTGATGAGCACGGCTTCCATGGTTTCCTGGTTAATGACCGAAGAAAAGAGAAAGAGAGAGATAAGAAAGAGAAAACAAAAGCAAGGCTATGAGTGTTATGATGAATAAAGTAATTAGGTGCACTTCTCCATGCTTTTGTGTAGTAGCGTGTAAGCTACCATTAATTGCCATCAAATCACTTTGACATTTTCTCTCTCATGTTCCCCATGCTAGTGAATTAAATTTCAAATCCTTCCAAAAAGTGAAATGGAATCCGTTGGAAGCATTAAGGCTTTTTCTTTACTTCATGGATTCGGATAAATCATGGAAACATTTATTAATGTTGGGCTTGGTAGCAATAGATTTCATTTTGTCCCAACTTCATTTTTCTTTCGGACCATAGCATGCATAAAACACAGTGGGCTATTGAACTTTGGCCCACTAAAAGCATTTGCTTTCCTGGTAAGTTTGGTTTCGGATCAAGCATTAGGAAGCTATCATCAAAAAATAAATATGGGCTTAGTTGCAATCACATTTTGTTTTCCGGCCCATTTAAAAACCTGCATCACAAAATTATTAATTAACATATGATTAATGAAGATTGAATTAATAATTTTGCAATTAAATATTTTAATAATGTTTGTTTATCACAAATATTAATTTGGAGTTTTCCAAACTCATCAAAAGATTTGTTACATATCATTATGATACTTGTGGCTCATTATGACTTAGAGCTATATCAAATGGATGTAAAAATTACCCTTCTGAATGGTGATCTTGATGAAGAAGTTTATATGGATCTACCTAAAGGTTTTCCAAATAAAGAAAAATGTCATATGGTGTGTAAACTTCAGAAATTGATATATGGACTAAAACAAGTCTCACGACAATAGAATATTAAGTTTAATAATATCATTCTTTCTTTTGGTTTTGAAAAAAAATGTTAATGTATGCATATACTGAAAGATCAGTGGGAGTAAGTTCATTTTTCTAGTATTATATATTGACGATATTTTGCTTGCAACAAATGATTTGAAAATGTTACGTGAGATTAAAGAATATCTTTCTAGAAAATTTAAAATAAAAGATATGGGAGAAGCATCCTATATGATAGAAATTGAAACTTTTCGTGATAAATCACAAGGATTGTTAGGATTGTCTCAGAAGGCCTATATAAATAAAGTTCTAGAGAGATTCAATATGAAAAAGTCCGCAAGAATTGCACCAATTCAAAAGGGGACAAATTTAGTCTTATGCAATGCCCAAAATATGATATAGAATGGAAGCAAATGGAAGCAATTCTATATAATTTTGTAGCGGGTAGTCTTATGTGTAAATCCCGTTAGATTAGTAAATAATTATTCAATAAATTAATTTTTAATAAATAAAATTAGAAATGCGAATATTATATTAAATTAGGATAGAGCTCATCAAAACGAAAATTTTGACACTAATTTCGAAGAAATCGGTCTAAGATTAGACCGAATGGGGCAAACCGGACCCATAGACCCAACCGGACCAGCCATTAAATGAACCCAAGCCCCTTCTCTTCCTCATTTCAGCTGGAGAAACGCTGAAAGCTCAAGGGAAGAGAAGAATGCCGAAACCCTTACGGCAAAGTTTAACTCGCCGTAACTCCTCCGTCCGAGCTTCGATCACCGCACCGTTTACGGCCACGCGACCACCATGTTGAGCTCTACGTTTCTACCAAAAAAATTTCATAGTTAATCCGCTTACTCACCATCAGCCTCTTCTTCCCCAATTTTTGGAAAATTAAGTGGAGATATTGAATTTCTTTACTCTTTGATGTTTTAGGATCCAATTAGCTTGAGAAAAATATTTACTCTTGTTCATATGAGGCTTGGGAAAGGTAAGGATACCACAAATTTGATTTAAATTATTGAATTTATGTTTTGGGTACTAAAGTGGGTATCTATGTGTTATAAATGTGTATTAGGCTGTGAATAAATAATTGGAGCTTGAAATTGTGAATATCGGAACTTGGAGGAAGCTGTTTTGTTGAGGTTTGGGGCTGTCTTGGTTTTAATTAAATTGCCTTAATCACTACGAGAAAAATCGGCCAAGATATGGTTTAGGTTTCTTGCATTTAATATATAATGTTATAAGCATATAAGCTTAGAAATGGTAAACTATGGTTTTGGTGGTTGAATTTGAGAAGTGTTTGTGTAATTGTGGTTGGTACGAGACATAATTTGTTATGATGGTTGATGTGCAAAAGAGAAAGGACATATTGTGTTGGAAAGTGTATGTTTGTTTATTAATGGCCTAGGAATTGTTTGGATTGAAAATGAGGTTTGAAGATTGGCAAAAGTTAGTTTTTGAGCCAAACTTCGACGGGCTATAACTTAGCTTTCGGACCCTCAATTTGGTTCCAACTTGTTTTAAAGTGAAAATTGGGTTCGTGAAGTTTATTCATTCGAAGAACGGAAGAAAAATAATTTAAAACGATTAAGTTATGCCCGTCAGAAATTTCTGTGTGGAATATGTAATTATGCAGGTTTCATTTTCCTAATTGTGCAGCTCTCTGGTTGATCCTTTTTTTTTTGAAGAATGTACGTCCACGACTGGTCCCATGCATACGCGTAAGGAGCTAACAAGTACGTCCACGTATACGCGTGGCCCACACGCACGTGTGACATGAAGTTTTTACCTACGCGTACGCGTGACAAGGGGATGCGCGTGCGAGCTGCGTTTTTACATTCCCACGCGTACGCGTGCCCCCTATTTCAGCAAACATGGTTTTTAGAATTTTAAACCGCACTTCAAGCTTCTAAACCTCTATTTTCATTCATTTAGTCATTAATAATAGTCTTAGACCTAATAATCAGATGAAGTTAGGAAATGGGGATAACTTGGAGATGAAGTAAAGTTGAAAAGTGATGAATTAATTATGAAATGTTACGGATGATCATGTATGGTACTTGGCTTGATAATCAAATGAATGATCATGTATGATGCTTGGCTTGAATGATTAAATGATCTGAGATATGAGATTCCCTGGTTAAAGTACCGTGGCTTGCCACCACGTGTACCAGGTTGAAAACTCGATACTCTGTTGACCCTATGACGTAAGGGTGACCGGGTACTTATAAATTCTCGGGAATATTAACACCCATTGAGCAATATTGATTATTTGAGAAAAAGCTATGCATAAACTCTTGGGGATGCACGTCGAGGGACAGTCTAAGGTTTTTGAACTTGTTGGGTTGGCTGGATAACCGACAGATGAGCCTCATCAGCCATAGGACAGGCATGCATCATATGCATACTACTTGAATTACTTGTTTGTGCATTAACTGGATGTGCCTACGTGTACTTGCCATGCTAAGTGTATATTTGTTACCTACAGCATTTGTAACCTTCTTGTACTTGCCTTTATCTGTTTATTTGTCTGTAAAATGCTGACGGAGATGGATGTATGGAGGAATGGCAATATGGGACTTAGATTTAAGATTAAGTTAAGTTAGGCGTAGATACTCTTAGAAAATAACCTTTTATTCCTTCTGTTTAATACGTTAAGCTCTATAATCTGAGTGTCGGCTTAAGCGTAAAGTTCAGTGTGGTAGGGTGTTACATTATGTATGTGCAAACCTACACAAGAACGAACATTAATTTTACAGAAAGAAAACTAGGAATGTATCAAAGTAATCCTGGAATGGATCATTGGAAAGCTGCAAAGAAAGTTTTAAGATATCTTCAAGGTACAAAGAACTATATGCTCATGGACAAAAGGTCTAGCCAATTAAAAGTAATTGGTTATTCAAATTTAGATTTTAATAGATGTGTTGACACAAGAAAGTCTACATTTGTCTACTTATTCTTATTTGGAGAAGCTGTCATATCATGAAAAAGCTCTAAGCAAAATGTTGTAGCAACATCTACTATGGAGGCAGAATTTGTAGCATGTTTTGAAGCTACAAATCAAGCTTTATGGCTATGAAATTTTATTTTGACTTGGCATTATTGACTCAATTGTTAGACCATTGAAAATTTATTTTGATAATTTTGCAGCTGTATTTTTCTTCAAAAATGATAGATACTCTAAAGGTGTCAAGCATATGAAAATAAAGTACTTTGGCATTAAGGAGGAAGTTCAGAAACAAAGAGTGTCCATAGAACATGTTAGAATAGAATTTACGATTGCTAGAATTTACGATTGCTCATCCATTGACTAAAGGATTACAACTAAAGACATTTAAGGAACATGTCCATAGAATGGGTCTTGATTCTTTTGAATGATGTTAACACTCTGAGCTCATTATGTTTATTTATGTGTTTTCTGAACGTTGACAGCTTATTGTTTCTAGATAAAATAATATTATTTTATAAGTTATAACATAATGATCTAGAAAATTTATGGGACCAATATAAAATTTTGTGTTATTTATATAGCTTGTGTAGTAAGATGCTAGTGGTTGTAGTATATAAAAAGAAATGTGTTTCATATTCAATGCATGACTGTCATAACTCATACAAAGTATTTTACCATATTAAAACAATTATGTAACGTGTGAAAATGTTATTACACTTAGGCCAAGTGGGAGAATGTTGAAAATTTATTGTAATTTAAACTTTTATTGTGGCCTAACTGTAGTTATTTATAAATTATTAATGATTTAATCTCATTTGTTAATGCTAATATTTTATGGACGTATTAGATTTAAAGGTAATGACACATATAAAGATGGTCCTCTCTTTGCTCAATATACATGATGTTTTTTATTTTTTATTTTACTGAACATTAGAAAACTGTCATCCTGATGAACGTCTAAAAGAAAGGAAAAGAGAGAAAAACCAATTTTAAAATCCAACTCTATCATAACCAAAACGTATTATGGCAACCAATCTAGGTATAAAAATAAAAATTTTTAAAATTCTAATTAATACTTCCGATTAAATTAAGTTTACACAAGTCACTATAGAGACAATATGACAATGGTATCATTTTGCTGGTTTGTTAAGAACACTCAATGGCTTACCCTCTTTTTAACCTTTAACATGTTAGCAAGTGATACTAGTTTTTATGTGAAAAAAAAATAAATGTTACACTTTGTTTATTATTACTAAAAAATTATTTAATTATTACCGCTCTTGATGTTGTTGTTATTGTTGTTTAATTTTTTTTCCTCCTCATCTTCTTTTATTCTGATTATCATCATCTTCATCTTCTTCTTCTCTTATAAATGTTCAAAAAATTAGAGCACAAAAATTTTGATGCATAATACATAAATTTTGGAACACAGCACACATTCTAGTATATAGCACAAAAATTTTTAACATTGACACAACCAATGAAATACGCACAACACATAAATTTTTGTGAACAATACCAAAATCTTGTTACATAGTATAGAAATTTTTATGTGCACATAGAAATTTTTGGAGAACTACATACCCAAAACATTGATTCACCCAACTAATAAAATACATTTGCAGCAAAAATTTGTGCTATGTGCAAAAATATGATTGCTATGCGTAAAAAATTGTATGCTATATCAATAAGTTTGTGCTATATGAAAATTTTTTGTGTTATACTTCAAAAATTTGTGTGCTATATCAATAAACTTTTGAGCTAACCAACAAAAATTTGTCTGCTACAGAAAGTGCAAAAAAGAAGTAGTGACATATGCACACATTTTTTTTGCTAGCACTACAAGAAAAATGTAAGGTACCGTCGGAAAAATAAATAAAATTTGACGGTAAGTTAATTACTGACAGATTTACTATCGGAAGGAATCCAATGATATAAACCTCGCAGGTAACCGATTACCGTCGAATTTTTTTGTCCGTCAGATTTTGTGATGGATTACCTGCCTGAAAAACTATTTGGTTACCGATTGATTTTTCCGACGGTAATGTTGCACCATAATGTCTTATTTCCTGCACTATTACCATAGGATTATTCCCTCGGTAAATCTAATGGTATTCTCAATTAAAAAAAAAAGATTGCGACGCAATTTTTTTTAATTCTTGTTTTATTTTTTATTTAAATTTATTTTTCACATAATTAATGGTCAATTTATAAATAATAGAAACCAATTATATAATACTAAATATTAAATGTTTAAATAAATTAAAATTTAAACAAATCAAATAAATACAATGAAACAGTAAAATAAAGCCCTAATTACTAAAGATCCTGGTAGTCGTCGTTGTTCTCGTAGTCCTGTTGAGGCGGCGGAGAAGACGGTGATGTCTGTGTCCCGCCAGCAGCACCGCTGCCAGCAGCACCGCTGCCACCAGCATGACCGATGGTAGCAGTGCATATCTGAGACTAGTACACCTCTATCTGAGCATCCATCCGCTAAAGCCGCTCCAATTACTCCCTCCACTCCAGCTTGAGGTCATCCATATTTGTCACACATGTGAGGATCTCTTGATACCTCTTCTGAGTCTCAGTTAGCTCCTAATCCTGGTCGTGAAGGCTTTGGGTGAGCTTCTATACCTGCAGCCTCAAATCAAAACTTTAGAAGAAAATAACCATAACATATAGAGATTTTTTTAGAAATTTCGGCAGAGTTTCATCTATAATTTGAATGCGCCACAAACACTATCAATCAACAATTAACTTAAACATCACCAAATGTCAACAATCAATGAATAATCGGCAATAATCAAACACTTTCAGCAATTCAAACCTACAACCCTAAGTCCACTAAAACTAGAATCGACTATCAAGAATCACCAATCACGATATATCAAACACTTTCAGCAGTTCGAACTTAAAACCCTAAATCCACTAAATTAGAATCAATAATCAGACACTTTTAGCATATAGAAGACTCAAAGTAGTACTTACGTCATTCCGTCATCAAGCCAAATCATCAATCATACGATGGGAGTTGGTGGAGGGGCATCAGATGGCTCACATCAGATGGCGGAGGTGGCAGTGTCCGTCGCTGGAGGCGGTGTCGCCGAGACATTAGGCTACTGAGTGGATGGAGGCGGCAGCGTTGCCATAGAGATAGGGACGTAGTTGGAGTTAGGAACCATGATGAATAGCTGGTCTGATGCATCCGCAACCTGTAACGTCACTGGGGTAGTCGAAGTAGAGGGAGAGGATCCAAAATTTTCAGGGGTACTGGCAGAAACCCTCCCTCTACCATGACCATGACCATGGCCACGACCCTGATCCGCAACACCTCTACCTGTCATAATGTCTACAAAGAGCATACCAATTAAAAATGTGTTAAACATATTCATAATATCATTCAAAATGCTTATTCAAAATAAACTACGTTAAACTTAGTTCAGAAATCAAACAAAGAGACCTAAATCAACAATAATCAACACAAATTAACAATAATAAAAAATTCAGAATAACAAATCAACCTTATAAATTATAATAACTAGTTTAGAACAGATCAACAATAATCAAAACATGTTTTAGTTAGATTAAGAATAAATCAAAACTAAATAAGGAACAGAAATCAGAATATGTTCTAATTAAAATTGAAACTAAACAAGTTTAGTACCCAAAGTTCAGAATTTTAAAAAACCCTAAGTTCAAAACAAGTTCAGTACCGTAAGTTTAGAACTAAACAAGGAATACAAATCTACCAATGTTCTAATAAAATTGAAACTACACAAGTTCAGTACCCTAAGTTCAGGATTTTAGAAAATCATAAGTTCAAGACAAATTCAGTACCCTAAGTTCAAAACTAAATAAGGAACAGAAATCAGAACATGTTCTAATTAAAATTGAAACTAAACAAGTTCAGTACCTTAAGTTTAGAAATAAATAAAGAATAGAAATCAGAATATGTTCTAATTAAAATTAAAACAACCTTAAGTTCAGTATCCTAAGCTTAGAATTTTAGAAAACCCTAAATTCAAAACATTTTTAGTATCCTAAGTTCAAAACTAAATAATCAACAATAATCAGAAATCTTAAAACAGCAGATAAACCTAATAAATGATATCAACAAATCAGAATTCTAGAAAACACTAACATTAGAAACATTACTTGAAAAAGAGCACCAGAGATGAGAAGAAGAATCGGCATGGGCAGCAACATAGATGGTGGCAGAAGTAGCGGCGTTGGCGTGCGGCAGAAGCAGCGGCATTGGCGTGCGGCAGAAGCAACGGCGTTGGCAATACGACAGTAGCGATAGTAGCTCCTTCAGTGTCCGGCAACTACAACTGTGACGGTGAACGAGGAGTGACTCCTGGAAAGGAAGGGGCTACCGGGGAGATGAGAAGGGCAGAGAGAGCGGGAGGCGAGATGGTTAGAGAGAAAGACCAATTTGAATGAAGGGGAAGAGGGTTCACGCTTCAATTTTATGGCACAGTTACCGTTGGAAAAATTCAACAGTAAACTATTGCAAGTCACCAAAACGTAGTATTTCACTAATTGGGTTTATAGTCGTATTTTTTCTGACGGTAAATCCGACCCTAAAAGATGCACCAAATTCTTTTTATTTCCCTCTAATTATTACCGGTGAATTTACCATTAGAAACGTAAATCCGCTGATAATTATTTAACCTTACGAATTCAATGCCTTTACCGCTAGTAAATCTGCCGTTACTCTGCGACGGTAAATTCGATGCTACTCAGTATTTTTCTTGTAGTGTGGGCTTTGCACCAACTTGGTTGGACTTGATTACAAAAAAAACTTATACACATAGTATCACTCTTAATTAAAATTGTTGGATTGTATTGGAAATTAAAATTTTTATTTTTATTTTGATATTAAAAGGACCATCATAACTTTTAAAAGGAATTTTTAAATAAATATTTTAATTATTTTATTTATTAAAATAAGTACTTTAGACATTATTTATGTTTGTAGGTCTTATTACGTATCTCGTTTATCGTGTAACTAAAATGATTATATACATATTTTACTTATACTGTAAATGAGATAACACACAATTTATTTGGCTTTATAAGACACAATTTATTTGGTTTTATAAGACACTAATTGAATTTATTTAAATTAAAATAATATTACTTTAATTTATTTTTAAATTAATCTAATTTTTTAACGTGCAGTTGCTAATATCTTGAGATGGTTATATTACGTATTTTAATATAATTTAATTTTATACAACACTATTAATTTGATTTTTTTAATCCAATTAGTACTAAAAGATAAAAAAGTTGGTGGAAGAAATAAAAAACGAAGAATATATTTGAACTATTAGTACTAAAAAGATAAGTAATTTTTATTTACTCCATTCTTTTAAAACAAGCGGTTATCTCTTCCCACTCTTGTTTTATTTATCCTCATCAATCTCACAAGTTTTTTTTTAGTTTAGTAATTTTCTATCTTTTAATTTTTAGAAGTTGGCACAACTATCACATTCTTTCTCATTGTAGAATTTGAACATGCAAAACTCTTTTTTTCTTTTTTCAAATTTAAATAAATTCTTTTTTCCGTTTTTTTTCTGTGTTATTACCCATCAACCTCACGCTTCTTTTTATTCAGTAACTTCTCATCTTTTAATTTTTAGAAATTGGCACAACTATCACATTCTTTCTCATTATGGAATTTGAACATGTAAAAGCTACTTTTTTTTCCTTTTTTAATTTAAATAAATTCAATTCGATCTGTAATTTAATTTAAATTTTTTTATGTATTCTTTTTTAGTACTAATTCAAATGTATTGATTTCTAAAAAAATAATGTTTTGGTTTCAAATGAACAGTTTTAAATTACTAGTTTTAAATTATTAGTTTTAAATTAGTGGAGAGATATAATTCATGTAAAAATAAGTCACAAACAATTAAATCAATCCAAATCAAATTCAAAGAAGCGTGAGATTGATGGGATAAATAAAAGTATAAAATAGAAAAAGAGTGAAAAAAGATAACTACTTATTTTAAAAGGGTAGGATAAATAGAAACCACTTGTTTTTTTAGTATTAATTACCCAAACATATCCTTCGTTTTAATATTTTCGACCAACCTTTTTTTAGTGCTAATTGGATTAAAAAAAGTCAAATTAAAAATATTGTATAAAATTAAATTGCATTAAAATACGTAATATAATAGTTTCAAGATATTAGTAACTGTACGCTAAAAAATGGATTAATTTAAAAAATAAAAATTAAATTAATATTATTTTAATCGTAAATTTTTCGTAATAATACACATTATCTTGTTTATCGTGTAAACGAGATAATTATGAATGTATTTCGTTTATATTATAAATAAAAAATGTATATTTTTAAATTCTATATATCTCGTTTTCAAGCGAGATAAAGCCAAATAAAATTGTATCTTATCTCGTTTACAGTATAAATGAGATACGTATATAATTATTTTATTTATACTATAAACGAAATATGTAACGAGACTTAAAAATGTAAATAGCATCCAAAATACCTATTTCAATAAATAAAATAATTAAAATATTTATTATGAAATTCCCTTTTAAAAGTCTTAAATAATCTTTTAAGATTAACTTTAAAATGTCTAAAATATCTATTTTGTTAAAATTAAGTGAAAAACATCCCTGATTATAAAAAGTCTAAATTACCCTTATAAAATTAATTAAGATTTTTTGTATGTATTAGAAATTTAAGCTTGAGTTAATTTATATAAAAACTAAAGTAACTTCTTAAGATTAAATTAAAAAGACTAAAAATACCTTTTAAGATTAAAGATGTTTAGTTGTATTAAAATTATAAATAATTAAAAAAAGGGTTAAGTACTGAAATCATCTCTAACATTTTAGGTCAAAATCAAAATCGTCTTCGACCTTTTTTTGTTATCAAAATCATCTTCAATGTTCAAAAACGCTTTAAGATCATCTTTTTTACCAATTTTATTTTTTTTATTACCAAACTATCCTCATTAAAAAATTATAAAATAAAATAAATATAATTATAAAATAAAATAAATATAAAATAAATAAAAAGAAAGGAAAGAAAGGGATAGATCAGAGAAGGAGGTGGGGAGAGAAAGAAAGGGGGAGGCGAGAAAAAGGGGGCCGGGGGCGGAGGGGGGAGGGGGAGGGAAGGGGACCGCCGCATCGCCACCCGCCGTCTTGCCGTCCTGCCACACCGCACCACCACCACCTTCTTCTTCTTCTTCTTCTTCTTCTTCTCTCCTCGCCGCCGTCATCGGTCTTCATTACCGCCGCCGCTCTTCGTTGCCGCTGCCGCTCTACTCCTCGGGGAAAGGGGGAAGGGAACGCGAAGGGAGAAGAGGGGGAGGGGGTTTCGGGAAGAAGAGGGGGAAGGGAAAGGGTCCTCACCGCCGCCATCGGTCTTCATGGACGCCACCGATCTTCGTTGCCGCCGCCACCACTGCACCGCCGCACCGCTGCACCGCCGCCCTGTGGGAGGGGGGTCGGGGGGTGGGGTTTGTTTTAATTTTTTAATATTATTTTTAATTATTTTTATTAATAATGAAGGGTAATATGGTAAAAAATAAAATTGAAGTGAAAAAGGACGATTTTATAACGTTTTGTAACGTTGAGGATGATTTTAATAACAAAAAAGGTCGGAAACGATTTTGATTTTGATCCAAGATGTTAGGGACGATTTTAGTACTTAACCCTTAAAAAAACTAAAATATAAATTTAGTTTATTTAAGAGAGATAGTCTTTTAATGTTAAAATTATTAAAATACTCTTAGGTAGTGTTTAGAAGAGAGAGTGAGACTGAGAGACAGACTTTTTAAGAGAGATTCTCTTTTAATGTTAAAACTATTAGAATACTCTTAGGTGGCGTTTGGAAGAGAAACTGAGACGTAGAGAGAGAGAGGGGCTTAATTAAGTCTCTGTATTGTATTTGGTATAACATTTACAGAACTGAGTTATGTCTTAATATTTGTTTGATTCAAAACAAAAATAGAGATTGAAATACATAAAATGATTAAATTATCCTTTCTATTTTAAATGCGAAAAATCAAAAACAGAGAATCCTAACCTAAAAGACTTCGACCCCACCATAAACTTCCACCATTACAACAACCACCACTCCTTACAGTCATTATCAAACTCCTCATCCACAGCCACTGTCACCACCACGCAACTGCCCTACCTCTAATGACTCTATGCACTCCTAGTGGGAGTCCGTCTAGAAGGCACGCTTTCGCATCCATACCATCCTCCATTCCTCCTCCGCCAAAGCCCTCTTTGAACTCACAGATTTCGACAGCCCTGCTCTCTCCCTCCTCTCCTGTCCTCCCGCCTACTCCGCTGTCTTCTCCTTCTTGCAAGGCTCTGCCTCCAAATAGAGAAGAGAAGAAAGGATTGAAGAGGAGATCATGAACTGAAGAATGACACGAATACAGTGGCTAACCTTGTTCGGAGACCAACCTTGTTTGCAGTGGGTTCGATGTCGATGAGGTTGTGGTGGTCATAGTGGCAGTGACAAGGCAGGGGCTTCCGTTAGAGCTCTTCGATGGCAATACACTTGCGTTTGACAAAGGAAGGAGATGAGAAGAACGGAAGAAATTAGCACAAAGGAAAAAGTTGGAACTATTAATTTGAATTGAGAGTATTTTTGAAAAAAAACTGTTAGTTAAATTTTCAGTCTCCATCTTTAAAAAATTTCAGTATTTTTATTAGAGTGTCACATGTAAAAGTTAGTTATCAAGAATTTGTTATGTAAAGTCTTGTATACAAGCATAGGATATATATTTGACAATCTCAGTGTACAGAAACAACAATACTCATTTTCAAATAATCATTCAATACACTCATATCAGCTTTCATTTTCCTCTCTTCTCTCTGCTCTCTTTGCTCGCGCTTATATTCCTTTATGGTATCAAGAGCGCACAAGATCCATGGCTCAACTTGAAAGTATTCAAACTAATGATGATGATGCTGAATCAACACCAGTAGCTTCTACTTCATCAAATTCCAAGGATAAACCATTCAACATTCCACTAGTTGAGATATTATGTAAAACCAACTTCTTGACCTGGAGACATTTTGCAACCTTTTCAATCTGCGGGCAGGAACTTGAAGATCACCTGGATCAAGGTAAAATTTCTCCACACTATGATAATCCTGCAGATGAAGCCAATAAAAAAGAATCCAAGAAATGCATAACATGGAGAATTGATGATTACAATGTCACCTCTTGGTTATTTACTTCAACGGACGACTCGTTCAAACATAGAGTAATCGGGTGTCACTTTACTCATGAGATATGGAGCAGAATTCATACTAAAGCTCGTGCTCGACAATTGCAACTGCAACTACGATCAGTCAAGAAACAAGCCTCAACGTCATATTATCTTCTTCAAATCAAAAGGCTCTCAGACTCATTGGCTGCGATCGGCTTACCACTCTCTGATGAAGAATACACCAATGTCATCCTTGATGGCCTCAGCAAAGAATATCATTCGTTTATCACGATGAACACTGTCAAAGATCCTCCATACTCTATCTTAAATCTTGAGGCATTATTGATGGCACAAGAAAAAATAATTGACAGATTCAAGAAATCTGAATCATCTATGGTTCAAGTTAACCTGTCACAAACTACTAATATTCAAGAATCAACCTCTCACCAACAACAGACTCCTCCAACAAATTCATATTCTAATCCTGCTTGCGGAACATATAATAACTTTGGAAGAGCTCCCTTTGGAAGAAGAGGTCATGGTGACAGGAATTCTTATGGTGGCAGAGGTTCTTGGGGAACCAACAATCGCCCCCAGTGCCAAATTTATGGTAAAATGGGACATGTAGCTAGTTATTGCTACTTTTCCTTTGATCAAAATTACTCTCATGCTCAAAATCATACTCTCAATTCTTTCATTCACACAGCATTACCACCACCACCTTCTTTCCACAATCCTAAAGCTATGCTAGCCACACCATCTGCTATTGCTGATCAATCATAGTATGCTGACACAGGAGCTACCCATCACTGCACTTCAGATCACAACAAGCTTGAACCCAGATCACAGCTCTGCATCTTCCTTGGTTACAACACAACTAAAAAAAGTTACAAATGCATGAACCAAAATGGCTGCATCTTTGTTTCTCGGGATGTTGTCTTTGATGAAACACAATTCCCTTATACTTCCCTCTTCTCTAAATCAACACAAAACTTTAGCACTCCACAAATCTCAGAATTGTTGCCATAAGTTTATACATTACCCCCTACTACTCTCACACTTGCTCATCTCATTCCTTCTCTACCTCCCAATCATCTTTCATCTCAACCACTATCTTTAGCAGCTAACATACAACCTTTGCCTTCCAATTATAACAATTCTACAAATGAAATAACATTAGAGATCCATGCACCCTTACTCCCTTTCTCTATTTCTCATACAAACCCAACAAATATACACAATATGCTTACCAGATCTAAAACTAGACACTTTAAACCAAAAATACTTCAAGCTCAGACATTACCTACATCATATATACTTCCTAAGAGTATGAAAACATCTCTTCAATCACCACACTGGAAAAAAGCCATGTTGACAGAATATCGAGTTTTAGTCCATCATTAATCTTGGACATTAGTGGAAGCCCCACCAAATGAGAATATCATCTCTTACAAATGGATATTTGCTGTCAAATAAAATTCAAATGGTGATATTATTCGCCATAAAGCCAGATTAGTGGCAAGGGGCTTTAACCAAATTGTTGGAGTGGATTTTGATATGGTATTCTCACCCGTGATTAAACCTGTGACTATTCGTTTGATTCTAACCTTAGCCCTTTCTAAAGGTTGGACAATCAAACAATACGACTTTCATAATGCGTTCCTTAATGGCATGCTATATGAAACTGTCTATATGAGTCAACCCTCAGGTTTTTCCCACTTAAATTCTTATTTAGTATGTAAACTTAATAAAGCAATCTATGGCCTATGTACTCATGGTATATGACCATTACTGCTGCATTAAGAAACTTTGGTTTTCAGTGTACCAAGTCTAATCCCTCTCTCTTCATTAAATTTTCTAACCAATTTTTATTATTTATGTTTTAATTTATGTAGATGATATGTTAGTAACAGGAAATGATAATTCTGATTAAAAGTACTACCACAATTACATTCTACATTTCTTCTTAAAGATCTTGGTGATATCAATTTTTTTTAGGAATTGAGGCCCTTCATTTTTCTGGTAACATGATCACCTTGAACCAATCTAAGTATATTCTTGAGCTTCTATCTAAATCAGAGATGCAAGATTTTAAGTCCATGAACACCCCTATGATTAGCAATTCTAAATTAACAGCAAACACTAGTACTCCCTTTGAAGATCCCACTCTCTTTCGATCTATACTGGGGGTCTACAATATGTGACTGTGACTCACTCTGACATTACTTTTTTGGTAAACAAGCTCAGCCAATTTATGGCTAATCCCATGCTAGAACATT
Source organism: Arachis hypogaea (assembly GCF_003086295.3). Taxonomy (NCBI): domain Eukaryota; kingdom Viridiplantae; phylum Streptophyta; class Magnoliopsida; order Fabales; family Fabaceae; genus Arachis; species Arachis hypogaea. Next base: position 111,352,260 of record NC_092039.1, on the reverse strand, counting down.
GGAATGCAGTTAAGCGAGTATTTCGTTACTTGGCAGGTATGATTAACACATGCTTAGAATTTTATCCTTCAACTGACTAACTGACTTAAGATGAACTACTTTTGTAGATTTTGACTGAGCTGCGAATATGGATGATCGCAAATTTATTTTTGGTTACTATGTTTATTATGGTTCGAATCTTATCTCTTGGAAGTACAGCAAACAACCTACTGTCAGTCGCAGCTCTACAGAGGCAAAATTTCACACGCTAGTAGCTGTATTTGCAGAGTTGATCTGGATTCAGAATCTACTAATCAAAATTCAGCAATCGTGTCGTACATCACCTACTGTGTTCTGTGATAACATGTCCGCTGTGCTGTTGGCATATAATCCAATCCTCCATGATCGCACTAAGCACTTTGAACTCAATCTTTACTTTGATAGAGACAGAGTCATCAAGGATCAAGTAGCAGTCACTCACATTCCTTCCAGTGAGCAAATAGCAGATTTCTTCACTAAACCTCTCTCCAGTTACTTATTTGAGAAGTTTTGGAGCAAACTCAGGTTGTCCACTAAGCCTCCCTGAGTTTGTGGGGGGATATTAGAGTGTCACATGTAAAAATTAGTTATCAAGAATCTGTTATGTAAAGTCTTGTATACAAGCCTAGTATATATATTTGACAATCTCAAAGTAAAAAAATAATACTCATTTTCAAATAATCATTTAATACACTCATGTCAATTTTCATTTTTCTCTCTTTTTTTTGCTCTTTCTGTTCACGCTTATATTCTTTTATTTTTGTGTCTTCATTTTTTGAAAATACTAAAGGGATTAAAATTTTATATCCCTAGACTAAAATTTTAATTCTAATCCCAGACTAATAAATATAATACTGAATTTCAGTCTTTCAATTTTAATTTCAGTCTCAATTTCGCAAAATAAATGCTATCTTACAGGATTAATTAAGATTTTTTAATTGTATTAAAAATTAAGAGTTGAATTTAATTTTAAAAAGAATAAAAATAACCTTTTTATGATTAAAGTTATGTCTTAAAAAGTTATTTGATTGTGTTAGAAAGCTAAAATTTTTGCTGGCACAGAATACGAAAATTAATTAAAAATTTGCCTCGTTTTTATAGGTACCAAGTATAAAAATGAATCCTTTCATTTTTGTTTTTTTAAATTGTAAAAGCACAATTAAATACATAAACGGTATATTTTAATATCCATGTTTATTTGGAGAAATAAGAGATCTTTTTATTTAAAAAAAAAACCCACAAACCCACGGATATTGGACACGCATACTTCTAGAATTCTAAAGTTTTGGTAGTTTTACTGTGGTTCCTCTTCCACAGAATTCCCGTGTGCTCGTTTCTGTGGGATTTGGGGCACGTGACTCTGAAGTACTTTGAAGTTTGAATCATAGAAAGAAGAGATGCGTGCATATATTATTATTATTAATTATTATTATTATTAGTTGTTTTTAATTATAAAAATATATAATATATATTAATTGAAATTAACTTCTAAAATAAATATTTTTAAAACATTTAAAATTTTTTGAATATATTATATTATTGTTCCTAAATAAACTCAAGAGTTATTAAGAAGCCCGCAGTTACGAAGCTCCAACAATAATTTCGAACAAGAAACAATTATGGTAGTTAAAGTCTAGTTAAGATGATATATTAGCATGTCTTTTAATATATTGTATTTGAATTCGAATATTGCCAATATCAAAATAAAAATTCTTAAAAATTTTAGATATGTGAGTAAATAATGTATATAAATTTGTGATGTAATAGATAAGATTAAAAATTATTAAATTTATCTGACAAAAACAAGAAATTTTCACGCTCATAGATTCAATACATGTAGGAGGAGTAACCTATCATTTTGCAGAACCATCTCTATAGTAAAGGTGGATAATCGCTGCACGACTTACAACTGAACTATCCACTAAAAAATGGTCACTTATATCCACACCTTTATATATAAATGGGTCCATCTAATATACATATGTAGATGTATAGATTTTTTGTCTTTTATGGTTGTTTGTTGATTTAAAAACATATCACTAAAAGTGTTGTTTAAAGAGAAAGTGTTACCCTTAATCATTAACTTGGCTCTGATACCAATTTTTTAACTTTGACTTTTCTTTTAATTTCTTTTTCGAAATTTCTATTAACTCTTCGTATTTTACTTTGAATAAGTTTATAATTTGTATAGGTGCTTTATTTAAAGGATTTTGATAAAAAGTATTGACCATTTCTACTAGTTTTAATTTATAACTTTTCAATCTTGTTTTAGTTTATAATATTCTTTTTTGCATGGATTATTGTATATAAAATTTTTTATCTGTTTGTCTTTTTCTTTAATATAATTTTTCAAATCCTCAATAACTTCTTTTATTTCTACACTTTCTCCTGTTTCTAAATATCTGTTTAATTTTTCAATTTCATTCTCCATTTTTTCTTTCAACAGCTTTAATTTTTTTAAGTCATAATATGATTTTCCAGGCATTTATAAATTTTTTAAGTTTAATTCCAACTTGTTTATATTTATTCTTATTTCTATCCTTTTTATTATAAGATCATCAATTTCAATCTGAAGATTGTTTAATTTCCTTTTATACTCCTTTATTTTACCTTTTAATTTTCTCGTCCTATTTCTTTTTATTTTATTTTCTGGTTTTTCAATCTTTTTATGCTTCATTATTTATTTTAAAATTTCTGCAAACTCTATCATTGATTCATCACTATTTTCTAGAGATTCTATTAATTTCTCTAGCTCTTCAACTTCTCTTTTCAACGTGTCATAGATTATTTTTAGGGCTTCAAATGCTCTTTGATTTATTTCAGAAAACTGTAAATAATTCAAACGATTTTTTCTTTCAAATAGCTCTTGTTTCTTGTCTTGATAAGTTACATATATTTCTTCTTTATTTATTGTCATAATTTAGTGTTTAGGGTTTCATTTAATTTTTCGACCTTTTTTGTTAGTTCTTTTATTTCAGAATTTTCTTCTTTAATTTTTAACTTAGATAAACTTAAAGGGCTATTAATTTTAGATTCTCTTATTTGAAAATTCGATGAAACTAATTTTCCTGATGGTTCTTTTAATAATAGAATTGGGTTTTCAATAGCTTTATATTTTGGTATTTCTGTTTTTACAATTTTCTGAAATAATTCATTAACATAAATTCTTTCTCTGTTTTTAAATATTATACTATGATGGCTATTTGTTAAAGCATAATTTATTGCATATGTAATTGAAAATGGTTCATCATCTTGTTCCATTAGATTCTTTCTGTGAAATTTATAAGCTAAGCTTATAGATCTTCCAAGATTTTCAGTTGATAAAGATATAGCGTATCCAAGATGGGCATTGAATTTAACATTTACATTTACCAAGTTTCCATGAACAATTCCAATTATTTGATCTATTGGGTTATCAGTAATTCTTTTATCACAGATTGCTAAGCTTATTGGTGAATTAATTCTTTTCATATATGTAGATTTGATTAAGACTTGTATAATACTAATATAAATCCATCCAATTTTAGATCTTTTTTGTTGATCCTTAATTTTCTCAATATGTTTACTCAATTCTTCATCATTTATCAAAGCTATTTCAAGTTTTCCATTGGCGGATTTTATCTTTATAGGGGCTTCAAGTTGAATTTTTTCATAGTATATTATATTTTTTCTATTAAAAACTTCTTTTAAAAGATTTTGTTTATTAAAATTTTCATTTGATTTGAGATTTAATTCTGTTTTTAGAACAGCCTATTTTTCATTATCTAATAAGGCAGATAATCTATAATAATCAGATTCTTCCGTTAATTCTAAACTTTCTAAATAATTCATAACTAAGAGATTAGGATAAAGGCGTACCTTTCTGGAGAAAACTTCCTTTATTTAGTATATTTTACATAAGATGTTTTTATCTCCAGAGGGGAGATGATAGATATTAACTCCAGAGGGGAGTTTAAAACTATTTTTCCTAAGGGAATTCTTTTGTCAGACTACAGAATCGCCTCGGCAGCTTCCTCCTTGCTCTCCTAGCATATGAGTACTCTTAGCCTCCTACTTTCTATTGTCTGATGATTTCTACAATTGCCTAAGCAATCTATTTATAATGGTTGGGTCTGACGGACAATTCCCATCCTTACTCTTCTTATGACGTCATTGCTTACGTCATTGTTTATTATCTTGCACTAGCTACATTGTTGGTGCTCTATGACCTAAGCGCTTACGTCATTATGCAATAATGTCGAGAGATGCTTCAGATGCGCTGTCCTCTTCTTTTATGTGGGTGGATGAGCTGTCTTCTTCTTTTATCATGTGGGTGGATCCCATTTCATTATTGCTTTCTTCAGATATTTCTGAGACACACAGCTGACACTTGTGGTCTTCTCTGTTTTTTATCAAATAGCAGAGATTCCTTTTTATCCCTTCAGAGAGTTTTTCTAAGAGTCCGGATAGATTGTAGAATGCAGATTCAAACTCTACCAAGAGTCTCATCTCTCTTTCTTCAATTTCATTTCTTTTACTGGACACAAGCAGAGTATTTCTGCTTTTATAATTGATTCTTGTGTGAGATTCCCTTGTTATCTTTTGAGTTCTTTCAAAGACCCTTGCTAGTGTGCTGGCTAGTCTACTTTCATGACTGTAGATTGTTAAATCTTGAACTTGATCAATTGGTTGAAAATTTCCTGGGAAGACGGACATGAATATTACTTGATGTGCTGGAACCAAGCATTCTTCTTCTTCATTAAAAATAGGTTGACTATTCGTAAATTTTAGGGATATATCCCTTGGATTTACATTGTCAATCATATTTTTAAATCTCTTTACTGCATTAACGAATCCTGCAGGAAACTCACTAATAATTTTTAGATCATTAAAAATTAAAATTGTATCAATTAATCCATACTGGAAAAACTGATATGTGTTCAATGGGGAAGCATCTGGAAATATAACCAGCTTTGTTAGCTGTTCTTTGGCAATAGGATAATATCCCAAAATTGCCCTTTTTTCTTCAGTCCAATTTAGGACTATTTTAAGGGTTTCTCTGAGATTTGATCTATATACCCTTTTCTTTTCCTTGATTTTAGCTCTTGTAGGAATATTTCTCATTATTCCTATTCTCTGGGCTTGAATCGGAGCTTTATCTGCTCTTTTTAGAGTTTGTTCTGGATGAAGAGCTTCATATTCCCTGAATGATTCCTTTGCTTCTTCTAGTGTTGAAAATTCTCCTTTATAAATTATCCTTGACTGGTGTGTGAATGGTGCTGCTTTTTCCCAGGCATCATATATTCATTTCATGGGGCCATTATAAATTACATAATATTTTTTATCTTGGGTGGATTTTTTAATGATTTCAGCAATTGTTTTATTTTCCGAAATTTTTTCTTCACCTGATTTGTCCACCATGCTTAGCTGGCTGAACTCTGATGGTTTTGCTTGTTGTGTTGATTTCTTTGCTTCGATGGCCTTCTTGAGAGATTGGATCTGTATTCTTATTTGCTGGCAATGCTTGCATTTTTCGAGTTCTTGCTCATATTTTTGAATTTCTTGATCTAATGCGTTGTAGACGAACTCCATTCTCTTGTTAACGTATCTGCAATAACATTTTTGTCACCCTTAATATATTCAATTTTTATTGGATATTGTAACAAAAATAATTGCCATCTTACCAATCGTCCATGATTATAATCAACTTTTAAATTATATCGTATGAAACCTGTTAGGTAACTTGAATCTGTCCTTAATGTAAATTCTCTGGGTAGTAAATCAATTTTCCATTTCTTAAGAGATTTAATTGCTGCTAGAGTTTCCTTTTCATGAGTGGTATATCTCTGTTCTGTTGGAGTAAAAGTCCCTGAAATATACCTGCAAAGTAATTCCTTTGGGGAATATTTAGAATCTAGTGATTCTTTTTCTTGTTCCAAACTTTTTATAGCTTTCTTAGCTTTTAGACATCCTGACCAGGTTATGTCTGAAGCATCTGTTTCTACTATTAAGTAGTCATTTTCTTCTGGAATATAAAGTTATGGAAGTTTTTCACGTAATTCTTTAATCCTTTGAATTTGCATATTGTCTTTTTCATCACATTTCCATTCTTTTTTAGTACTTATTTTTGGAAATAAACTTTTAGTGTATTCTGTTATATTCTTTAAAAATCCTTGATCAGAAATATAATTTATACACCCTAAAAATCTTTGTAATTGTTTTCTATCTTCTATTTTATTAGGAAATAAATTTACCTTTTCTAGGACATTTGGCTGAAGTTTTAGCTTTCCTTGAGTGGATAGAATTAATCCAAGAAACTCTATTTCTTGTTTTGCTATCCTTGCTTTCTTTTTGCTAAGAACTAATCCTTTTTCTTTACATCTTTCTAAAACTATTAATAATTTTTGAAGATGATCTTCTTTATCCTATTTTGTAAAAATTAGTATATCATCAATGTACACTAAAACAAATTCATTTAACTCTTTTAGATTTTCTTCCATAAATCTTTGATAAATACCTGGGGCTTGTTTTAATCCGAATGGTAATACATTCCATTCATAGAGCAACACACTTGTTGATTCTTTTGTTGGGCAAGTAAAAGCAGTTAATTTCTTTGTTTCTTCGTCTAAACGAAGTTGCCAATATCCTGATTTTGCATCAAGAGATGAAAACCAAGTTGCTCCTTTGATTTTTTCTAAAATAGAATCTTTTCTTGGAAGTTTATGAGCATCACCAATAGTTGCTTCATTCATCTTCTTATAGTTAATAACCATTCTTCGTTTTTCCCTTTTAATTTCATTATTGTTTTCGACATAAAAGGTTGGAGCCGCATGAGGACTTTTACTTAATCTTATAATTCCTTTTTCCAAAAGATCTCTACATTCTAATGAAAACTCTTCTCTATCTCTTGCGGAATAAGGAATTTTATTTGGAACATTTATCTCTTTTGTAGGATCTTTTTATTTAATACTTACTAATTCGTTATTTTTATTTTTAATATCTAAAGAATTTTCAGCACAAATTTCATCCAAAAGTTCTTCTATCTTTATTTCAAGATTATTTTTTGGGATATTTATCTGAAAGTATAAATTTAAATAACATGTCTCTAATATAGAAAATATTTTAAATTTTAAGATCTTATCTATAGTAGTAGTTAGTATTTTTATACGTTTTGATTTTTGATTTGTTGAAGAATTGTGTGGAGCTTTTAAAACTATATATGTTAATTCTTGAATGAATGGATGATATAGCTTTAAAAAGTTATTTCCTATAAAATCTATTCCAGAATCTAACATATATATAGATGGAACAATGAACCTATAATTTGAATAAAAATTTCAGCCATCTCTGCTTTTTGGTCAATTTTATGTATTGATTTGTCAGCTATTCTAACTCTTAATGATTTTTTTAATTTTTTCCAATCAAGTTTTATATTTGAACTAGCAAATCATTGTGTTGCTCTAGAATCTATGAAAGCATTTATAAACTTTTCTGTTATTTTTATAGTAATAAATGTGGCATTATTACTCAATCTCTGAGTCTGTTTCTGTAAAACCCGGTTAATTAACGGCTAATTAACCCATAAATGAGAATTTATTCTAGAAATCCAAAATGTTATTTTTATGGCTAAAAGTGATAGAGGAGATTGAGACGAGAATTTCGGTACCAATTTTATAGAAATCGGACCAAGATTGGACCGAACGGGCCAAACCGGGCCAACCGGACCCAAAGTGGGCCCTTGGCCCAACTAAACTAAACCAAAACCCTAGTTTTCAGCACTCTCTCTCCTCACAACACACTCAAACACGCTGAAATGGTGGAGAGGAAGGGAAGAACTCTCTCTCAACTTCTTTCTCTCACTTGATCTTCAAACCACCATAACTTTTGATCTAGAGCTCCGATCGCCGCTTCGTTTGCGGCCACGCGTTCACCGCGGAGAGCTCTACAAAACCCATACAATTAATCTTGAGGTAAGCCACGTTTTGCTCTTCGAAATTCCAGCCTTGTTTTCGAGTTTTATGAGCAAAAATGTTGAGATTTTGGGCTCTTTGATGTTATAGGACCCAACTCTCTTGAAGGAGAAGGTTAATCTTATCTCCTTGGACCTTGGATGTTGTAAGATTCTCAACCCTAGTGTAATTTGTTGTTCTATGATGTTTGGGTATTGAGATGTTGTGTGTGGGTATGATGGTTGTGGCTTAGGTTGTGTATGTGTGAATATTGGAGCTTGATTGGTGATTTTGAAAAGCTTGAAAAAGGGAATTAGTGGTGAAAAATCCGTTCTTGGAGGTGTTAAGGCCTTGAGAGCTTGTGGATAAGTGATTTGGAAGTGCTCCGGTTGAGCTTGGGAAATCGGCTAAGGTATGGTTTCGGTTTCCGTATCTAATATGTAATGTGGTAGGAAATACTTAGGCTAGAGGCCCTAAAATAGGCATTGAATTATTGATGTTGTTGAATGATTGATATATATGATGTGGTCATATATGTGATGATGATTAATGATGCCTTGATGGTATGATGTATGAGAAATATACATGTTGTAATATATGCTTGTTGATTGGTTATGGTTGAATTGTGGGTTGAAATATGTTGATGGTGAGTACGATATTAATTGTGTACAATGATGATTTATTGGAATTGGTGTTGTTGAGAATTGGCATGAGGAAGAGTATATGATATGTCAATGTGTTTGGGTTTGAGCCACTTGGGTGAAGTGGGTTAAAATGATGAGATAGTGATTTTGGTAAATTGTGGTAAAGTGTCAATGTGTGAGTTGAGGAGGCTTGATGTTGAATTTGATATATTTTGATTGATTTCAAAGAAAAGGGATGAAATTGGCATGTTTTGATTAATTTTGAAATGAGTTGGAAATGGCTTGTTTTGAAAATGGCACTTTGTGGTTTTGTATGAAAAATATGATTTTTGGGCATACTTTGACGGGACATAACTTGGACTACGGATCTCTGTTTTGTGTCAAATTTATTTAGAAACGAAATTGGATCCGGGATGTCCATGCCGTTCGAAGAACGGGTGAAAAACGATTTAAAATGAGGAAATTATGTCTGTTGGAAGATTGGGGTTTAAATCTGTGAATTCTGCAGCTTTTAAACTTAGAAAAATTTTTAGCAGAATGACCCCTTGCGTGTGGGCGCACTTGGCGCGTACGCGCCGTTCTTCCAGAAAGCGCCATCCACGCGTGCGCGTGATGTGCGCGGGCGCGCCGATTGTGCTGCACCCAATGCCCAGCCATTTTCCAGAGAGTTATGCCAAAACTGTGCCGGTGTTGTGCCTGGGGCACGAGAACACCCATGCATACACGTGGTTAACGCGTGCGCGTCGATTGGCAAATTTTTAATCCACGCGTTAGCGTGCATGACGCTTGCGCGTCGATGAGTTTTCGAGGCCATCCATGCGTGCGCGTGGAGTGCGCGTACGCGTGACCCTGTTTTCATCCCAAAGTTGATTTTTGAGTTTTAAAAGCCAAATCTCATACTACTAAGCCTCTGATCTCACCACTTATGTCTTAAATCATTATGATATGCCTAGCTATTAGAAAAGGAGCTAGTGAATGTGGTAACTTGCGAGTGAAGCAAGGAAAAAAAATGAATGATCAATGAGGATCAAGCATGATTATGTGAGAGGCGGAGGATGGTGGTGGAAGTGCTTGTTATGCCATGGGCCGAAAGGCTGTGATTGATAATGAAATGGCTGGTTATGGATTTAACCGTGAGCCGGGTGGCTGGTTATGGATTTAACCATGAGCCGGATGGCTGGATTATTGCCGTGTTACGGCGGAGCCATGATTATGGCTAAGAATAAATGCATATATATGCTGATGAATGAATTGTGAATGTTGCACTTCCATTATCGGAGATGAGAGTTTCCCTGGGAGAAAGCTGTGGCTAGCCACCACGTGCTCCAGGTTGAGACTTGAAGCTCTTTTGACCCTATGTCGTCAGGGTGGCCGGGCACTGTGAAAGCCCCGGATGAGCTCACCCCCATAAATATTCACCAATGAAGGTGATGGATATGGATCATGATTATGATCAAGTTTATATTGAGTATAACTCAAGTTGGGGAGACACGACAGAGGGACAGTCCAATGGTTAACTGCCAGGACTTGTCGGGTTGGCTCTGTAACCGACAGATGATATCATCGGCCACTAGGGACAGGCATTCATCATATGCATACTATATGAATTGTTTGAGATTGCCTATTTGACTGCATATTACTTGCTAATTGTCTAAATGCCTTAATTGTTCTTAATTGTATATTCCTTGTTTGATATAACTGTGTTTGCTACATTATACTCCTGCTGGTGGTTGGGAGGTTTGAAGGAATTGGAAAGGAAAGTATTAGTTAGACTGAAGGATCTTTAGTCATATGCCCTTTTATGGTTTAGCTTGTTTATAAGCTTTGATATTATCTGGGGGAAGTTCTAGGATTGCCTTCGGCTTTCCTCTATTATTATGTATTATATATGTGGAAGCTGTTACCATACTGGGGACCTTTGGTTCTCACCCATGCGGATTTTGTGGTTTTCAGATGCAGGACATGAGGTTTTCCGCTGAGGCATGCTGGGGACTTCTAGATTTGCGAAGATCCTTTGTTCTCGGGGCTATGTTTTGGTTTATATGTTTTGCTTAGGTACTTTTATCTCCATTAAATAATACAAACTGTGATGACTCCTCTTATGGGAGATTTTGGAGAATAGGTTTTATGTTTTTGTGTCCCTTTGGGTTTCCTTTGGGGTTTTCCTTATTTTTATCATATGTATATATTGCTATGCTCAGACCGGTTATCTTCGCAGCTGGATCTTGAGTCTTGATATTCCTGTTTTTGACACTCCTTGTATATATATAATCTCGCGTTGGTTTATCCTTGTTCGTTACGTTATCGATCGGAGTGTTGCGCTTATGAGTTGCGATTTTTGTTTACCCCTTTTTCTACAAAGGCTCCTTGTTATAATCAATCATTCATACTACTATACGTACTAAATTTTTAATTTTTGAGGTCGTAATACCTTGCCATCTTTGAATTATGACTTAAGCATAAGACTCTGTATGGTAGGGTGTTACAGTTTCTGAGACATATTCAAAAATATAGTCTAAGTTATCATCAGATTCCTCTAATGGTTCCATGAAACAAGACTTAGCAATTTCTGTTTGCTTAGTAAGATCTTTTTTATCCTTCTTTTTGGGACATTCATTTGCATAGTGTCCTTCTTCTTGGCAATACCAACACTTGCAATTTTCTTTTTTATTCGGGCAATAGTCATTTTTTTTCTTTTATTTTTATTGTTAATTCTTATTCTAAAGTTACCTCTTTTTTCTCCAATTTGGATAGTATTTTCTTTTTCTAAATTGATATTTTCTTTTTCTTTGAACATTTTTATTAAAATCATATTTTTGGAGTATTTCTTCATTATCCTGACAGCAAATTCTAATTATATTTGCAAATCTTTTTTGAGTCGCTTCTTGCATACAACGTTCTTTTATTTCCTCTCTTATTGCAGAGGTTGCTCCACCAAAATTATTTTCAACTGTCCCTCTATTTATTTCTCTTATAAATCTTCCCATTATAAATTCATTAGCAGGATATGAAAGTTTTGTTATATACATACTAAGATAATGATTTTTATCTTCTTCTTTTAATTTGTAATAATGTATTCTATATTCGCATATATAAGATTCCACATTACATAGATCATATATCTGAATATTAGCTAAATGGTTTTTTGCTTCTTGATATTCTTTATTATAGACTTCTTGTCTATGATCTATAATATTTTTTCCAAAAAATTCTTTATATAGAATCATCATTATATATAATATCTTATCATAAGCTGTTGTTTTTGTTGCTAAATCTTCTATTATTTGGTTTTCTATTGATGTCATATAATCTCTTATAGTTCCTTTAGTATGAACCCTATGTAATTCCAAATATCTCTTCCAGACAAATCACTAAACTTTGGATTAGTAAAAGTTTCTAATAAAAAGGAATTCAACCAATTTTTTAAAATTTCTTTTTCATTTTTTTTACAGTCTAAGTCAAGCATTCTTTCTCCTTCCATTTCCTGGATTTTAGAAACGTATTTTGATGGTATTTTTGTATATTTTGAATCTTTATTTATAAACCCTTTTTTAAAAGCATAATTATCAAAACCTGTTTTCCATTTAAATTGAGATTGATTATCCTTAGATGTTCCAGTTTCATTTTTTACTTGTATTGGAATTGCTGGTTCTTCGTCACTTGAATAATCTAGAATGTGTTCATCATTTTCTATATTTTCAGAATTTACTAATTCTTCTTCTATTTGAAAACTATGTTCCATAATATTATTTTCTTGAGCCATTTTTAATTGTTTAAAAAGCATTGCAACTTCTTCTAATTTTTCTTCAATATTCATAATTTCAATGGTGGTTTTACTTTTAAGTCTGTTATGTTGATTATATTTTGAAAATTTTTCTTCTTTGGGATTCTCTTTTTCCTTATTTCTTTGAAATTTTATGGATACTAATATTTTTTCAAGCATATCTACTATAGAATTTAATTGTGGGTTAAAAGTATGATAAAGATGTGGGGAATTATTTCTATGGTAGCATTTTTTAGAAATTCCGTGTGAAAAATAAGTTTTTTCAGGTGTTTGAAGTCCTTCAATAAAACTTATAGTAAAATAAAGATTTTGAGAAAAAGTATTTTGTATTAATTTTAAGAATTCGGTATCATTACAATTAACATTGGTTAAAATCATTAATTTTTTATCTATTAATTTTGATAATTTAATTATTTCTTCTCTTAAATCTTCTAATTTACTTTTTTCCATTAAGTGACGCTTTTCTTTGTAAAGAGTTACGGTTTTAAATGAAAAGTGTGACTTTAGAATATATGATTTATATTTTGCCACGTAAGCATATTTTTAAACTTTGATCTGTAATTTATATTTTACCTATATAAATATATCTGCACTTTAAGTGATTTTTATATAATTTTCGACATCTTTATTAAAATACCTGATAACTTTAATATCATTGAAGTACCTTATATATTTTTAATAGTCATTTTTACCCATGCTTTATACATTCACAGAACACATTCACACGCGCTACATAGATATTATAGGTTCTTTAAACAACATCCAGCCTCATCTTATAAATGTCCAAAGAAATAATTCAGAAGGCTTGGACCATAACTCCGGACCCAATTCATTTCACAATTTGGAATAAAGTATAAACCATGTTGGTAAGTGAGATGAATTTCTAGTGGTTAATTCACTAGTTCGTTTAACTAAGGGTTAAAATTAAAATAATAAATAAGATTATTAATTAATTATTTTTCATTTCAGATTTTAAATTTTAAAAAATAAAGATTTGCAATTAAACCAAATCACAATTGGCACAGTTATTTTCAATACCACGCTAAACCTCTTATTCTCAATTTGCGATCTCCGTTTCACAGTCATCCTGCCGACGCCATTGCACTTCTTTGCTGTCCGGTCTGACGCTGCCGAGCAGCATTCCCGTGCATCCTCCTTCCCATTGCCTACCTGCTGCCGGCTGTGCAGGTCCCATCGCAGCCTCACCGTGTGCGGATGGTTATTTCTATTTCTAATTGGATGTTCATTCAATGGGTATGCAGATGGTTATTTCTATTCCTAATTGGATGGTTATTCTTTTCAACTCGGTTTAGTCTTGTATTGTTAAGAATTGTTGGATGTTCGATTCAATAAGTGTGCGAATGATTATCCTAAATCCATTGATGAACAACTATTAATTAAATAAACATCTAGCCAATTACTGACCTTTGGCAGCAGCGATCAGGCAGAGAGAACGTTGGCGTTGGGGGACGTTCACGTCAAACCAGCAGCGGCGTGAAGGAGATCCGGCATTCTGGGCGGCATTTGGTGCGACACAGTGCGATGCCGCATGCGGAAGTATGGCAACCGGGAGCTCTTGGGCAGTGTTTGGATAGTGTCTTTGAGACACAAATACACAATAAGACATAGACATAGAATACACAATTTTTTTGCTATGTTTGGTAATGATGAACAAGACACATTGATCTCAACCAAATATCATATTTATCCCTATCAATGCAACACCACTACCAACATTGCTTTCCACCATCACTGCCATTAATTTTTCAGTCTCAATCTAAAGAACTATGAAATATCATCAAAATCTTTAATCGAATAATCAAATCAATAATTTTTTTATATATAAAAAATTAAAACAGAGATCCAAGAAAAAAAAGAAACTTGAACAAAATATATCCAATGAAAAAGAATAATGAAAAATAAAATACAAGAAACAAGCACAATTTGAAAAACAGATATGGAGGCAGTGAAGACAGATCTATATACAGAGAGAGGCAACAGAGGCGTCAACGCCGGCACGAACCAACAAAGGCAACGGAGGTGAGTGAAGGTAAATCTAGAGGCAAGGCGAGGCAAGAGAAATATCGTCACAAACGACGAAGAAGAAAGGCGAACCAAGGCAAATTTGGAGGCGACATGACGATGGGATGATGGAAGGTGACAGAGAGGTGGCACAACGATGGTGACGGCAACAACGCTGAGAGGGAGATGAAGGCAGCGGTGGAAGAAGAGAGAGAAGACAGAAGAGAGGAAGAGAGGCGGACAAAGGAAGAAGGCGGTGGCGACACCGATAGTGGTGGTGGTGACAATGGTGGAAGGAGAAGGCAGGGTAGAACAGAGGTTGGAAGGTGGAATGAATTGGAAAAGAAGAGAGAGAGTTATGAAAATAGGGTAAGGGATAAAATTGGAATTTTAAAAAATTACCAGGGATAAAATTGAAAAAATTTGTGTCTTATGGGTTATGTCTCAGTGTCACAGCTTGAAGGAGATACACAAAATACATGTATTTTATGCACATCTGTGTATAAGCGTGTCCATCAAAATTTTGTGTCTCAACAAACAAACAGTGTACACGTTCTACCGTGTCCATGTTTCTAGTGGACATGGACATGAACCAAACGGGGCCTTGGCGACGACCGACGTTCAACGGTGGCGTGAGCCAGGGGCGCAAAAGGACGGTAGTAGCGCACGACCACCGTAAAGGGACGACCCCAAAGCTTGCGGGAGAAGCATGTGGGTAGCGCCGAATGTTCAGTTTGCAGCGAGGTTGCCAGGGTTTAGTTTGCAGCCCCGTTAATAGAGTTTTCTTGAGTGTGGCTGCTCAATAGTCAAAATGTGAGGAGGAGAAATAGAATAGTCAAAATTTGAATAATAAAAACTAGGATTTAGGGAATAATTTGAAATAAAATATTTTTTTATTTTATTGAGCCAATTCTAAAATTTATTATTCATATTATTTACAAATATCATTGTCCATATAAGAAAACTTATATTTTATTAGATCAAGTTCAATTCCAATTAAACCTCATTTAAATATTTAAATTTTTAAATTCTAACTCGGTTCAATATGCTGTGCTAAATAGAGATATTTGAACAATCGAAATTCAAAACTGTTCGAAGATCTAGTGCCACTTGAATTAAGTTATAATACTGGCATAAACTTTTGATATTCAAAAATCAAAACTTCAAATTAAATACTTTTTTTTATACTATTTATTTATTATTTATTTACTCTTGTTTCTCAATTAAAATAAAGAAAAGAAAGCGAAAACATTGAGCGTGAAGAATGATGCTGAACGAGATGCTTATGCCTTGTTCCACGCCAACCTATTAACAAAGCACTAATTAGAAGACACTAGTCTCCATTTCAATTAAAATAATTAAATGAATAAATAGAAAAGTTTGTTTCTTCCATGCCACTAGTATTTATATCTAACCAATTGCATACGCAACACATGGTTTTGCTCAGTTAGGTTAACGCATCATCCACCTCTTTTTTACAGTTACACCTAACCTCATTTGATTTCATATCTCTTCTTTGTTTTTGCCTCCTTCCCTTACTCACTCACTCCGTCACTCTCTCACAAATCAGGTATCTCTCTTCTGTTATTCCCATCTATCTACTCGTAATCTCCATTAACATTTAATTTCATTTATTTTAATCTAATTTAATTTAATCCATAATATAAGATAGATTATGAATTGTTATTACTATTATTGTTGTTGTTGTTGCTGTTACTGGTGGTTTCTGAAATGTTTTGGAGTGATTTTATTTGATTTGGATCTAAAATTTAAAGAGAGAATGAAAAAAATTGATTTTTTTTTTATTGTGTTAGGAATATGGGAAGCACCCCAGATGCCAAGTGGAAATTGGCTGATCACCCAAAGCTGCCAAAGGGAAAGCCAGTTGCTGTGGTGGTTTTGGATGGATGGGGTGAGGCCAACGCTGATCAGTACAACTGTATCCACACCGCTGAAACTCCAACCATGGATTCCCTCAAAAAGGTAGATATATAGATATAGATATAGATACTATATGGTATATGCACCCTTTTGTGGAATCTGAAATCTTTTTCTTTTTGCATATATTATGATATATTCATTCATATAATGATAAGATCTAAGATTGGTCCCCCTTTTCGGGGTGTGTATGTTTGCTTGATCCACTTTCTGCTCATGTATTGTCATGATTCCTAGGTTTTTTTTTTTTTTTTTAACCTTGTCATTGGTAGGTGAGAGGCCTTCTCTTGATTTGAATTTTATTTAACTGGAAATTCTGAACTGGTGTTATTGAATGTGTTGGATTTGTATGATTATTCATGAGATAGAAATGGAAATGAATGGTGGGGTTGGTTGGTTTTTGTTGTTGTAGGGTGCACCTGAAAGGTGGAGATTGGTGAGGGCTCATGGTACTGCTGTGGGACTTCCTACAGAGGATGACATGGGCAACAGTGAAGTCGGTCACAATGCTCTTGGTGCTGGCCGCATCTTTGCTCAAGGGTAAGGCTTTTTGTATTTGTGGTTAAAAGTAATAGACTAATAGCAATCAGATGTTTCTTGCCATTTTATTTAACCTACTGGTTTCTTCATAAGGAATTGGTTTTCTGGAGTTTCTTTAAGACTGTTACTATTAGATTCATACCAGCTAGAAATGTTAAACGTTCTTGTTTCTTGAAAACAATTGAACTTTGCTGTTGTCATCTATTGCCTAGTTTTCCTTTGATGGTTTTTTCGGTTAATTGTATATTACTTTGACTTGGAACTCTGTATTCTTAAATATTTGGTTCATTTAGAATTTTCAGATGTTTACTTTTGGTGTTCCCTTTCTTATGTGTACTCCTTAATCCTTAGCCTTTCTTGTTAAAATGTTCTCCTAACTTGTCTGAGGATTGGAATTTTGTGGTGTTTATTGTTCATTCTAGTGCCAAGCTTGTGGACCTTGCTCTTGAATCTGGAAAAATTTATGAAGGAGAAGGCTTCAAGTACATACAGGAAAGTTTTGCCAATGGCACATTGCATCTCATTGGGTTGTTGAGTGATGGTGGAGTCCATTCCCGACTTGATCAGTTGCAGGTGAGGATTGGGGGGTTGGAACATTTGTTTTGCCATGTTTGTGTGAAGTTTATCCTTTCTAACTAAGCAATTTTTCTGCAGTTGTTGCTTAAAGGTGTTAGTGAGCGAGGTGTTAAGAGAGTCCGCGTACACATTCTTACAGATGGTCGTGATGTTTTGGATGGCTCAAGTGTCGGATTTGTAGAAACTCTTGAAAATGATCTTGCCAAGTTGCGTGAGAAGGGTATTGATGCAAGAATTGCATCAGGTGGGGGTCGTATGCATGTTACAATGGATCGATATGAGGTACTGCATAACATTGCCCTTCAGTTTGGTCAAGTCAAGAATCTTTCAATACCCATATAAGATTAAAATAAAAATATTTTATGAGCCATAAGCATTTTGTATTTGTTTACAAAAGATATGCTTGACTTGCATCTATTCTTTTTCTTTTTTTACCTTCTCTCTCTTGTACTAATGGTTTTGAAACAAACTGCAGAATGACTGGAATGTTGTGAAACGAGGGTGGGATGCTCAAGTTCTTGGCGAAGCCCCTCATAAGTTTAAAAGTGCTCTTGAAGCTGTCAAGAAACTAAGAGCAGAACCAAAAGCCAATGATCAGTACCTGCCTCCTTTTGTCATTGTTGATGATAATGGGAAGGCTGTTGGACCAATTGTTGATGGTGATGCAGTTGTTACATTCAACTTCCGGGCAGATCGTATGGTTATGATTGCCAAGTCTCTTGAATACGAAGACTTTGATAAATTTGATAGAGTCCGTTTCCCCAAGATTCGCTATGCTGGAATGCTTCAGTACGATGGTGAATTGAAGCTTCCCAGTCATTATCTTGTTTCTCCACCAGAAATTGACAGGACTTCTGGTGAATTCTTGGTGCATAATGGTGTTAGGACTTTTGCATGCAGGTGAGCTGTGACTACTTTAAATATTAATAAACCACTATTCAGAAGTTTGGATTTAGCTTTAAATATAATCGTGTTGACTTGTTTGAATCTCTTTCAACAGTGAGACTGTTAAATTTGGTCATGTCACATTCTTCTGGAATGGAAACCGCTCTGGCTATTTTAATAAACAACTGGAGGAATATGTGGAAATTCCTAGTGACATTGGGATTACATTCAATGTACAACCAAAAATGAAGGCACTGGAGATTGCTGAAAAGGCTAGGGATGCCATTCTTAGTCGGAAATTTGATCAGGTAAACAATGAATCATCAAGTGACTCCGATATATTGCGATGTTATTAAACTTCCACTTATTCTTCTATCTTATGTGTTGCACAGATCCGTGTCAACCTACCAAATGGTGACATGGTGGGGCATACAGGTGATATTGAAGCAACAGTTGTGGCTTGCAAGGCTGCTGATGAAGCAGTGAAGGTACGCATGACGATTAATTTTCAAATTTTGCGGAACACATTTTGCTGGAGCACTTTTGTAAATACAGCTTGTTATTTGTTTTTGTACCCTCGCTGGAAATTTGAGAACTCCATGTTACTATATAGGGCTTTTAGTATCGCGAGTAAAATTGGCACAACAGTGTTTTTGGTAAGAGCTATTCATGTGAGAAAAGTATCTTCTGTCTATTTCTCTCTTAAAATGGCAAGGCCATGTTCAATATCAAATTTCATTATCCAATTTTGTTCTCTGTTTCTTTGGCATATTATTTGGTCAATTGAAGGGAAGCAGGTGAGAGCTGTCCCTAATTCCCACACCGCCACTATAAATGTCACTGTACCACAATAGACATTAAGGGTATGATTGGTTGTGGGGTAAATATTGGGTGGGAATTTCATGGATGAGTTAGAGGTGTAAAATTGCACAAGGAGTTAATCCATGACTGGTTAACTGATTCTCTGTCTTCAGGAATATTTCTTTTGTTGCATTTAGTTTTTAATATGCTAGTGCTGAATAGGTAATTACTGCAAGAAATAAATTTGTGCTAAAAGGAGAAAGAACAAGATAGTTGTGAAGACGAGTAGTTAATCAGTTGTATTAATTAATGTGTATGTGCATTTGTTATGCAGATGATTCTTGATGCAATTGAACAAGTAGGTGGAATTTATGTCGTCACTGCTGACCATGGCAATGCAGAGGACATGGTCAAGAGAGACAAATCGGGAAAGCCTCTTCTTGACAAGGAGGGAAAGATTCAGATTCTTACTTCACATACCCTTCAGCCGGTAAGTCATGCAAATTCTAGCTGGTCAATTCTCCGCTTTACATGAATAGTGAATTTGTTGAATATCTAGCTAATTTTTGTCGGGTAATAACTAATAAGGCAGAGATTCATTGTTTAATGTTAATCACAACCTAAACAGATGTCTTAAAATATAGGCATCCATGTTAAAAACAGCGAGTAATCTCTTAAAAACATTCCTATGACAAGGTTAATTTTGGTTCCAACTTTCTAATACTTCTGCCTTGCTTGTTAAGGTGCCTATTGCCATTGGAGGTCCTGGATTGGCCCCTGGGGTCAGGTTCAGAAATGACGTTCCCGACGGTGGGCTGGCCAATGTAGCTGCGACTGTGATGAATCTTCATGGATTTGTGGCTCCCAGTGACTATGAGACAACTCTCATTGAAGTAGTTGATAAGTAGAAAATCGTTAGATAAACTATAATGTGCACAACTACAGGGAAGGCTGGAGATTGCAGCCCTTTTAAATAATTCGAAAGTTTTCGTCTCCTCCACACATATGGCGGGGTTTTGATTTTTCATTTTTTGAAGAATTGTTAGTGAATCAGTCTGCGGATGACAGAACAGGATAACTTATTAATGGCCATTTGAGTGTAGCTTTTGTTTCTTTTTTTTTTAAAAAAAAAAAGAAAAGGAAAAAAACCCTTTGATTGTCCTTAATAATTATTCAAACATTATGTGATTTTTCCAGTCAAATATGGTAGGTTTCTAGTTATGACTGTGATGTTTGATGTCATTTTGGAATGCCGCCTTAGCTGATTTTGTATATTGAGGTTGATGAGAGGACGTTTTGTTCAGTGCAAAAGCCAAGTTTCTTTGAATTTAAAAAGTAGATGTCAATTGTTGAGTTGGTAGATAATGTAGAATATATACATATATATATATATATATATATATATATATATATATATATATATATATATATATATATATATATATGAAAAAATAACTCGAGCAATGAAAAAGAAAATGAATGAGCTACAGTTAACCAAGGCATTATTTTTGACCGTCTCAAGATTGTTACATTTGTTCTGTCTCGGTTTTAGTTAAGTATTTATTTTTAAATATTTACTTAACTAAGGAAATCATTGAAATATACTATAATTTTAAAAATTTAAAAGCAAGTTACAAAATTACTCTTGATAGCAGTAATTATGAAGTAAATATTTAAAAATAAATACTTAACTAAAACCGAGACAGAACAAATGTAACAATCTTGAGACGGTCAAAAATAATGCCTTGGTTAACTGTAGCTCATTCATTATCAATTTATTTTAGGTAATCTCATTGTAATTTTAATTTGTTGGAAATGAACTTTGTATTGAGAATAAAATTCCTTAAATAAAAGGCATATCATTAATTTAGAAATGACAATATCTACTCTCTGATAATTATTCTCTTTAATTACTTCATTAATTTATTCTCTGATAATTATTCTCTTTAATTACTTCATTAATTTATTTTTTCTTGCTTGTTAAGTTAGGCCTTATGATTGAAAAAAGAAAGTTAATGCTTATATTGATTTGCTAAGTAGAAAATTATTTGTGAAAATAAATACACAAAAAAATAAAGTTGACACTTAAATTAAGAATGAAGGGAGTAACATATACTAATTTCCTATGAGCTAAGCTTGTTTTGTTTTTCCCTCTATAAAACTTCAATAGAAACTCGAAAACCAAATCAATCCAAACCAGCAAGTTGGTACTGGTTTAGTTCTTTAAATATAATCAAATTAAACCAAACTAAACCGAAATGAGATTTATAGGCTTTTCCTGAGTTAGCATGAAAATGAAAAAGGTGTAGATGCATGCAAAACTTAGAATAGCACTACAACTATTGTTCACATGTTCATGTCTTCAACTCATGAGGCAAAAACACATGTAATGTGCCTTTTCAACACACACAGTTACCACCTTTGAATTCCAAGAAATCATTAGAATACAAGTACAATGTCTCATCTGTCTCATAGACCTAAAATATTCATTGCACTATACACCCAAAACCCTTTGAACCTAAAATCAAAGTAAAAAATATATAATATGTATCATTTTTTTTTGTTACTCAAGTAACTAATTCACTCCAACTGGTCCTATGCATATCACCGATTGCTACTTAACAACACATGAACAAATGGTACATTGCCTGTAACGATCCCATCATAAACGTTGAGCTCGGTAGCTAGGACTGGACAGAGGTACAGAGATAAAGAGACACAAAAATGTGCTTGAAGTTGGAGATAGGTACAATTTTCCTACATAAATTTTGTCTCTCTGTGTGTGTTCTTCCCCAGCTATCAAATCACAGCTCAAAAGCACAAAATGCAGAACATGGGGTTCCTTGATCTGTACGGCACATAGAAAACATGAAAATATTGTATTTAGTTAGACCATACATGGATGAGACCATGTCTGTTACCGGTATATATCTCATTTCGATCTTCATCGTAAAAGAGGGCAGTTATGTCCTCCAAAGCCTCCGCCACAGTGCTCCTTATTTGAGATGAATGATTGCGCCGACAACTGCAACTGGTTCCACTACACTCATCTGATTTGGTGCTGCTGTTCGACGCATTAATTTTAGCGAGACATTTCCCGGTCAAGATATTGCTGACATTAATGGAGCCAGCAGCTGCATTACGAGGCAAATTATAATGATATTAAATCACTTTCGCAAATTGAAAGTTGTTCATGATTAATATGTTTAGAAACTAAAGAACTAAGCTCAAAGGGAATTACCATTTCCTTCCAACCATTGAACATCGGAATCAGCCCTGCAATAAGATATGATCAGATCTTGATCACTTGTTATGTATATGTTATTTGTATTGCAATCAGGATGCCATAACAGGTGATCCTCAAATGACGTAACAAGTTCTCCGCGAAAGTTCCACACAGAAACTGTTCGGTTTCTGAAAGTAAGGAACAGTTGATTCTCATATAGGAAGATAAATGCTGATGGAGTCATGAACTCAGTTCTGCTTATCTCTGTCAGTTCAGCATTTCGAACCTACAAATAAAATAAATTACTTTCAGACATCCATAAATTAGTTTTAAAAGAGAAGTAAAAAAAGACATTATATTAAAAATGGAGGCTCTCTTTAAGGATACAAAACTTTTAAATAACATTAAATGCAAGAAAAACTTAACCTTCAACTTTTGCATCCTTAAAGAACTCCCTGGCACACTTATCAGCAAAACCCCCCCAAAAAAAAATGATAATAAAACAATAAAAGCAAGGCATACGTCAAGAATCTGAAGGTTCTCATTTTCTTGCTTGACCAGAAGCTTTTCATTGAATTGCTCTATGAAATCCACCTTTTTATTCCGATGAAGTAGGTGATTGAATGATTTGAGGACTGTGCCATCTTCGATGGACAGAATCTGAAGGGGAATATGGCCGCTGGATCTATTGAAAATTAATAACATGATACCAGGGCTGCAACAAATGATCAACTAATTAAGCTCCAAAATGATACACCAATGTTTCACGTAGATTGTACATTGCCAAAAATTTTACAAAGACCAGTTATGTTAGTTGAAAAAGACTGATGCAAGGCACACTTAAAAGTGTCTGAAAATGCCGAGAAATAACAGTTCCAGAAAGAAATAGTGACATAAAATTCTGAGTTAGCAGCATATTATAAAATAAAATACCCATCAGGAAAAAATCCTTATGGCGCTTAAAAATCTACAAGTGTTATTACTAATTTTAATATGCACTTGTGTCCTAATAAATAAATTAACATTAGCTGAAAGAAGCTTTAGACTTCCAAAAAGGTTTATCATGGAACTCAAACTATTAGATAAATTAGTTAGGAATATTGAAGAATTTCACAAAAACATCTGGATCAAGTGAACAAGCCATTTGTATCCGGAATACAGAACCTAGGAGCAGACTTAGAGAGGCTACTTAGTACAATGGAACTTGAATCTGGAAATCAATCCAAAGAAGAGAATGTACCTGATCTTGATTTCTTGAACATGCCTATCTGAGATGGAGTATAACAATGTATAGTTTTTAAGATCAAAGACCTTGTATACACTGATACCATTTCATGAATGTGGTTAGACAGAATAAGCAGGAAATAACAATCAATTTGGTAGTGAGTTTTCATCCGCTGATCAATTTGGTTCTCGAATTTTCAACTGATCAATTTGGTTCCTAGAAGTTTTATAACCGTGAATCAAGTTAATCCTTCTCATAGATTCCGTTTTGACACCTTGATAGGATGTTGACCCGGACAGTTAAGTGTCACGTGTCTCAAAATAATAACCTATCAAATGACGTGGCATGCCAGTTAGAAAATCATTTTGTGACTCGTAGCATTGTCAAACCATGATAACATGCCATGTGGCACTTAACGGTCCACTTCAACATCCCACAAATGGCGTCAAAATGGAATCTGTGCATGATTCCCGGTTATAAAACTCAAGGACCAAATTAATTATTGTCTCTAATAAACAATGGGAACAACACTA
This sequence comes from Arachis hypogaea, assembly GCF_003086295.3. Taxonomy (NCBI): domain Eukaryota; kingdom Viridiplantae; phylum Streptophyta; class Magnoliopsida; order Fabales; family Fabaceae; genus Arachis; species Arachis hypogaea. The sequence continues at coordinate 111,328,140 of NC_092039.1, read as the reverse complement.
TAGTAGACTAAAATAGAGTAGTAAATGAGGAAGATACCTATCCTGTGCAGAGTAAGTTAGGACCTTTCCGTTAACATCGTCAAACTCTACAAAACCGGGCCATTTCAAGGACTCGGACTCAAAGAGAGGAAACCCATCATCTGGCCTACCCCTTCGTATGTATCTATGAACAGAAATGAAAGCGAATGTAAGCAAAAGAGATTCGGAAATAGCAATCAAAGAGGAAGATTTGAAAGCACAGCTGCAGGATATACGCACTCAATCCCAGTGGATCTGCATTTTAAGGAGCTGAAGTTTTCGGAAGCATAAACGGACACTGTAATAAGTGAGTCATTGTTCTTATTATAGAAGAGACTTCGAATTACTTCATCAGGGGACACATTCAAAAAGCAAACCCTTTCATTTGTATCTGCAAGTAATCGAATTGAACAATCAACTAATTTGTATTCTCAAGTCTCAACACTACGGGAAGCACCACACAAAACCAGAATAAGTACCAATTCACAGTTTCTCCATTCAATTGAGCATTCCATTCACAAAAATAAATAACCAATTTACATGTATTCAGCACAATGACAAATTTGATCAAAATCAAACAAAGGGAAATGGCAATGAAAATGGGCATCAGACAACTCAAAACCCCAATTAATTGTGCTTGCAATAGACCATTCCAATTCACCAATTCAAAAACTATAAAACTCCAATTCCATCGATTCAGCACAATCAGAGCAATGATAAATCAAAAGGGCTAATGCCAATGGCTACTGGTACCCACCCATCCACGCATAAAGATCAAACCCCAATTCATTTATACATACAAAAGACCACCCCATTAACTAAAAATCATAGAATCAATGAATTCAGCACAATCACAACAATGATCAACAAAAAGGTAATGCAAATGTTCATTGAAAGTTTCAATTTTTAAGGTGCCCACAAAAGAAAAAAAAAACAACTTTTCCAACTAAGGGGAACACAATTCAGAACCCTCACCTCTACTAAAAGCAGCACAAAGACCAGAATGGCAAAGCGCAAAGACCAAGTTCTTAGCAGCAACGATCTCAACAAGCTTGCTTCTTTTCATGAAGAAGGGCAAAATGGAAGAAGGAGAAGAAGAAGAAGAAGAATTGGTAGAAGAAGGTTTACGATCATGAGTGTCATACTCTTGAACCAAGCGCATGGTGCTGAATCTCTGGTGTGCAGTGGTTGTTGCGAATGCACGGTGGGGCTTGGGACAAATCTCGCGGGATTGGAGCTTCTTGACGATGCTGTTATGGTTAACACTGCCATTGCTGGAAGCTCTTCTTCTTCTTCCACCTTTGCTTGCAACTATTCTTCTGCTGCTATATCTTGCTGATATTCTTCTTCCTTCCATTATCTCTCTCTCTCTCTCTTCAGTCTCAAATCCACAACTTCAATTCAATTCAATTCATCATGCTTTTCTTTCAAGCATATATTTAAAGGTGAGTTCTATGGTGTAGAAAGAAAAAAATTTCTATACCTATAGATATGTGTTGGTTCATTGGAGAGCTTGACAAGTGTTTAAAGGGGGACAAAATCTGTACTCTTTGCAGGAGAAGTACAAGGACTTTGTTTTTTTTAAGTGGTTAGGTCAAAATTTTGATTGACTAATTATACTAATTAAAATTAAATTTAGTAAGATGATAAATCTCACCACAAAATTATTTTTTTATCGATCTTTAACAACTACAATAAAAGACTTCAGTTTATATATTTTATTTTGTTTGAACTTTGAATCATTTTAATCTTTTAATAAACTAACTTATTATTTTTATTTTTAATCCATATTTATTATTGTTATTACTATTATAGTAAACTTTGTTAAATCCAAATAAAAATTTAATTATTTTGTTGGTTTCTATAATTTTGCAAAATTTTCAATTAGGTCTTTATATTTTTTTAATTTGGTTTTTGTATTAATTTTTTTAATTAGGTCCTTTTTTACCGTATAGAGACTCAATTAAAAAACTTTAGAGCAAAGATTCAATTAAAAAAAATATATAAAAACTTAATTAAAAATTTCATAAAATTATAAAAATCAATGGAATAAATAAGCTCCAAATAAAAAATATATTCATTGTGTTATATTGTAAGCCAAAATACAATTGTAATGTATTCCAGAAATATGACTCACATATTACATAATTAGTCATACTAACAATATCCATTTGTAATTAATTTCTTTTTATATTATGAGCAATACATACTTAATGATCTTTTTATTATTAAAATAAAATAAATTACACTAATTTTTGCTAGCATCTAAATTCACTAAATACGTTTAATTAAATTAAAAGTTAACAATAAAAAATATTATTTATTATATTGTTATTTACAATTTTTAAATTTTGTGACGGTAAACATACTTTTAAGACAATTTAATAATATAAAACTTATGACACAAATATTTTTTTTATTAGATATCATACAACCCTTTATTTTTAAACAATATTGCCATATAAAATAATTTACTATATATTTTGTAAATAAAAAATAAATTTAGATTAAATGGTTAATAACTTAAACTGAGTCGTTATTTTTCAAACAATAATAAAACAGAAATCCAATTTATGATGAGGTCTATTATTATGTCAACATAATTAGTCATAATGAAAATAATTACTCACTTAAATTTTATATAAAAAAGAAAATTTTTTTATATCATTCCTATAAAGAGTATAAACTTTGTCTCCTTCTTTAAACACTTGTCAAACTCTCCAATGAGCCAACACATATCTATAGGTGTAGAAATTTTTTTCTTTCTACACCATAGAACTCACCATATTTAAATACCATAAATATATAATTTTTCATAATATATATATATATATATATATATATATATATATATATATATATATATATATATATGTATGTATGTATGTGTGTGTGAGAATTTTTTTTACTTCTAAAAATTCTCCTTTTTTTCTTTTGAAAAGTTAGGATTTAACATTTATAATTTAGTGTTTAAAGTTAAAGATTTATGACATTTTTAAAGATTAAATTAAAAGGTTTAAAATGTCGGTTGATTTATACAATTTTTTAGAGAATCAATTTGAACAATAAGTCAAAAATTGGTTTAGACAAGAGTGACAATTGCCAAAATATTTTCTGTTTTTTTTTATTGTTTTTTGGTAACTGTTAATAGTGAAATTGTTCAAACCAGTTATATGAATAATATTTCCTAATACTTAAAATATATGTATATATTGCACTTATTTTCCATTTTTTTTATCAACCCATTTTGTTTTTATGGAAGACTAATACTTTTCTATTTTAAAACAAATGTTATATTTATATTAAAATATAAACTAGTTAACTATCATGCTTTTTAAATACACTAATTTTTTCAATAAATTTGTATCCTTTAAATTAAAGTAGTTACCTTAGGGCTATTCTACCTATATACACATATTAAATACATTTATTTCCAAAATGCGCATAGGTGGAAACTATTCTCAAAATGCGTAGTTCCATTTCTTACATAGTGACTACAAAATGGATTTTAACACCATTTCAAACGAGGTGTCCACGAAATGGGAGAACCATATCAGGTTCAGCAGGCACGAAATGGAGAGCCCATTTCCTACGTGGCAGTAACAAAATGGAACGACGAAGTCAGGGACGCCAGGCACAAAATAGGGGCACGACGGAGGTGACAAATATGGGCACTCCATGTCTATTGTACTGCATACGAAATGTGACAAATCAGTGTGTACCACACACAAATTGGAACAACGGCAAAGCTATAAAAATCCCTTCTCCTGCAGAACTGATGCCACAATTCCAATTCTCACTTCTTCTACACTCCCTTCCTCTCCGAAAATTCCATTTTCATAGAAGTTGCTTTCACCAATTTTTGGTGTGGTAATGGCATCTGAACACATTTATGTGGTCATATATCCCAACGAAGAAATTTTGCATACAACCGAAGGAGTGACATTTATGTGTGATGACCCACTTTGGATAATGATTCCTTCACAATCATCTTTGCAACAACTAAAAAATTTGATTCTGATGAACACTGGGCTGGTTGGAAAAAAGGAGATCAGTACGCTGATTTACAGGATGCCAGTTGCGGTAGCAAGTTCGTTTGCATATCAGAAAATACATATTAAATCTGACCAGCACGTGTCGATGATGTTTTCGTATCATCGTAGCATTGGAAGCATATATTCTATGGAATTTTGTGTAAAGTTCCAAGATGTGGGGGGCAGCTCATCTAGTTCGAATAACGTGGATGAAATGCGAAATTCTGGTGCTGGTTAAGGCATTCTGTTTTCGGAGATTGGTGGGGCTCGCAGTCCGTCCTTTAACGCCTTTGTGGCCCTCGTCCAGAATGCAGAAATTCCTCACCGACGTCCCTCCCCCACTGTCCATGTTGCATATCCGGAAGGAATGGCCGACGGGTTGGCTGACTCCTCTGAGGAAGACGAGATTGAGGATGATAGCGGAGAGAAAGCAGAAGTTGTTCCGGAGACCCAACTGCTTGAAGGCGATAGGGTTATCCCAACTCGGGTCGAACCGATAAATGTGGCTAAGGTTGGAGGTCTTTCCAGCAGCACCCTCGACCACTACCTGCACCTGAGTCTTGGTCCAATGAACTCGACTACCGCGGAGGACATACCGAGCAACTATGCTTTGACCAGTGAAATGGAGCTAGAGCTTGGCTTGAAATTCCTGAATAAAGATGCAGCAATGCTTGCTATTAAGAACTACAACATCCGTCGAAGTGCAGAATTCAAAGTAATGGAGTCAGATCATACTCGATATATATGTCGATGCAAACCTTTTGGTGACCAGTGTTGCTGGATGGTCAGGGTTGCAAAGACGAGGGCTTCCAGATTTTGGGAAGTTCAAAAATACCAAGGGCTTCAAAGTTGTTTGGCGTCTGCGACGTCGCAGGATCATGCTTAACTTGATTTAAATGTCATATGCCAGCACATATTCCCCATGGTTCAGGCAGACGCGACCATTTGCATAAAGGTGTTGCAGGGATCCGTGGAGTCGGTGCACGGATACAAGGTGTCTTACAAGAAGGTTTGGCTAGTGAAGTAAAAGGCAATAGCCAGAATCTATGGAGAATGGGATGATTCATATAACCAGCTACAAAGATATTTCAACGCGTTGCAAACTTTCATTCCATGTAAGACTTTGTTCGGATTGCATACTTGTTTTGCGTTCGTTATTATGTACTGATGAATTTGCACGTACGTGAACCGTGTTGTTCGCTTTGTCAGGAAGTAAAACGCCACCCAATAAGTACATAATGTAACAACGTGCGTACCGTACGACGGCGTTCTCGGAAGAGTCAAGAGGCATCTGTTGGAGTCTACTCCTGAGCCACTTCTATTTTATGTTATACTTCGTGGTCCCAACATGCCCATCAGGAACTTCACCGAGGAGTTCCTCACACCATTGCCAAATATCCCTTTAGTGGAACTTACTCCATGACTTTAGAGTGCCGCTCACCGGCTCACCGTCGATTGGTAACCCTAACTGCATAGCAACATCCTCCAGAGTAACAGTACACTCACCCCATGGGAGGTAGAATGTGTGGGTCTCAGGACGCCATCTTTCCATAAGAGCGCTAATCAATGGGTTGTCATATTCAAAACGCTTTATCAAAGACGCATAATAGAATCCGACTCTTCTTAGATACGGTTCAAGCATCAACTAATGTGCCATGCGGAGTCAACACACGTGCCGGCTGAAATGGAAAAGCTTCAAAACACAATTAATTTAGCACAATTTTTTTATCATCAACAAATTTTTATTTATTTATTAAAAAAACTCACATTCACATGTAAATGAGCAAAAATATGAAATCCATCCAACCTATTAAAGTTTTCTTCCACATTAATTCCACTACCACTCATTTTTATGAATTAAAAAATATTCCTCCACCACAAAAAAATTTTTTTACCCCACCAAAAACACAACAACACCCTGAACCCTACTACTTCTCTCCTGTTTCCTACCATTCGAATTGGTCCCCTCCCCTTCACCGCTTTTTATATTGTTTCACCCACAAGACTACAATAAATTGCCTCCCAAACCACCCACTGCATGCTTGTACGGGAACATTCACTACTGGGAGTTGCTGCTTTCACTGCCCACGCAGCCATTTCGTGTCTGCCACACGTGATGAGAGCCATTTCGTGTGTGCCTCCACTGACTTGGCCAATTCGTGTTCGTCATACAAGAGGTGCGCCATTTCGTGTGTCTCATAGCTAAGGTACCCCATTTCGTGGCTGACGCACTTAAAATGGGTTGTGTCAGACGCCAGGAGCCATTTCGCGGCCACCATCCCTGATATGCCTCCTATTTCCATTTTGTGGCTGTCCCTTGCGAGTTGGCAGTGTGTATTTGAGGAGAAATTTCAAACCGTGCGCATAATGGGAATTAAACATTTTTCCATGCGCATTTCAATAAAATTGCCATTACCTTAGTCTGATGGTTACCATTTTTCATTATATATAACAGTACTTATTTCAAGATGGAATGAGCAAATGAGATATGTTGTACAAAATAAGTTTGTAGGTCTCATTAACTTGGGTTCATGTTCGTGGCTTACTATTGATCTCATGGATTTTTTATCTAAATAAATTAAAAAAATTATTTATTGAAATAAATAATTTATAAAATAATTATGAAAATATGTAACATGTCTTATCTCATTTATAGTGTAAAGGAGATAAATTTATATGTATCTCGTTTACACTGTAAACGAGATACGACAGGTGTAAACGAGATACAACAGACCGAATGACACGTGTATATTTCGTTTATAGTGTAACCAAGATACGTGTAAACTTATCTCCTTTACACTATAAACAAGATACATGATAAATTATAACATTTACAGTGTAAACTAGATACAGTATGACAAATTTTCAACAGCTATAAAAAAGATGTGCAACCTTTGGTATTCTCCACACACATTTCATATCTTCTTTTCCTCTGTTTTTCTTCCAAAAAATAAGCAAAAATGTTCAGTAGTAGTGGATATGTGGTTGTCTGTGTGTATCCCAATTGTCGTATGAGAAACAGTGACAATGGAGTGATATTTAATTGTGATAATCTGTTAATATTGCGTACTCGGTGAGTAAGTTCCTTGTCCAAGTTGAAGAGTATGATATTGAATAACCTTGATAGTTTAGGGAGAAAGGAGATCGGACGGGTGGGGTATAGGTTGCTAGCATCGTTGGGAAACAAAATTTTTTTGTTTTGTCTATTTTGGTTCCATGGCGACGAGCATGTGTGCCTCATGTTTGACATCCATGGGAGAATCATGGCGGAACAAGTGATGAAGCTTTCTGCGGAGGTTGGTGATGTTGGTGGCGGTAGATCTGTCCACTCGACATTTGTGCAGGATGACCCACCTCTCGCACCACCACTTATTCATGTTGCTATTCCAGTGGAAGACATGGATGTGGATGATGAAGACTCCGACGAAGAGTATGTTGAAGATAGCAACGATAGCGGTTCTTCTAAAGATGATGAGGAGGAAGAGTTTGTACCAGAGATGCCGGCCGAGGCAGCGGTGCGCTATGTTTTGCCTTCTCCCCCCCCCCAACTTGATTCTAGCGCTATTAGATGTACCAAGTCACTATCATGTGTTGGATCCAGATGCGATGCATGAGAACTCTTCATTTTCCAACACCGGAGAGAATACGATTACAACCTAGACGGTGGGATAGAGTTTCGGGTCGGCCACAGATTCAAAAGCAGAGATGCAATAATGCAGGGTATGAAGAACTATAGCACTCGCAGAAGTGCTGAGTACCGGGTGGTCGAATCGGACCAATTAAAATACCATGTGCATTGCCACCAAGTTGCAACTGGATGTCCCTAGAGTCTTCATGTAGCCCTCCGACAGAACCTTGGATACTGGTGAGGTCAAGTTTAATTGTGACGTATTTACTCATTTATGATTGTTATATCTGGTGTAGTTTTCAACCATGAATGTTTTATTTTGTTAGGGAGGTTCGGAGGTTTGGTGGAGCGCATATGTGTTTAGCATCCACCATATCCCAAGATGATCGACAGTTGGATAGGACCCTCATCTGTAATGTCATCCTGTCGTTGATACAGTCCAACCCATCCGTCAGCATCTCTGTCCTACAGGGTGCAGTTCGGCAAAACTATCACTTCAAACCCTCGTATAGAAAAGTCTGGATAGCGAAGCAAAAGGCAATTGCGGAGATATACGGGAACTGGGAGGAGTCATACGACAAGGTGCCGAAGCTGCTACAAGCACTGTAGAGTTGTTGTTTCGGAACAATATGTGTGCTCAGGGCCTTATCTTACTATGATGGGCACCTTATGGTCCGCGACTGTATAAAGCATTTTGCACAGAAGTACAATCATATCTGTTCTTTTGGATGTCCATTCACACAATGCGATCAATGTGAAAGGTAGTTACTTTTACTAATGTGATGTTACGTAATTGGATGCACGTCGTAAAATTACTATACACTGAAAACAACAACAGCAGCAGCAAAGCTTTGTTCCACTAGGTGGGGTTGGCTACATGGATCAAACGACGCCATTAAGCTCTGCCATGTATCATGTCGACATAGAGACCGTTTATATGTAGATTTCGTTTGACCACCTTATAGATGGTCTTCCTAGGTCTTCCTCTACCTTTCACCCCTTGTCCATTTCTATCTCATCCACCCTTCTGATTGAGTGCTCTGTCGGTCTTCTTTTCACTTGTCTAAACCACCTAAAACGCGATTCTATCATCTTTTCTACAATAGATGCTACTCCAACTCTCTCTCTTATATCTTCGTTTCTTATTCTATCCAATCGCGTATGACTACTCATCCATCTCAACATCTTCATCTCAGCCACACTTAACTTATGTTCGTGCTCTCTTTTAGCCGCCCAACACTCTGTACCATAAAGCATAGTCGGTCTGATAGTAGTGCGATAGAATTTACTATTAAATTTTAAATACACTTTTTTGTCACATATAAAACCAGACGCACTCCGCCATTTTGAGCAACCTGCTTGTATCTTATGATTTACATTCTGTTTAATCTCTCCATTATCATGTATGATGCATCCAAGATACTTTTAATTTTTAACTTTTTGCAAGATATTTTCTCCAATATTCATCTCTGTATTAGGGTTTTTCCTTTAGCTGCCGAACTTACATTCCATATATTCCGTCTTGCTACGATTTATGTGTAGACCATACACTTCTAGAGCTCCTCTCCATAAATTCAACTTCTTATTTAGGTCTTTTTTTGACTCTCCCATAAGGATAATATCATTGGCAAAAAGCATGCACCATGACACAGGCTCTTGGATATGCTCTGTGAGTACTTCCAAGACTAATGTGAAAATGTGTAGACTTAAGAATGATCCCTGGTGTAATCCTATACCAATAGAAAATTTATCTATCACACTACCTTGAGTCTTCACACTAGTTGTAGTCCCATCATATATATCTTTAATTGTACGAATATATGTGATCCTTACTCTCTTCCTTTCCAAAATCTTACTCTCTTACTTTACACTGACAATGCATCAAAATTAAATTCATATTAAGAAATGATAAATTTTTGTTAAAAAATTAATATATTTTTTTCTGCTACTCCACAATTCTTTAATCTCTTTCATGTTTAGAATTTTGGTTTAATGATTATTTTTGTTCTAAATATCACATTTAGCAAGTCCCATTAAGAAAAAAAATTCAAAAGAACAAAGGAAACATTTATTTTTGTTCAAAATTCGTTTTTCTTTTTTTTTTGACCAAATTCATATTTACTTGCTTCTATATCATATATTTATTAAACAAGTGTATTAAAAAAACTAAAAAGATGATGAGCACACATACAATATAAGTCTATAAGATAGTATTTGTTTTCAAAGATGGAAATCGATATTAAATCGATATTAGAAAATTGTGACTCAATATTATGTTTGGTAATTAGGGACTAAAACTAAAATTTTAGTCTTAGAACACAATTTTAAATTTTTAATCATTTCAATATCTCTAAAATATTGGGACAAAAATTTAAAATTTTTGAGATTGGAGATTGAAATTTTAATATTTTTTTCAAAATTACTCATTTAATTTTTTTAAATTCTAAATTTATTCCTTAATTTTTATATTTATTTTATAATAAACATAATATTTAGAAATAACTCAATCCAACCATTTAATACCAAACACAACATAAACACTTAATTTAGTCTCTGTCTTCCTTCTAAATGCAGCCTAATAAAATGTCTACTTTTGTCTAAAATAATAACATTTATAAATATAAATTAATAGCCCAACTTCACACACAGAGAGAGAGAGAGAGAGAGAGAGAGAGAGAGAGAGGAGAGAGAGAGAGAGAGAGAGAGAGAGAGAGAGAGAGAGAGAGAGAGAGAGAGAGAGAAGAGAGAGAGAGAGAGAAGAGAGAGAGAGAGAGGAGAGAGAGGAGAGAGAGAGAGAGAGGCCACCAACTATTTCTCTAAAAAAATTTGGAATTTTTTATTTAAATTAAATAAATATTTTATTTACGAAAATACATAAATAGTAAAGTATTTATAAAATTGCATTACGAGACATATCTCGGATGCTGAGGGTATAACCCAAAAAATGAACATATCTCAGCGTCTGAGATCCCGTTTTGTGATTGGGTGACACCGAGTCATATTTTGGGTACATTTGTGATACGTATTAGAGCAGAGATCGGGTATTGAGCACTCAAGATATACGCAAAAAGCAAATGGGATCTCAGCACCCGAGATATGTACATGCGCCATGATTGGAATATCAGCATCCGAGATACACTCGCATGCTTATATAATGTCACAACATCTGAGATTGTTGTGCATAACCATCATTTTTTAAGTTTTTGTGATGTTCTCAATGCTTTAGTTCAAGTTCCTTTAGGATGTATGCGCCCCTCCGAGAGTATGTCTGCGAAGGAGATATCAACAGACTGAATGCTACTTGGCACATAGCTAGAGCTTTAGACTTGAGGTTAGTAGTTTTTTCTTATTTTATTTTTAGTGAATAATAAGTTTAGATGTTTAGTGTTTAATAACTTAGTTAATAGGATAGGTATAGTGAGTAGACTAAGTTAGAAGATCTATATTAGTTTCGTTGGTATACCTAGTATGGTTTTATAATATGTATAATTGATTGTAAGTAATTCTTACTTAAGTTAAATAAATAAAATAGGTAAATAATTGTGAGTTAATTTAAATAAATAAAATAAATAACTCCCAATTAACATGTTAGTCCAATTAATAGATATCTGCTGCATTTAATATAATTATTTATCTAGGAGGTTTATAATTTTTAGTAATTTGTAGAAACAATTAACGGTTTAGACGAGATTAATATGCGAGAGTAAATATTATAGGAATTTCACGGACCACGGTTACTATTGTCATGTCGTGTGCAATAACCTAGTTTTTGGATACATTAGATCTTTTCTGAAGATACGGAGTTTTTCGAAAGATCAGTGAAGGGAACACCTCTGCTATATCATCAAGTATCTCAAACCTCATTATCATTATGTCATCTCTAAGCCAGAACCTCTTCTGAGGCAAGCTCGACGACACAATTGCGAAGAACCTAGTTTTTGAGCCATATCGGTTAAGAGTTTTTTATTCTGGTTTCCGTAATTAGTTTCAGTTTGACGAACCAGACTCAATTTATGAGAGAAGATGAATATATTATTATTATTATTATTATTATTATTATTATTATTATTATTATTATTATTATTATTATTATTATTATTATTATTATTATTATTATTATTATATTATTATTATTATTATTATTATTATTATATTATTATTATTATTATTATTATTATTATTATTATTATTATTATTATTATTATTATTATTATTATTATTATTATTATTATTATTATTATTATTATTATTATTATTTTAGAGCTATTTGAATAATATTATAATATCATCTGATCTGTTTTAGTTAAAAATAGGAAATCGATTTAACCAGGTTCACAGTCTACTGGTGCATGTTAATACCAGCACTCTCTGTTGACTTTAGCAATGCTAATGCCTCATCATATATCTTCTAATCTCATGTTAATCATGTTACTAGTGTCATCTATGCTAGTAGCTCAGATATTGATCTCTAGATGTGCTTTTACTTGTGTTCTAATACAACTAGTTTTATTAATTATACATCTGAAATATTTTAATATTATTTTAATTCATCTCTAAGCCAACCAATCAGAGCTCACCCTACACCCCCAAGACTCCCAAGGTTGCTTCATTTCTTCATTGTGGCTGAAAACTTGAAAGAGAGAAAAGAGAGAAAGTTCTTAGTTCATAAATCTTCAAAACTTGATTTCTTCGAACTAAAACTCAAATCGAAACTCCAATTAGAACAAAATGATTCTCTCTTCTTTCTCTTCACAATCATATGACTAATCAAGGCTGGAATTAAGGAATCATGCTTAGCTTGACTTGAGGGCCAAAAACCTTCAATTTCCAGCAAGATTAAGGAAGAAAAAGTGTTTAAAGAACGCCCTAAGGAGCAACCAAATTTAAGACAGCAAATCAAGATAGAATTTGGTAAAATTAATCTTGATTAATTATGTTTGATTTGTTTGATTATGATATAGTTTGGTTATATTTGAAATTAATTGTTTATATGAATGATTCTTGTTGAAATTTTGGTAAAAATTTGATGAAATTCAACCATGAATTTGTGTTCTTCATGGCTGCTGGAAGCTGAACTCTAACCTCCCAAATTGGAGGTAATTTTGTGTTGAAATCAAGCGAAAAAGATGTGGCTTTATTGGCTGCCAATTTATTGTGAATTATGATAACCCTCTTCCATTCGGAGCACACATCGTAATCGTACCGCTAGAAAACGGGGGAAAAACAATCCTCTACTGCCCATTCCATGAATGAGCATGCCTTGGTGAGTCCGGTTTTCTGTGCTACCTACCGCTAATTCCTTAAACAATCACTCTTATACCTCTTACAGAGAGTGAAGTGACCAATAGGTATTGGGCACGAACGCTTTAAGATAGGTTGCTTTCCGTTAACAAGACAACAAGCCTGCCTAGCCTTCAATAGAATTGGGAGCAGATGTGGCATTTATTTCTTCTATGTACAATCGGTTATTGAAAAGATTAAAAAACAAGTAAAAACAAAAAAAAATCTGAAGAATTTACGAAGTCCACAAAGAACACTTCGAGTGTGATGAAGAACACCTTTTAGATATTAAAAAGGTTAAGGTTGTAATTATTTTGGTGTTTGTGAGGTAAAATTATAAATATAAAAAAGTTTAGGGAGTTAAAGTAAAAAGATTAAAAGTTATGCAGGGTAAAAAGTAAATTTATAAAGTTTTTAGGGTAAAAAAGGATAATTTTCAAAAGGTAGTAATAAAATAATAAATAATAATAAAATAATACAAAAAAGGCAATTTTTCTTAAAAGTTTTAAGAAGACAACTTTAAACTCAGAATCTTTGAATTACCTTCATAAAACACTTAGGGAGTGGTAATAACATATTAGTGAGGCAAAGATAAAAGAAAGTTAAAAATTTGAAGAAAAGATAAAAACGTAGAAAAGTCGATAAAATTTTAATGACAGAGAATAATGGTGACTAGTGAGCAATCTAGGAGCAACATAGTTAGTATTTGAATTGCGCTTAGGGTTAGGTATTATATGAAAAGTCATACTGGTTCAGAATAGACTTAATGAACCTATGCTTGGGACATGTTGACTATTCATACCTAGATTGATATAAGCTATATAAATAAATGTTAAGAAGAGAAACAAGAGCAACACAAAGAGGTAAAGAGAAAAGAGGAACAAGAGAAAGAGAAATGAAGCATAAAACACTTAATTATATGTTCATCTACTGCAAGAAGGAAGTCAGATAGATGGTGGTGCGACCACTGAGAATGCTTTCCTGGGATACTATAATGCTATAATGTAATTAAGACAAAGTTCGCTTACAGAGATATCGAGATTTACACTGTTAAAGTGTACTCCTGTAAAACAAAGGGTGCATACAGTTAGTGTGTTATACTCTTGTAAGACAAAGGTTGCTTACAGTCACTGTGTTGGGCATATGTAGGCTAACAAGCACCGTCCTGCAAGATAAAGGTTGCTTGCTATGGGTATTGCCAACAGGAAAGCCTTATCCAGACAAAAGTTGCTAGGTAATGTCGGGAGTGGGTTAGTAACCGACAGATAAGCTCATTACCTGTACTAGGGCCAGACATGCATCATTCTTGTGTGTGCACCATTCTCTGTTACATTTTCTCTCAGTTGTGCTTTATTTCTTGTATTTTTCTATTTGTACTCTATTTTTTGTTTTCTATATTTTTCTTTGATTTTTTGTTTATCTATTTTCCTTGCTTTCCTCTATCTTCTAAAAATTATATTAATGTATGAAAAAGCACGACGAAGCTGATTAACATGACTAATTAACCCGACTCTACTAAGAACTTCCCAGTTCTTACCCATTCTCTCCTTCTTCAGATAGAAGCAGGAGTATCCTTCTATAATCTTCTGATAATGGTTCCGCAAAGAGGATTTCGCTCTAGGTAGTCTTCTGAGTCTAGGGTAGATCTCGTACTCTGTTTATATGTAAATATCATGAGATCAGCCAACATCTGCACCCCGTTTGAATACGAACTTTAACTTAAATTCTTTGTACGAGGCTCCTGTTATGTGGCTACTTGATGGAGTACCAGTGAGATGTCCTAAGACAATGTATGATCGTACAGAGGAGGAGTAGATGATGTTCTGCCTTTTTAATGACGTTCCACTTGACTTGAGTTTTGAAGACCTATGACGTAGTTTCCCTCGCTTTTGTAGTTTTGAGGGTTTAGGTGACTATAGAGCCTAGGCTAGCTTGGGCGCCAACTTAGAGACTTCTTGAACATGTTAAGGCCTGAAAATGTTGTATGTATATATATGTATATAATTACTATCTAGCTAATTCTAGGGGGTTTTCTAACTGACATCTATACTCTAATAAAGGGTGGATATCTGTTTGTGGTTAATTGTTGGTGATATACATATTTGTAGTTGTTATATAACTATTTTACATGTTATTATTTGTCAATTGGTTATGAATGATCCGCTTATCAATCCAGATGTTAGATCAAACGTTTTAAAAAAATTACCTTGTAAAATAGCAACGTTTTAACAACGAATCAGGCTCATATAATAAATAATAGTTAAAGTAAGGAAAGTAAATTGGTAGTGCTTGATTTTTAGTATGATCATGACATACCGAAAATTAGGTCATTACACCGTGTGACCCTGGGTCTCCTTCCGCCGGATATTCTATTGCCTTATGTAAGAAAGGCTAGATTTTGGCATTTACTAGAGGTGAGGGATTTCGTGTTTGATAATTCCTCGATCTCTATATTTATTGAGCGGTGGATCCCCATGACTCACACGTTCCACTTTTCATGGGGTGAGGTCAGCATTACGCTCCACAATGCTGCCTACCACATTGGTCTGCGCACTGGTGGAGAGCTGATCGAGGATTGCACCAGAGACTTTCAACGATGGCATGGACACCCCACGTGGGAGTGGGTTGAGAATTTACTTGGCGTCAGGCCTCCACCACAGCCGGAGGGAGCGAAGCAAGTTTTCGGGGTGAGGATGACCTAGCTGAGGGATAAGGTTGCACACATTCCAGAAGGTGCAGCTCCAGATACACTCTGTCAGTACGTCCGGTGCTACTTGATGATGCTCATTGGGGGGTTTTGTTCACGGACAAGTTAGCTACACTTGTCCCTTTGAGGTGGCTGCCACTGTTGGAGGATTTTGACCGTTGCAGCCAATTGTCATAGGAGTTTACACTGCTCTGTCATATGTATCACTCATGCACTTGCGGCAAGGCATGATGTGATTGACATTGCGGGATGTATGCTACTTCTTGTCTCATGGATCTAGCATAGGTTCTCGTGTTTTAGTCTGGCGGGATATGATCTCGTCAAATTCCCACTTGCAGCTAGGTATATACATATTGTAAATATTAAGTTACGAACTAGTATACATTGAACACTTGTTAGCCATTATGGAATATAATCAACTAAATTTTGTTCAACTATTTTTATCTGCGTAGGTTGGCAGGACTGGGGCAACAAAGTAGAGATCTTCATGATGGCAGGATCCAGAGTCTACATCGCCGCATCGATGCCCTAACATTTGACTAGGTATGACCATTTTCGGGTTCTATATTTTTTCAATGCATTGGTATATTGTTTCTAAGTATGGTACTTTAACCTGATGTGAATAATTTTGGTTACACTTTACAAGGATCTCTAGATGCGTCAGATTGTGCTCGACTGGCTTATGAGTGATGCAGAGATTTATACATGGAGGATTGTCATCCCTATTGTCTGCTTTCACTTTGTTGAGTTTCATCACGTTGACAGAGTGAAGAGGCAGCTAGGGGACAGCAGCATAGGCCAGCGAATCTGGTGAACGTCGACAAGTATCTTTTCAAGACGACGAGGGAAGATAACACCTGGTGGCCCAACATGCATCGTGAGTGGTACAATCTATTCAGGGGTTGTTACCAGCTGCAGTACTTGGTTACGATCGATGGCCATCCGGACCTTTGTCCTATACAGGAGTACCTTACCTGGTGGCAGCAGGCTTGTAGATTCAGATTTTTGTCGGGGGAAGAGGTCTTTGCTGATCCCAGAGCAACAGCCCCACTGGCTGATATCCTCCCAGCGGCTCCGGGTTAAAGAGATGAGTTGCAGTTACCATAGGATGTCCCAAATCAGAAACGACGGGTGAAGAGACGACCTCGAGATGATTTTCGGAGACCGACACAGAGGTTATGTGATTAGCGCATCAGGCGGGATGGTGGAGATCCTCAGGGAGGTGGCAGAGATGAGCATTTGTCAGACGAGGAAGCTGAGTGTGCACGACAAGAGGATATACTTGAGGATCACATGACCGCTGCACATGCAGAGCTTCCGTCTAACGCATTCTTTGTTGAGCATGAAGCCGACATGGCTAGGACGCTTATCCCGGGTACCTCTATCTCTAGTCACCAACTGGCTGATGACACCGCCTGAGAGTAGGGCCAGTTTGACATTGGCTCAAATGTTCAGATAAACCTCGATGACATGTTCCAGATCGTCGTTGCGACTGGAAATGCGATGGATGAGTTGGCAGGTCGTTATTAATAGAGGAGAGACCATACTGACATACTAGGATCATCGAGCGATGTATCCGTTCAATATGGTCAGCACCATCATCATATTAGCAGACTCCACTGCCAGGCCACCACCAATATGGATCCATGCCATCATCGTATTACCAGACTCTACCTCCACCACCACAGCCACCTTTGTTGGGATTGGTTTGGCTACCACGTCCTCCGCCGCCACCCGTGCATGGAACATGTCCTCCACCTCCACCTGCGCATGGACCAGTTCCTCCACCACCACCACCACAACGGACACCCCCCACTACGAGCCACCCAGGTTTTTGTCCTTGTCCAGCCTGTTCTCCAAAGGTCTCTCATCCTCGTGAATGTGGAACTGGACACCATTTGAATCCATCAGGCGGATGATGTTAGGGTTTAGTATGGATTAGCTTTCTTTATGTACTGTACATTATGATTATGTATTACGATCATCAGTTATGCTTTTTTAGGTTATTATTCATGTATAAGTCTAGATATTATGATCATCAGTTATGCTTAGCCAATTGATACATCATGTATGCTTTTTACGTTAATGTTTTAAGTTGATTATTCATTAGTCATGCCTAACGTTAATGTTTTAAGTATATGTGAAAGCAACAAGACTAAAGAATAACGGATTCATTGAATAGAAAGATTGATTGTTTCATTACACAAAAGAGACAGACATAATAACTAAAAACACAGATTGTTTCATTATACATAGAACTTACAATCTTGCAATGCAAAGCCATAAACCTTAAACCGTCGGTCGTCATTGATCTGACTGCTGTGCGTTAAGACACCCTTGTCTCGTGTGTCCCTCTCCTCGGCATAGCCCACATCTCTTCTCTGTCTGCTCAACGGCATCCATCTCATTCCATAGCTAAGTAGATGCCTGTTTTCCGTTGCCTTTCATCGCATGACCGGGTTGGGCTTCAGCTGTGCACCATACCAAGGAGGCCATATCTTTTCGTCGGGTATCGGCAAAAACTCAATCTCATATACGTTGAAAACAGATGCCATCTTGTAGACGGGATCGATGAAATGCCCACACTCGATGCTCACAACTGCACATGCTGCCAAGGCATGTCGACATGGGTAATGCAATGATTGAAACAGATCGCAGTCACATGTACCCGCACTAAGCCGAACGCGATATCAAGTCTGCAACCATCCATCCACTGGCTCCGGCTCCTCGACACTGAACACCGATGCCCTCTGGTCACAATGGGTGACTCGCATCATTGGCAGGCTCTCCCTGTTCTTCTCTAGAGCTGCCAACAGCTGCTGTGAATATATCTGTCCACCCTTTAACTGAGCATGTGCTTCGCGACCTCTGCTCATAAATAGCTGTTGCAACCTCTCATACGTTGCCTGAACGATCGGAGCAACTGGAAGATTTCTCGTTCCCTTCAGCACCTCATTTATACACTCTGATAGGCTCGTCGTCATGTGACCATATCGACGACCTTCGTCACAATGCTACAGCCACAAATTCCCAAAACGACGAGCCCAATCCACCATGTCACGGGATAGTGTACCCAAAGAATCCAAGTACCAATCGCAACCCTCCTTGGTTAGACTCACGCAACATTTATAAGGTACCTCTTACCCTTGACTGATTTGTACCGTGAATTGAAATTTGAAGCCATGTGCCGGATACAGTAAGTAGGGGTGTGCATGGCTCGGCCCGGCCCGAAGACCCGGCCCGGTCCCGAACACTTTTGGGACTAATTTGGTGTGATTTCATCGGGTCTTGGGCCGGGTATGGGTCTCAAAAATAGACCCGGTCATTATTTCGGGTCGGGTCCGGGCCATAGCTCAGGTCACCCGAAATCGGCTCGTGGCCCGGTCATCATACATAATTAATATTTTGTGTTATTAGTGATGAATGATGGCTATTATTATGTGAAATTTAAGTATTGTAAACCTTAATATTTTGTATTACTAGTCATTATATATAAGACTATAAGTTAATATTTTATATTTAAAATGCATAAGACTTTAGACTAATGCATAATCTTGTGTTATTTGTATTGATTTAAATATTTGGTGTTATTAGGCAATATTAGTATTGATTATGGTTATGCTTTAATTTTAGAGAAAAGTTGGTTCTTATTATATTTTTCTAAGTGAATTTTACCATGTCAAATAATAGTTGGAGTCTTGGAAATTTGGATATTTTTACATGCTAACTTACAAGAAGGTATCAAGATAATATAATGTTAACGGCCCGGTTTTCACCCGATTTTTACCCGGTATAATCGTGGCCCGAAAGTGTATAGGTTTCATTGGATTTAGGGTCGGGTTCGGGTCTAATAAATAGACCCGGTATATATATCGGATCGGGTCTGGGTCACATCAAACCCAGTTTCACCCGGCCCATGCACACCCCTAACAGTAAGCATGATATGCCGACGGAGGATTCCATCCACTGTGAGGTGCATTAAGCGCAGTGCGAATGGCATGCAATCTATCTTATATGATAAGGATGCCAGGCTACGGCGTCACATGTCTCAAATTCGAGAGGAAAAATGACAATGACTCCGTTATCTCCGACTTAACTAATGCGAAAGCTATGGGAAGAATATTGTTGTTACCATCTTGAGTCACAACAATTAACAGTACATCCCCGTGATTTTCGTACAAGTGTGTCCCGTCCACAAATGCAAAAGGCTTACAATGTTTAAATGCTTCAATGCATGGAGAAAATGCCAAAAAAATCTAATCGAACTGACTCCACTCTCTGTCAACCATGTCCCTGTTATAATAAGGAACAACAACGCATTCGTGAATCATACTGGGGAAGCACTCATGCAAAGCTTGTAAGAGCGCAGGTATTCAGTTGTACGACTCTTCCCAGCGATCTTGACAATCAATTTTTACTTCACCATCCACACCTTTCGATACAAGGCTTGAAATGGTAACTCTGATGCACCACACTTTACAACATGAGGATAGACACCGACGGATCAGTTTTTATCATAGATAACACGACCTTGCAAATCAAACCACTATCCAACTGAGCATGGTCTTGAGACGTGGTTGGTACTAGACGAATACGTGCTCCACCGAACTTCCGCACCTCCTTATGAATTTCTCGTGGATGTCAATTTTTAGCAAAACACAAAATTAACATAATAGATTCTAATGCATCCAAAATAAATCGTAACATATACCAGTAATTCAAGTTCTGGCGTAGTGCCACACGAAAACTCCATGGACAACTGTTGGTAAATTGCTTACATCGACAGTGGTATTTAAATCTATTTGACTTTAACACTATGTACTCCGCATTCCATCGAATACTATAGTTCTTCACCGCCATTAGAACTGCTTCACTGTTCCTGAACCTATGGCCAACTCGGAATTCCACACCACAATCCGTATTGTAATCCTCCCTGTCACCGCCATTCAGAAGATCGTCGGGCTACATTGCGTCCAAGTACAATGTCTGATAATGGTTAGGAACATTCGACAGTCGAAGAATGGCCAAAGGGGGAGGCAAGAGAAACCTGCCAACACCGCTGGTGGGAGTCTTCGACACATACTCATCTTCGGAAGCTATATCGCTAGAGGACCCGGACCCGACAACATAAGTTGAATAACCCTCATTGTCATCCTCGTTGGCACTATTCATGAGCCTGGGCGTAGTGGATCGGTGTGGCCTCGAGTGGGACAACATCAGGACTCGAAGGACACGGCCCACCACCAACAACTACGTCACGGATCGCAGCATACAACCCCATCACATGTTGCGGCATTAGCCGTGCATGTACGTCGAACATTACCCTCACATGCTGATCTCCATCAATCCAAAATAACCAATTGGTAAATCTACTGTTCGGAAGCGCGTGTAGAGATCTCGCCCGACCTCCTTGGTACCTATTCTTCCCCCCATATTGCTCAGCATGACTGTCTTTAGCACATGTAGAGTATCAACCCAGTTAGTACGCAACATGACAGTCTTATCAGACTTAAAAATCACCCCCTCATCACCGTGATTGACTATCCCATTGGAGTAAACAAAAAAGAATTTATTATTCTCCATCAAAACAAAAAGGAATGAAGAGAAAGAAACTATTCCTTTGTGAATTGTGGGAGGGATTGTATTGGGATGGGCTTTATAAATAAAGTTATTCTCCAACTTATCTTGGATACAAAGACACGTGAACCATAATACACATGTCCCAACACCTGAACCATAATACACATGTCCCAAGTGCTAAGACAAAAAATGACCATTGCCTGTATCTCGAATGCCGAGGGTGAAATTATGGTAGTGTATATATCTTGGATGCTAAAACCTCATTCGCTTTTTGCGCATATCTTGGATACTCAGTATCCAATCTCTGCCCTAATACATATTCCAGGTGCATCTAGAATATAACTCGACATCACCCAATCACAGAACGAAATCCCAGACGCCAAAATATGTTCGTTTTTGGGTTGTACCCTCAGCATCCAAAATGTCTCGTAATAAAATTTTGTAAATATCTCACTATTTATGCATTTTCGTAAATAAAATATTTATTTTATTTAAATAAAAAAATCCGCAATTTTGGCATTACATTAAGTTTTCATTCATTCAAAACAATCATGAGCATGGCATCGGAATCCTCTGCTCAAACTCAACCAAATTGACAAGTTCAGCAAGAGCTCCCATAGCTGCCACTCCCCCTCTCTGCAACAAAGAAAGTGCCAGTTCATGTTTATGCCATCTGCATAATCCGTGCGCCAATTTCCTCAGCGTCTCCACCTTCACTTCTCGAATCCACGCTGGTGCATACGTAATCATAAACCCCACCAAACTTGACACATAAGTTTTCCATGTAACAGGGTGGCAACTGAGTGAAATCTTCCTCTCCATTACTTCTGCCAAGAAGTCCAAATGGACCCCGACCGTGCGGTTCCTTCGAGAGAATGTCCATGATGGTAACTTGGCACCAACACCCCATATGAGTGACCCTGAAAGTATTAACAGGTATGCCATAGCATAACCCTCAAGAATGTGACACACAACACTATCATTGTTATGCTTCACATCCCTTGATAGCAGCCAGGTAGGAATAGTTTCCTTGTACAATTCCTGAACTAGTAGTATACCACCCGCTGCACATAAAAGGCTCGCCCCGAGCATTGCAACTTCTTTGGTGCTTTGCATGGCTAGGGACAATGATGGTGATGGTTCACTAGATTTTATGCGAGAGGCCGCACTTGCCCTTGTGCCGGCTAATTCATTAGAATATTGTGTAACAAGGTCTACGATTACATCAGTTAGATACCTCACATTGTGTATATTTCGACAAGACCGAATAAAAAGGAAACCTGGAGCTACATAAGGATAGGAACCATGGGCTGAGAAGGTGCTCCCCATCAGACCATTCATGCGACATTCGGCAGTTAGCTTTGAGTTTGAAATGCACAATGTTCCAAGAAACGAGGAGAAGCAACTTCTCAACAGCTGGGCAACCGAAACTTTATTGTGTCTGAACACAGAACGTGCACATGACACAACAATGAAGTTGTGCCAGCGGCGAACCTTTTGTGCCCAAAGAGAGCCAATTATAGGCATGCTAGGCAAAGGGCAACCTGATGCACAATTTTCCAAAGCCGCTCCAGTAATGGAATGCATGTATTCCAGGTTCTTGTCGAGTTTGAAAGTGATGGATAAACTCACAAGCACTGCCATTGGTAGAGGAAGCATTACTGGTGAACCATCTGCCACACAATAAAGATGTCAAGTAATGAAAATGCCTTTGATTGTTCAATCTAGAGTATCCTTATTAGGAAAGATAAGGAAACAATCAAGTATGCAGATGTACTTTAGTTTTGCCAATGGCAGCAAGCCAAAAACATGTGCATGGTGGATGGCATTGTGGTCAATAAAGGAAGCATTATGAGGACATGTTAAAAAAAAATCAGACTACCTATTATGATACATACATAAATGAACAGGACTGACAAATCAATATGAAAACAATCCAATGGATAGACAAAGTGACAATTTTTTTTAAGAAAAAAAAAAATAGGGCAGCCCATGCACAAGACTCCTACAATGAGGGGTCTTGGGGAGGTCCATGTGTGCAGCCTTTCGACCTTATTTCTGGGATTTGATCCCATACTCTACATGTCACATTGCAGCAACTTTACCATTTCATTGAGGCTTACTCTCACAAAATTTGCTTTTCTGTGTCAATAATTAATTAGAACATTGATGGAATGCTAAATTGTAATTAGAACATCTGCTTTCAATTTCCTAATGTATGCAATGTTTTTTTCTAGGACTTGGCATGGAAATTAGTAGAATTCAAACAGGTAAATAGAGTATTTAATTTAATCAGCAAAGTACCGGAAGAATGACCGGGAACATCGACGCCAACAGAAGTTAGTATAGTTTTTATTTCTGACTCAATTGATGGAAGAAGTGCTGCTGGACTAGGCCAATCTGTTCCATTCATTAGAACTGGTTTCCATACCCCACGAGTAACTTCTGAAGTAAAGTAATCCATAATGGCTGTGAGAGAAGCTGGGAGAAAATCAACAAGGTCTCTCAGACCTGCAATTGAAATGGCACGTAATAGATACCATGATACAATGAGGTCAGAACCAGAAACAGAAAAGGCTACCTATCCAATTAACTTTTGTCTGAATCAAGGGAACCAACTTTTTGGTGTATTAAGTGCATGGACAATTGATTAATACTTGTTTCCAAATTATCCCAATATGTTCTCAGTATTTTAAATCATAATGAAATGGTAACAGAATTTATTACACTGGCTTTGACAAAATCAGGCCAAAAGTTTAAATTATTAAAAAATAGAAAATTTGACCAAAAACAATATGAATCAGCAAGTTCATTTAGTTTACATGATTCAGTGATCAATCACTAAAGGGGCACTAGAAGGTAGGACAAATTTGACTGAAACAAAATCTGGATTGATGCATAGGAAAAGCCAACCTGTTGTCAAGTCCCGTGATGAAAGCCTCCCATGAGCACAAGCAGTTAAAATTGCTTCAAGGACAAAAGGAAGAACTTCTAGTACTTCCCATGCAGGAAGAACAGGTCTTTGAAAAGCATCTTCACCACATGCATTGCTGCTAGTTGGCGATGAAGAAGAATTACTCGATGAAATCACACCTTTGGATATCCTCTGGTAAATCATGCTTAGGATCAAATTTGCAACTTGATGATTTCCAGTAGAAAGGCCAGAAAGGGATGAAGCAACGCAAGATTTTTGTTGACAGTACCAGGCTCGTAATTTTGGAAATGAATCAATATATACAGGTTTTACAGATACGGAATCAGATGTATTGCTTTTTAGCTTTTCTTGTGAAGAGATAATGCAGTTATTGTGCAATGACAAAAGATACTCCAAACCTCCAATTGCACCTCTGCCATCAGTTGCAAATTGGTCAAGAGGGGGCCTAGAGAATTTCCATAAGCGAATAAGGAAAAGAAATGCCAAAGAAAAAGCCATGTAAGGAGATGCTGAAGGTTCATTGCTAGTGCTATTTGATGTTGGTTTCACTGAGCCAAATGCCTCACATAATGGTAATAAAGATGCCGCAACTGTGGGAATCTACACAAAACAACCCTTGATAGAGTTATTGACATTAAGATGTGGCTAGAAAAGAAATTCAACTTAAGAACGGTATGTTTATACTAAATGCTTAGAAATGGGAAAGGAACTATGGATGAACTATCTACAGTTGCTTTTAATAACTTAAAATCAATTTATATCAACTTTAACGCTGCCTTTAAGAATTTCTCTCTTTCTATCTACTATCTATACTTCTCTTCTCTACTACTTTCATTTATATCTCCAGAATAATTCTCTTAAATCTTTGCTTGAAATTCAAAATTGAAATTGATTTAAGAATGTAATGTCAGTTCCATTTGGCACAAGAGCTTAAATTTTGGGAGAGGCTTGGATAGATCTCCTCTCCCAATCTCAAGTCCTTACAACTCTGACATCCCACCAATCACCCCTCCCCTTGTCTATATTCCTCGCACCCAACTATTGTGTATCTTAGCCCAGATTGCATAATTATAAATCCTTTCCCTCACACTCACCCACACACTGGAAACATGCCTTACCCCGCCATTCTTTTTAATTCTATCCTCTCAAGTAGGGGGGGGAAATAGTAGATTGAGTAATACATTAGAATAAGGTGAAACAATATTACCTGGGATAATGTTTATAGGAGAATGGGATTTACTAAACTAATAATCACCATTCACCGGGGTCCCAATAGTGCAATGCATAAAATTAAGAATTTGATAGTCAAATTCGTATTTCAAGCACATGTAAGGCCTAATAGTTTCAACAGGCTGCCAACTGCCAAGTGAACCCCCAAAATTTTATGTCGTCATTAATATATGGAGAAAAAAAAATCCAAAAGGATTATCATGCTCATACATCAATTAAATTAATTATAAAACATAATTCACTTACTACACCATGCAATGATAGTATGTGAACTGTATCAACAGAGGAAACTCCATGGAGGACAGCACTTAGCATGGACATATTATTGATCAAGTGGCTCCAAGATCCAGAATGAGTGAAAGGTACAGAAGAAGCAAGAAACTTCACCACAAAGTGGACAACATGTTCCTGCCAGGAAGAAAAAAGTTTGACTGCAGAATAAATACATGACTATAAGTCTATAAGGATACAACAGTAATAAGATTACTATAACAAGATTAGGAGTATCATCACAGAATAACCTAGAATCCAATAAAACCAAAAGACAGAATAAGGGTTTTGAGCAGTGTTTTTCACTGAAGAGTTTGTGCAAGTTAAGACATAATACAGAGTACCTAGTATCCAGACAGCAAAGTACCAAAAAAAAAGGTTGAAATTTTGTTTCCAGCTTAGGAGGAAAAAGAGAAACAGTATGCTCAGTCCCAGTGAAACTTGCATCCAGGTCCAAGATTTTTTTTTTTTTTTAGCTTTTAGGTGAAAGGCCAAAGAGAAACAGTATGCTAAACTACTCAATGTCTAAATGTCCCCCTATAAAAACTTAAGATGTTAGATAGATGAAATCATAGTTTTTATATATTAATATAATATAAGAAATATACATTCAAGAGAATGCCTAAAGCACATATAATATAAGCAACCATACTATGAAAAGGACCTCCAATTTCAATATGGTAAGATTTGTCACCTGAATATACCATCCATGAATGAGGGATGCACCACAAAGAATCTTTGCAGCAGCAGGCTTTTCCACCTCTGATCCATTTATTGCAATATAGTATAACTTCTCTATCTCTGCCAGGCTAGGACAAAAGAAAAATTGTGAAGAACATTTATCAGCAGTTTAGATAACATCAAAATGAAATCATATTACATAATAGTAAACCTTGAGGCAGGGGTCTCAGTGAGCGAATTTATAAGGGAACCGTTTAATGGTGTTCCTTCCATAAATGTTAACCACGGCGATTTTTCAAGTGGAGATGAATCTGACAAAGATCTCGCTGAAGTAGAGACATAACCAGGCCAAAAGTACACTGATGTATCTATTAAATTCCTTGCTATGCAAGCTTCCACTATGAGATGCCTCAAGTTGCCGCCTGAAAGCTATCAATTACTTTAGTACTATCATAGAGATATGGAGGCAAGATAATGAAGAAGTGCCAAGTATATGATATTAATCCTTTTTCACAGTAAATAATGCAGATGGAATCATGGAAGTAGAGATCAAGTTCACCAAACCAACCTGCTTTTACATTGGTATTAGCATGAATGCCAGTGGCAGATTCACTCTTTTCATTCATAGAACTATAAATGAAGCTTGCTGCTTTTCTAGCTGCCTGGTTGGATGCATCTACAACCAATGTGGGAGGGCAAAGGAGGCTGGAAAAGTGCCCAAGGACCTGAATAGATGAAATCAGTCCAAGTTTCCTAGAACCATCACTCTTCCTTTCATGACCATATCCAGTTTCCAGAGGCACTTGAACAGAAGAAAGACTATGTTCGGAGTCATCATTTAGAACATTTGCAATGGCCAAGGGGACAATAGACAAAAGCATGCTCATACGGGCCTCAAGATGGGGAATAGGGCCTTCAGGAGGATCTCGGTCCTGCAATAAACCAAGGGAGAGAAATTTAATTATTTGTTAATTCCTACCATAAAAACAAAAGATTGATGTGGATCAATCTCAACTCGCTGCACAAGACGAAGGGCTGAAAGCCAAACTGCTAGAAAAGTTTCTTGCCAGCTAGCTTGGTTAAATTTTTGTAATGTCTTGATTGATTCTGCAAGTAGGTCATGAATATTAGGAAAGGCTTGAAACCACATAAATTTCCTAAAACATATTGTTCATAAATGATAAACAATAACAGAAAAAAAAAAATTAAATCCAATGAAAACTCTGTCAGCAGATGTACCTGTAAGCACAATAATAGCTGACTTTGTCGGAATCTGTTTAGAATCCATAGAGTTTTCCATATAAATATCAAGAGGAACCCAGCAAGGAGACTGACAATATGAGTAGTTGAATCTCAATGATGCCATATTTTGTGATCCAACATCAACAAACTTTCCAACAATCTGATTCTTACTTGGGCCATAATCGAAATGAGAAACTGCACGGATGTTTGCAGACACTTTTTTTAGAACTTGACTTACTGATATTAGCTCAGCTGAAGTCAATTCAAGAGATTCGAGAAAATGAAACCTCTGTAGGAGGCAATTGAATTTTTCAGGCCTATCATCCATGATGAAACACAAAAGAGGGAAAATAAATTTGTCAATTACACAGCACAATTCCTGGAAATCAAGTGAATATATGCACATAAAACTGATGACAAATGTTGTATTTTAAAAAATTACACACTATATGTTACTCTCATATGTAGTCAAACAAGAAGTTAAACTGGTCTAGAGTTGTTGTCTTACTCTTATAGCAGCAATATTGTAGTGTAAAAAGAGTAAACTATTTAATTGGGCTGCTGAACAAAAGTGGAAAAATATAAATAGTGGGAGAAAATACATGTTCAAGAGAACAGACTGCAGAAGAACCACTCCTTTTTTGCTTTCAGTTAGACTTTCCAATATCTCTAAGGCCAAAATGGAATTTTTCTTCCTTATCTGTTCATGATTTTCACCTTTTTCAAAACTGTGGGTCACCTTATGATCAATTTCCATATACTGGTCACCCATAGGGACTAAACATGATCTTTCACTAGTGGATACTTGTAAACCCCAGTCGTTTAATGTGCTATCAATCAAAGCAATGATAATGCTGTAAAAGAACAGCACAAAGATATGTCCCAATTCCAGATCGCGGATATTATATGTTTCAGAAAGCTGAAGTGCAACATCAATAGAATTTATTATCCTGTAAGACAGGAAAGCTATTGTTAGAATTAACACAATTAACCAATATTTCCATCAGACCATAAATTGAGCAAAATACCAAGATTAGAAAAAAGATAATATAATCACTTTAAAAAGATAACCGTCTGTAACAAAGCCTTCAATTCAATTTTTAACGTGTAAAATTTTTCAAATGTAAGAATGCTCCTATAAAAATAAAGTGCATGTTGCAAGGCAGCCCTTTAGGATCCCAAACACATTAGCAGCACCTCAATTCTTAGCCTTAAGAAGTAAGTCCAATATTATAATGATAAATGATAATGGTAATAACAAAAACAACAATGGTAATAGTAACTGGTCCAACACCTAGCATTCACCAAAAGCTAAAAAACACAGTAAAACTGAAACAACAACAGAACAACGTATAGGAACTAGGAATATTGTCAAAGTCAAACCAATCCAATCAAGTATCACACATAACAAACACGATAACAAAAAAGCCCTTTATAGGCAAGTAAACCCACAATATGCAATTATTATCAATTTCACTAAATGCTACCATCCAAATGCACAATTAACATGTTTAAACCCATTGTTCACTTACTAAACTCTGAATTTTCTAACAATGAGGCTACTTTAATCATGTTTTTACTCCATGCATGCATTTAAAACTAGATAGTTATCTGCATTATCCAAACAAGGTAGTAATTAAACCACAACATACTAGAACCTAACATGAACAATTTTAAAAAATAAATAAATAAAATAGGGTTTATCAAACAAGTAGATTAAAAAAAAATTAGAAGGTACTACATGCATTGAAAACTAACAAAACTTTCTCACATTCAAAATTCCAAACACAAGAACATTACTTGAGCTTCGTTGAAGGTGTTTCCACAGTGGCGGGATCGAAGGTGAAGGCGTGTTGCACTAGTAGTGCAAGGAAGAGCGCGTGAGCCTGAGGGTGAGAATGTCGGTGAGGAATGACCCTAGAGGAGAGTAGAGAGAGTAGCTGGAGAGGGAACAAGAGTCGCGAAGAGAGCGCGTGGTGAAGAAACTTCCAGAGCCAAGGGTGGTTGTTATCGAAGCAGAGGTGTGAGACGAGCAGGTGAGCTAAGTCGGGACTCGGCAGGTGGAGTCGGAGGGAGTTGAGGAAGTCGACAAGTTCGATGACGCACGCGCCGGGAGGGCGGTGGTGGCGGCAGCAGTGGTTGAGGAAAGTCAGAACCGTTTCCTTGGTTTCT
This sequence comes from Arachis hypogaea, assembly GCF_003086295.3. Taxonomy (NCBI): domain Eukaryota; kingdom Viridiplantae; phylum Streptophyta; class Magnoliopsida; order Fabales; family Fabaceae; genus Arachis; species Arachis hypogaea. The sequence continues at coordinate 111,298,363 of NC_092039.1, read as the reverse complement.
TGGTCCATTCCCGGGTCGGTTCCCGTGACCATGGCCATTGGTGGCGCTTTGCGGTGCTATTTCAGATACGTGGGTTTACTTTCTTAAGTAAGTGTATATGGTAAATTATTGAAATTAAAAGATTAGTTGTTGGATATATTAGTTGTTGGCAGTTGCGGTTGATATAAACGTGGATCAATTTTTTATTTTTATGGGTATTTTTTATAAAAAAAAAAAAGAAAATAAGGATACGTTTTGGGGCTAATTTTTAAAAAAATATTATTTATATATTAAAATTAATCACAATGTATTTATGTATTAAAAATATTATTTATACACTATTTTTTATATATATTTTATATTTTAAAAATATTATTTATATATTAAAATTAGTCATTATGTATTTATATAAATACATATATTGTTTAATTTATTTTTAATGTATATTTTATATTTTAATATATACTTTGTACTAGTTGCTGTTTTTAGTATATACTTAATATGATTATTTGTGTATAAATAAATGTGTAGTTTAATTTATTTTTAATATATATTTTATATTTTAAAATATATTATATACACTAGTAACTGATTTTTATGTATCAATAGTATAATTGATTTTTTTTTTGTATGGATGAAAATGATGTGATATGCATTATTATTGAAAGGGTTAGAAATTATTTGAGTGCCATTAAGTTATTGAAAAAAAATCAATAAAAAAGATTTTTTTTTAAAGCATGTGTGGTAATTTTTTAATAATAAAAATAAAAATACTAGAAAAATAAAAAATTTTAAAAGTTATCATTTATATATTTTTTAATTATTTAAAAAATATGATTTTCACATAATAAATAAATAAATAAATTATATTATTGTACTCAAACATAATTGATAAATAAAAAGATATTTTTTATACAAAAACATCTAAATATAAATTTTTTTTGTTTTTCTAAAATATTTTAAAAAAATAATTAAAATTTGTTTTTTATTAGAAACTCATCCAAACAAATCCTTAGTGTTTCTTTTTAATATGAGGTTATTTTTTTTAAAGTTGTTATATATTATACAAATTGAACAGTCCGATTTGTGGAGAGGCAAAAAGAAGATAAAATCGGAGGGTCCAATTTTTTTATTTTTTATTTTTTGAAAAAAAAAATTGGAGGATCCGATTTTAATATTTTAACTTTTTTAATATTTTAAAAAGTCAAATCAAAGGATCTAGATTTAACTTTAATAATATTTAATTTCTAAACATAAAAATCGAAAAACCTGATTTTTATATTATAACATTTTTTATTTTTTAACAACAAATTGGATCCACCTATTTGAGAAATTGTCATACTAATATGATACACTTTTCTACATCATACTTTATAATATACGTATGTCTCTTCCATTCTAAAATTAAAAAATGACGTTTTGGCCTATGTTTTCATTTTATCCATTTATAAAAAAATCCAAAAGTCTAGTCAATAATAGATTTACTTAGTAAAAATCGTTAATTCTTTATGAAAATACTAATTTATTCTCATTTTATCCTTTATTTTTCTATCTGACCAATTTCATCCAATCCCACTGTCACCATCCAACTTCATTGCTGCCACCCCTCACCCACCGTCAACAACATCATCAATATTGCCATTAGCATCATAAATAAACCATCACACCCCATTTTACCATTATCTCCTCTCACCCTCTCACCTATTGCCATCATCATCATCATCATTGTCATCATTAAGATCATTGCCAACACTATCACACTCCATCCCATATATGTTGTCCTTAACCTACTGCCACCATCCTAACTTCTATCGTCAAACACCCAACCTAACTTCATAACCATCGCCACCCATTAAAAATCATCATTACCAAAAATACTAGATTAAAAAACATAAATTTAGAGGAAGAAACAAATCAAAATAGAGAGAGAGAGAATGATAAAAGGATGTAGATCTAGATGGAGAGAAAGATTGTCTGAAAAAAAGGAGAGAGAGAGAGAAGATTAAAAAACATAAATTTAGAGGAAGAAACAAATCAAAATAGAAAGAGAGAGAGAGAGAGAGAGAGAGAGAGAGAGAGAGAGAGTGATAAAAGGATGTAGATCTAGATGGAGAAAAAGATTGTCTGAAAAAAAGGAGAGAGAGAGAGAGAGAGAGAGAGAGAGAGAGAGAGAGAGAGAGAGAGAGGTTGTGACAATAGTGAATTTGTGGGTTGTTGTTGTTGATGGTAAGAGTTTGGTAAAAGGTGATGATGAAAGTGAAAGAGGGTGATAATATGGTGAAAATGAAGATGTTAACGATAAGGGTGATGATATTGATGGTCGTGGTGGTAAGCAAGGAGTGACAGTTACGGATTGCAGTTAAGGTTTGTGGTGGTTGTGGATAACGATGATAATAATGATGTTGATGTTGATGTTGATGTTAGTGATGATCAATAAAGAGTGATGCCAATAGATGAAGAGAGATGACAACAACAAATGAAAGACAGTGACAATAGGATGGGTGGGGGAAATGATGGTGGGGTGAGGGGTGATTGTGATGATAATAGAGAAATGTGAGAGTAGAGTTAGTAATTTCATAAGAGAATATGAAGATATATTAGTAATTTTATACAAAATTAATGGTTAATTATTGACTAAACGTTTTGATCATTTTGTCAAATAAAATATATATTTTAAAGCTCATTTCATCGTTACCATTTTTTAAAAGTCATTTGTTCAAGACTAAAATAACTATTTATTTGAAAAAAGTATATACAACTAAAATAAAAATGTTAGGAAGAGGCGATGCATCCATTGCAATTACATTCCGTAGATAAATACATAATTTTAGAAAAATAACTAATTTGATACTCAAAAGATCAATCAATGTCTTAATAAGTTAATCACAATGTATATACAAGACTCAAACTCTACAAAATGCTTTATGGATGATAGAAATATAGAAGCTATCACTTAAAAGCTTCAAGCAGGAATCGAAAATGTATATAGAAAATATAGCAACACTACAAGAAAAACACAGAGTACCGTCAGAAAATATCAGCCGGTATAAACTTTGCTGGTAAATATTTACCATCGGATTTATTGCGTCTGACAGTAATTACCATCGAATTTTCCGACGGAATATAATAAAACAAAAACAGATCCTTCGTCGACATTGATAGTAACATTTGGCGCCACTTCGTATGATTTTCTGCCATATTATCGGCAGATTTATCTGATGTTGATACCGGTGGAAATGTTATTTAAACCTTTTTTTAAAAAATAATGGTACCGTTGGAATATTCCAACGGTAATTTCGACGGTAGTGTTTTTTTTAATTTACATTATCTTTTCCCGTCCATTTCTAGTGTACCCTAATAATTAACAATTGAAATAGTGCTTCAAACCTGATGTGAAATACAAAAAATTTAAATTACAAATATCGAATGATGGTAACTGAAATATCTGAAATAATACTAATTATATTACGTTCACAAAACTATGTTTAAATTCATCGAAACATATATTACAAATACGCAAAGTTTCTTAAAAAAATACATATCACAAAACTATGTTTACATTAACCCTAATCAAATTCATCTTCTTCTTCCTCTGGTTCATCATTCTCGTCTTCGGATGTAGTTTTCTAGTTATCATCGAATTCGTCTTCAATTCCTCTTCTTCATCGCCATCGATTCTGTCTTCTTCTTGAAAATCGTCATCCTCTGCTGGAAGTATGTCGACATCTAGTCCAAGGTCAATGATGTCATCATCCATAACAGCAGACCGAAGGAATATCGGCTCATCGGTATCAATCACCCTAAACCATAGCTGCTAAATTCTAAATCCTAAATCTTAAGCAACAAACTCTAAAACTTAACCCCCAATCCAAAATCCCTAAACCCTAACTTAAATCCTATACCATAAACCCGAAACTACAAACCGAAACAAAAAATACTAAATAAATAACTTTAACCATAAACACTAACTCATAAATCCTAAATCATAAATCACACTTCCTAATTTATCAACAACAAACACTAATTTTATAACTCTAAACCCTAAATAATATCATACATAGTAAAGTATTAATAAAGATATTTTGTATCACTTTTCTAATTAAAAATACTAAAACTTCAATAATCATTTTATACAATCCTTTAAATTAAAAAATTTCTACTATAAAATCCTCATATTTTAAAATGTCAAATCTAATAATTTAATGAGTCAACGACTTTCTATTATTTTATACCAGTGATGGCCCAATACCACGATTCTCATTAAGACCATTACTACATTTTTTTTCTCTTCTAGCTAACCAAAAACAAGCAAATCCCTCCTTTACCAAAAATATGGAACCTTTATACTAAAATGGACAAAATCATAATGACTTTCATTAACACGTAATCCCTCATCTGATTTTATACATCATGTCCAACACATGCTACAACTTCAGCGAAAGGAGCAAGACTCTACCAGATGCTGCCACACGCCTGTGAAGACACTACTACCACACATCACCCGTCTAGTTGGTCCAGATCATTTTATCACATGTTGAAAACTAATCGTTACATCACAGCAGCAATGACCTTTTTCTGTCCCACACACTATTTGTCTTGATTGTGATTTGTGAACAATATTATAAGGAAGGCCAGTGCTAATGTGCTGAAGCCAAATTTCTTCTGCATGTGAGGAAAAGCCGTGGAATGGTGGAGTGAACGACGTGTGGTGATGCTGTGAAAGCACACGTAGACAGTGTCTGCAATCAGAATTGATGATGCAGGGGATTTGTCGGTAATAGATTAACTGGGGGAGGATGATTACAAGTTAATAAAGATGAGTTGAGAGTTGGGCTTTTTGGCCATGATGGAGTACACATTTTTTGTAACCCTAGGTTGTTTATGGATTATTTAGACAAAGTAAATGTTAAACTTGTTGTTTTTGTAGGTTGGACTGGATTATTATGATTTTTTGTTGATCAACAGACTTTGGTTGGAGGCGTTGAGAAAAAACAAATAGCAAATATGTTTATTGTTTGAAATTAAAAAAAAATAATGCATTTAGTGTTTAGTTTACACCCAAATAGATGTTTTAGTAGAAAAATAATGCAAAATATGTTTATTAGAATGTATAATTTTTAATAGTATAATTTTATTCTATGACATAACTAGTGCAACGGAGACTTGACTCCAAGCTAGGGGTGTTTTCTTGGCACCCCCACCCTCACCCCACGGTTGGGTCTGCTAGGGAATGCGATGATTGTGGGTGGAAGTTCTTTGTCGACACAACTACATACAATGCAAGTACGATCATGTCATGGTACACGGTTGGAGGCAGGTAGCGGCCGTTCAACAAACAAATCATCGCTCAATGGTGAAGTAAAATCGTTGGTTACATTTAGACTTTTCTGTTGATATCCATTTATTTTTGTAATGTGCATGTCTGTTTTCCTATTCTGAGTGGTCTATTGTGGTTCCTGTTGTTGCGTTGCAGGGAAGGCGGTTGAACGAGACATAGCGGGGGTTGATTTTGTTATCACGAAGATATGAAACTGTATCTTATTTGAGTTTGTTCCCAGTTATGTCTTGATTACCCGGTCTTTACCAGGTGTGAGTCCTACTCCCAAAATGGCAAGCAACTACGTGGTTTTTAGGTTGTGCTTTAGTCTCAGCAACATGGTATCAACTGGGTGGTAAATGGATGTTTTTCCGAGGATGAAGCGAAAGCAAGGCAAGATGCTACCTTTCAAATGTTGGAGAAGGTGTTGACCATGACGGGAAGGGCAATTTGCTGCAGCGTGTTGATGGTTTAGAAAGACAGGTATCCACTCCACCATACCACAAAATTTGTGAGCTTCAGGTTGAGAACCATAGGATGCGGTCTGAACTCCAAATGTTTCACGAGATGTTCGAAGAGTAACTATTAGATTTAGTTTAGGTTAGTTTACATTGGATTAGAGTTGGTGGTTTAGTTTATATTGTTAACTGTGTTTACGTTATGTTATTTGAACTTGTTTGGTGCTTCATTTTCAACTAAGGTATTTTGTATGCAATCATGCTACTTGTTAGTCACCGTGAGTATGTTTGTATAACTGGTGTATGAAGTATAATTATGATTATGTAAAATTTTTGTAAATTTTAATATGACTTTTGGTTCATTTCCTTTTATCTTTAAAATTTCTGTCAAGAAATCATTCAAATATAAAGTTGACAAGACTTGATGCTGAGACATTTAGCTTTAAGTTCTTTTTTGTAAGAGTTCAGTTCAGTAGCCATGTCACTCTTTCTTTGAATTTTTTAACATGGCTACTTGGACTATTCATTCAACCTCTAAGCTAAATAGGTGGAAATGTAGACACTATGATTTTTTAGCTTTAACTTGAAGTGGGCATTTAGGTTAGTGAATCTACATTTGATTTGGCTGAGAATGAATTTTATTTTTCTAACTAAATCTTTTGTCCAACCTTACTTGACCCCTAAGAAGTAGGCCATAATTACTGGAACATTGACTGGTGTATAGTTTGCCAGTGACAAGCCTTATCACTTTCAACTCATTTCTAGAATGTGTAATTTTATGTCTTTGTTCTATTGGAATGAATTTAGGGTAATATTTTCTATTTTTTTTTTGTACTTAATTGAGTTTATTTGTGAAGATTGTACTTTTGTTTCTGGTTTTCATGATTAGGGATATTTTTCTTTAGTCTTTTTTTTCCTTGCTCATGAAAATAAACATCATGGCTTTTGTCTTTGGGTCTTAAAATTAAAAAGAGTGATAAATATGAGGTTGGATATGACTATTTATAGTTATTTATTAATATCTATAGATTGGGCTGTCTATAATTTTTTTTGTGCTAGACCTTTTCATGACCCAAACTATCATTTTCCCATTTGAAGCTACATATTGCCAATTGACGATTATGTTAATTAGCTGCACCTGTTTAATATATTGAACAAGTAGGTGTGTATTAATTTAATTAATTTAAGGGACTGTTTTGAGATTCTTAATGTGTTGATCTCTCTTTTTACACATACTTGATTATTTTTAACTTTCAGGAGAGGATAGTTGGCCTTTTTTCGTGAAACAAATGTTGGGCCCACTTGGTAAGTTCTATCCATATTTCATTGTCTTAAACTTCGTGAGTGAAATTAGAAAAAAAATTTGACAATCCAGCCATTATATCTTTGTCAGCCACGTGCCACATGTGTGTTTGATTAAAAAAAGTTGGTATATAAATGGCAGGCTTCCCCAGCACACGTCCTTTGTTAGATGTATATTTTTTACTCCAAACAGTAGTGTCACCTGTGACAATATCATTTTACAAGGAAACAAAGCATGGAAAGCACTACGAAAGAAGGTCTAAATGCTCCTCACATGAGTCAAAGGATCATTTGGTGCCGATAGAGGAGCCCGTCAGCGGTGTCGACGACCAGATCAAGAAGGAATTGATTACCATAATAAGGGTGTATGTTCTCTTTGTACATAAACCTACCAATGTACTCTATTGCATGCTACGAATGAATATTTTTTGTGATTTCTGTCATGAGGATTGTCATTTTAATTTAGTTGTTCTTTGGTGTACATCATCTAGTGAGTCGCGATGAGACCGTTATGTTCATTCTGAGAGGGCAAGCGAACTAGATCCAAGCCATTCAGAGCTTCTTGCCCAGCATAATCGAGTCATCGAAGTTCTTACAGGCCACATCGCTCATGAAAATGGTGACGGAAAAGGTAATGTGGATGTCTATGAACCAATTCATGCTGAAAGGGTAGGCGAACCTTCCTATGCACCCCCTGTGCGTTTGGTTGGTTCCCAACATGAAGACTCAACAAAGGGTTTAGGCCTCGAATGGAAAAATATTCAAAAGTCAAATACGATTGTGCAGCGCAAATTGGAGAACCATAGGGATAGTCAGACTGGTCAGAAAGGTGCTTCAAAAGATAGTAAGAAGGATGTTAAACCTGCTGCATGATGCGTGAGCATCTTGTCTATCTTTTTCTAGTGAATTTGCATCTAAATTGTTGAGTTTAATTAAGAATTAATTATATTTTAGCCACTATGGATGCTATTTTGAGTTTTGTGCAATTTTATTTATTTTAGGTAGCATTTGGAGGGATTTGATGAAGTTTCTGCAGAGAAAAATAAGAAACCAAAGAGATGACCAGCGAAGACCAACGCAGACGCATGGCTCACGCGACCGCGCAGAATGGAGAAATCGCAATGACGCGATCGCGTGCCTGACGCGAACGCGTTGACTGGAAAATGCACAAATGATGCGAACGCGTGGACGACGCGGACGCGTCACATGCGCGATCTGCAAAAATACAAATGACGCTGGGGGTGATTTATGGGCTGTTGTGACCCACTTTCCAGCCCAGAAAATACAGATTAGAAGCTGCAGAATGGATAAAGCAAGTGGTCCCCACCCATCAACTGAAAATCTGTTAATTAATTCGAATTTAAATTCAAATCTTATCTTTTAGGAAAAGATATTATTTTTATTTTTTAGATAATTAGATTTTAAATTAATTAGGATTAGTTATAAAAGGGGAGACTTCTCTTCTATTCAACATGACATTACATTAGATTAGAGGAATTTCATTAGGGAATTCTATACAAATTTACATTCTACATTTCATGAGCAACTAAACCTCCACTGTTAAGGTTAGGAGGTCTGTCTATTTGTATGGATTGATTTTATTACTTGTTCTATTTTAATTTATGTTTTGGGTGGAACGGAAGTATGACCCTCTTTCTATTTGGGTTCTTGTATAACTTGGAAAAGCTCTATACTTGAATAACAGCTTGAAAACATATTCTCCTAAATTCTAATTATCTGGATTTAACGGGATGCGTGACATATAATCCTCTTATTCTTTGGGTAATTAGAGTTTTTGTGGCATACAAACTGGAATTTGATCATTTACCTTCTAATTGGAATTAATTGACCAAGGAATTGGCAGTTAATGAATTTTAGAGGAGACTAGGAAGGTCTAAGGAATTAGGGTCTAGTCACATATAGTTTGCCATAAATTAAATCCTACATAATTAAAATAGTTAGTAAGAAAATAAATCTGGAAAAATAGATAACTCTAAAGGCTTAACTGTTTTCCCATATTTTATTCCCAATTTATTTAATTGTCTATATTTTTGATATTTTGAATTCGAACTTAAACCTTTTGAACATCTCAAAACCCTTTTCTGCTTGCCTAACTAAGCTTATCACTCAATAATTGTTGCTTAATCCATCAATCCTCATGGGATCTACCCTTACTCACGTAAGGTATTACTTGGTACGACCCGGTGCACTTGCCGGTTAGTAAGTGTGGGTTATAAATTTCACATCAAGTTTTTGGCGCCGTTGCCGGGGATTGATTGTGATTAACAACTATTAGTTGTTTGATTGTTTAGATTAGGCGTTTTAATTTTAATTTAAAAAAAATTGTTTTATTATTTTTTAAAAAAAATAATAATTCCTTTCTTCCGTTTTTTTCTTTCGTTTCCTATTTCCTGTTTCCTTTTTTTATTTTACTCCTTTTCAATTTTTTTCCTTTCTTAAAATTTTTTTTTTCTTAAAATTTTTTTTTTCCTTGTTTCGCGTTAGCAATCCCCCTCCCCTGTTTTGTTTTCTTTAAATTTTTTCTCTTTTTTCTTTTATTATTTAAAAATAAAAAAATTAATTAAAAAAATTTTTTTTGCACCAATATTTTTTTTAATTTCTGAAATTAAGTTTGGTGTTTCCTAGTTAGTTTTATTTTAATTCTTAGAATTCTGTTCTTTATTCTTTGTTTTCCTATTTACCACATGGTGCGTTTAATCCTTTTTGGTGTTTTATGCTAAGGAAAAATAATGGAGAGAGATCACATGGGTTACTACTCACACCCGAGTAGTGATTCATATTATGGTGGATGGAGGAACTATCAAAATTTTGGTTGGCAAAGCGAAAACCAAAGAAACTTCAGTGCTCCATGTTCAAACTACCAAGAACCATCATCTTTCTACCCATGTCAAGAGCCACCATCAGATATTGAGACTTCTCAGAAGAAGAATGCTATGGAAGTAGAAACTCTTAATGCTATTCTTGCCTAGAACAAGCTTATGACTCAGCAATTAAGTCTACTTACTCAACAGATGAGTGGCATGCAAGTCTCAACTATCAACACCCAACACCCAAGTTTTGAGTGGGGAGGGCAACCTCAGAGGCCACAAAATTTTAATCATAGTTCTCAAGGTGTTTTTCAACAAAATAATTCTAATAACCACCAGTTTCAGTCTTCTCAGCCCCAACAGAACAATGATTTGGAAGCAATCTTGAAAAGTTTTATGCAAGAAACCAGAGCCTCAATAAGAAACTTGGAAGTGCAAATGAGCCAAATAAGCAAGCAATTAGAAGAAGAGGAAGATGCACAACCTCCAATGCCCTTGGTAAGTAATGAAGAAGAGATTGCATTAGAAGAAAGCTACCAAGAGGAAGAGGTTGAAATTGAGGAAGCTTGCAAAGAGGTGGAAGAATTCAAAGAAGAACACAAGGGAGTGGAGCTTGCAAGACCTCTTCCAAAGTCATCACCATTCAATACAACATTCAAGTGGGTGAAATTCCTATCCTTAATCCTTACCTTCCCACTTGAATATGGGCTACTAGAGACGGATGGTCAACTTAGAGCTCTTTGTGGCATTAAGAGTAAGAGGAAGATGGTTAGTGGAAAGAGTTGCCAAGCAAGGTCCAATATGGTTGCATGCTCTAAATCGAAGTGCAAGAATTGGTGTAGAGCTCAATTGAAGGGGTCTAGAAGGTGGTTTAGAGGTCTCTGTGAGAATCCAGATTGCTTGCCACCCAGTGAGAACAATGGTGATCCACAAGAAGACGGATGTAAAAGCAAGGTTTGAGACCCTGGAATTCATTCCCACAATCAACAGCCATTGAGCCTTGTCACTTGCTTCAACTTGCTCAAAGGCGTTATGCGCCTAGTTTGGGATCCCGGTAGCCATTGGAATTACAAACATTGGTGGAGATTCCTGGATCAGTACAAGCACAAGCCACCATGACAAGGAGCTCACCACATGTCCAACTTAAGGACTTTAGCTAAAAGTGCTTGGTGGGAGACAACCCACCGTGGTATGATCGTTTCTTTTCATTCTTAGTTATTTTTCGTAGTAGTAGTTTTCGCATTTATTTTATTTTTATTGAGTTCTTACTAATTTTCTGATCATGCAGCTATTTTATCTCAGGAACCGAACACCTCAAGCTATATATATATAAAAAAAATGCAACACGACGTGACCGCATCAGCGACGCGTCCGCGTCGCAAGGAGAGGGGAGAAAATAGAAATGAACAAAGAGTCACGCTGGAGCGTGGCTGGAAGCGTGCCAGTGGCACAAATCGCCCCACGCGATTGCATCGTCGACGCGTCCGCGTCATGTGGGAATATTAGCCTCCTACGCGACCGCGTGACCCACGCGGCTGCGTGCCCTGATTTTCGACGTAAAAAGGGTGCACAACCAAATATTGTGCTGGAGTGGTGCTGGCTTGGTGCTAGATGCATAATCCCTATCACGCGACCGCGTCGCCGATGCGTCCGCGTCATTCCTTTCTGAAGCCACTCATGTGATTGCATGCCCCACGCGATCGCGTCACCCCAAATTTGACAAATATTTAAATTCGAACAGAGAGTTGTGCAGGCGTGAGGCTGCTCGCACCCGAAGCATTACATGGGTCACGCGACCACATGACCGACGCGACTGCATGACCGACGCGACCGCGTCAACTAACTAAAACGCAATCACGTGAACGCGTGGCCCACGCGGCCGCGTCGCTTGCGCCGCCCAGTTTTCTTTCTCTCTTTCTCCCAATCCTAATTCTCTCTTATTCTTTTCTCCTCTTATTTTTCTCCCCTCTTAATAATTGTTTCTTCTATTTTTAGTTCTTCTTTGCTTGAGGACAAGCAAACCTTTAAGTTTGGTGTTGACGTTGTGCTTATTGGTTTTCTGGCACAAAAGGGAGGCGAATCATCTTCATTGAGGAGCACAACCTGAAGAATAAAGCGACCGCTAGGATAACTAAGGTGGTTGAGTTCCCTTCATTTTTTATTCCTCCCCTCTTTTTCTATATTATGTTCTGGTTTTCTGCTATTTTTGCTCTGCTTGTTGCATGATCCTTTATTAGTTAGAATTCTGAAAAGATGTTTCAAGTACCACTCACTGAACTTGAATCCAAAAAGAAAACAAAAAGAAGTGATGTATTGCATGAGAAATTGAGTTTAATTCTAAGAATAGTCTTATTTACTTAAATATGGTGGTATTTTCTGTAATTTTTGAATGCATGATATAAACAGTGAATATTTGAATTTGAATCAAGAGATGTTAATGTATAAGGAATAGGAATTTAGAGAATTATTATAACTTCTCTGAAATAAACAAAAATTTAATCCTTGAAGCAAAAGAAACAGCAAAAAAAAAATAATAAATAAATAATAATAAAAGCAAGGTCCAAGGCTCTGAGCATTAATGACTAGGGAGGTCAGTCATGATTAAAAGCTCAAAGAGTTGTTTTCCTAAGTCAGATGCTTGTGGTGTGATTGTGTCAAGTAATCCTTGAGACAGAACACTTAGAGTCGAGACCAAGTGCGCTTAACAGAGTATGCCAAAGGCTTTGAGCACCACTGTCTAGGAGTAACTGAAAGAAAAATCAGAACTCAAAGGGAGTTCCCCAATTAAGTGCTTGTGGTGTTTTTGTGTCAAATAACTCTTGAGATAAAACATTTAAAGTCATGGCTAGGCTCAAGGTGCAAAGCACCAAAGAAAATTAAATTAAAGTAAAGGTTGCTGTGTTCAAGGATTAAACTGAAATGTAAAGATCAAAGAATTCATAATATCATACGGATTCTAATTCCAAATGACAATAACATTCTTGATTCAAAGGAGAGTGAGATGCCAAACCTATTCAGGATTACAGTTATAAACGCCACTATAAGAAGAGACATGAGCTTAATCGAACTCTCATTCTCATGCAAATTCACATCATAAGCTTATATTAGTTTTAGTTGCTTGAGGACAAGCAACAATTTAAGTTTGGTGTTGTGATGCGTGAGCATCTTGTCTATCTTTTCCTAGTGAATTTGCATCTAAATTGTTGAGTTTAATTAAGAATTAATTATATTTTAGCCACTATGGATGCTATTCTGAGTTTTGTGCAATTTTATTTATTTTAGGTAGCATTCGGAGGGATTTGATGAAGTTTCTGCAGAGACAAAGAAGAAACCAAAGAGATAACCAGCGAAGATCGACGCAGACGCATGGCTCACGCGACCGCACGGAATGGAGAAATCGCAATGACGCGATCGCGTGCCTGACGCGAATGCGTGGACTGGAAAATGCACAAATGATGCGAACGCGTGGACGACGCGGACGCGTCACATGCGCGATCTACAAAAATACAAATGACGCTGGGGTTATTTCTGGGCTGTTGTGACCCACTTTCCAGCCCAAAAAACACAGATTAGAAGCTGCAGAATAGACAAAGCAAGTGGTCCCCACCCATCAACTGAAAATCTGTTAATTAATTCAAATTTAAATTCAAATCTTATCTTTTAGGAAAAGATATTATTTTATTTTTTAGATAATTAGATTTTAAATTAATTAGGATTAGTTATAAAAGGGGAGACTTCTCTTCTATTCAACATGACATTACATTAGATTAGAGGGATTCCATTAGGGAATTCTATACGAATTTACATTCTGCATTCCATGAGCAACTAAACCTCCACTGTTAAGGTTAAGAGGTCTGTCTATTTGCATGGATTGATTTTTATTACTTGTTCTATTTTAATTTATGTTTTGGATTTTTATTTAAGAATTGTTTTCGCTCTTTATCTTATGAATTTGGGTGGAACGGAAGTATGACCCTCTTTCTATTTGGGTTCTTGTATAACTTGGAAAAGCTCTATACTTGAACAACAGCTTGAAAACATATTCTCCTAAATTCTAATTATCTGGATTTAACGGGATACATGACATATAATCCTCTTATTCTTTGGGTAACTAGAGTTTTTGTGGCATGCAAACTGGAATTTGATCATTTACCTTCTAATTGGAATTAATTGACCAAGAAATTGGCAGTTAATGAATTTTAGAGGAGACTAGGAAGGTCTAAGGAATTAGAGTCTAGTCACATATAGTTTGCCATAAATTAAATCCTACATAATTAAAATAGTTAGTAAGAAAATAAATCTGGAAAAATAGATAACTCTGAAGCCTTAACTGTTTTCGCATATTTTATTCCCAATTTATTTAATTGTCTATATTTTTGATATTTTGAATTTGAACTTAAACCTTTTGAACATCTCAAAACCCTTTTCTGCTTGCCTAACTAAGCCAATCAATCAATCATTGTTGCTTGATCTATCAATCCTCGTGGGATTGACCCTTACTCACATAAGGTATTACTTGGTACGACCCGATGCACTTGCTGGTAAGTAGTGTGGGTTGTAAAATGCCGCACCAAGTTTTTGGCGACGCTGCGCTTATTGATTTTCTGGCACAAAAGGGAGGCGAATCATCTTCATTGAGGAGCACAACCTGAAGAATAAAGCGACCGCTAGGATAACTAAGGTGGTTGAGTTCCGTTCATTTTTTATTCCTCCCCTCTTTTTCTATATTATGTTCTGGTTTTCTGCTATTTTTTCTCTGCTTGTTGCTTGATCTTTTATTAGTTAGATTTCTGAAAAGATGTTTCATGTATCACTCACTGAACTTGAATCCAAAAAGAAAAGAAAAAGAAGTGATGTATTACATGAGAAATTGAGTTTAATTCTAAGGATAGTCTTATTTACTTAAATATGGTGATATTTTCTGTAATTTTTGAATGCATGATATAAACAGTTGCATATTTGAATTTGAATCAAGAGATGTTGATGTATAAGGAATAGGAATTTAGAGAATTATTATAACTTCTCTGAAATAAACAAAAATTTAATCCTTGAAGCAAAAGAAACAGCAAAAAAAAAATAATAATAAATAAATAATAATAAAAGCAAGGTCCAAGGCTCTGAGCATCAATGACTAGGGAGGTCAGTCATGATTAAAAGCTCAAAGAGTTGTTTCCCTAAGTCACATGCTTGTGGTGTGATTGTGTCAAGTAATCCTTGAGACAGAACACTTAGAGTCGAGACCAAGTGCGCTTAACAGAGTATGCCAAAGGCTTTGAGCACCACTGTCTGGGAGTAACTGAAAGAAAAATCAGAACTCAAAGGGAGTTCCCCAGTTAAGTGCTTGTGGTATTTTTGTGTCAAGTAACTCTTGAGATAAAATATTTCAAGTCATGGCTAGACTCAGGGTGCAAAGCACCAAAGAAAATTAAATTAAAGTAAAGGTTGCTGTGTTCAAGGATTAAACTAAAATGTAAAGATCAGAGAATTCATAATATCATCCGTATTCTAATTCCGAATGACAATAACATTCTTGATTCAAAGGAGAGTGAGATGCCAAACCTATTCAGGATTACAGTTATAAACCCCACTATAAAAAGAGACATGAGCTTAAATCGAACTCTCATTCTCATGCAAATTCACATCATAAGCTTATATTAGTTTTGGTTGCTTGAGGACAAGCAATAGTTTAAGTTTGGTGTTGTGATGCGTGAGCATCTTGTCTATCTTTTCTTAGTGAATTTGCATCTAAATTGTTGAGTTTAATTAAGAATTAATTATATTTTAGCCACTATGGAAGCTATTTTGAGTTTTGTGCAATTTTATTTATTTTAGGTAGCATTCAGAGGGACTTGATGAAGTTTCTGCAGAGACAAAGAAGAAACCAAAGAGATGACCAGCGAAGACCGACGCGGACGCATGGCTCACGCGACCGCGTGGAATGGAGAAATCGCAATGACGCGATCGCGTGCCTAACGCGAACGCGTGGACTGAAAAATGCACAAATGACGTGAACGCGTGGACGACGCGAACGCGTCACATGCGCGATCTGCAAAAATACAAATAACGCTGGAGGTGATTTCTGGGCTGTTGTGACCCACTTTCCAGCCCAGAAAACACATATTAGAATCTACAGAATGGACAAAGCAAGTGGTCCCCACCCATCAACTGAAAATCTGTTAATTAATTCAAATTTAAATTCAAATCTTATCTTTTAGGAAAAGATATTATTTTTTTTAGATAATTAGATTTTAAATTAATTAGGATTTGTTATAAAAGGGGAGACTTCTCTTCTATTCAACATGACATTACATTAGATTAGAGGGATTCCATTAGGGAATTCTATACAAATTTATATTCTACATTCCATGAGCAACTAAACCTCCACTGTTAAGGTTATGAGCTCTGTCTATTTGTATGAATTGATTTTATTACTTGTTCTATTTTAATTTATGTTTTGGATTTTTATTTAAGAATTGCTTTTGCTCTTTATCTTATGAATTTGGGTGGAACGGAAGTATGACCCTCTTTCTATTTGGGTTCTTGTATAACTTGGAAAAGCTCTATACTTGAACAACAGCTTGAAAACATATTCTCCTAAATTCTAATTATCTGGATTTAACGGGATACGTGACATATAATCCTCTTATTCTTTGGTAATTAGAGTTTTTGTGGCATGCAAACTGGAATTTGATCATTTGCCTTTTATTTGGAATTAATTGACCAAGGAATTGGCAGTTAATGAATTTTAGAGGAGACTAGGAAGGTCTAAGGAATTAGGGTCTAGTAACATATAGTTTGCCATAAATTAAATCCTACATAATTAAAATAGTTAGTAAGAAAATAAATCTGGAAAAATAGATAACTCTGAAGCCTTAACTGTTTTCCCATATTTTATTCCCAATTTATTTAATTGTCTATATTTTTGATATTTTGAATTCGAACTTATACCTTTTGAACATCTCAAAACCCTTTTCTGCGTGCCTAACTAAGCTTATCACTTAATAACTGTTGCTTAATCCATCAATCCTTGTGGGATCGACCCTTACTCACGTAAGGTATTACTTGGTACGACCCGGTGCACTTGCCGGTTAGTAAGTGTGGGTTATAAATTGATGCGTGAGCATCTTATCTATCTTTTTCTAGTGAATTTGCATCTAAATTGTTGAGTTTAATTTAGAATTAATTATATTTTAGCCACTATGGATGCTATTTTGAGTTTTGTGCAATTTTATTTATTTTAGGTAGCATTCGGAGGGATTTGATGAAGTTTCTGCAGAGAAAGAGAAGAAGTCAAAGAGATGACCAGCGAATACCGACGCGGACGCATGGCTCACGCGACCGCGCGGAATGAAGGAAATCACAATGATGCGATCGCGTGCCTGACGCGAACGCGTGGACTGGAATCTGCGCAAATGACGCGAACACGTGGACGACACGGACGCGTCACATGCGCGATCTGCAAAAAAAACAAATGACGCTGGTTACGATTTCTGGACTGTTTTTGACCCACTTTCCAGCCCAGAAAACACAGATTAGAAGCTGCAGAATGGACAAAGCAAGTGGTCCCCACCCATCAACTGAAGATCTGTTAATTAATTTAAATTTAAATTCAAATCTTATCTTTGAGGAAAATATATTATTTTTATTTTTTGAGAATTAGATTTTAAATTTATTAGGATTAAATTATAAATAGGAACTCTGTACATTTAGACACACAGAGAATTTGGACGACAATCCTTATTTTCTACTCTGAACCATGAGCAACTAATCCTCCATTGTTAAGGTTAGGAGCTCTGTCTATTTGTAATGGATTAATTCGTTTGATCTTTCTAATTTATTCCATGCTTTGATTTATATTTCAATAATTGTTTTCGCTCCTTATTTTATGAACATGGGTAGAACGGAAGTATGACCCATGTTCTAATTGAGTTCTTGTAAAACTTGGAAAAGCTCTTTACTTGAACAACAGCTTGGAAACATATTATCCTAAATTTTAATTATTTGGATTTAATGGGATACGTGACATATAATCCCCTTATTTTTGGGTAATTAGAATTTTTGTGGCATATAAACTGAAAATTGATTTTTACCCTCTAATTGGAATTAACTGACCAAGGAATTGGCAGTTAATGAATTTTAGAGGAGACTAGGAAGGTCTAAGGAATTAGGGCCTAGTCACATATAGTTTGCCATGAAATTATATCTTGCATGATTAAATTAGTTAGTAATAAAAATTAATCCGGAAAAATAGATAACTCTGAAACCTTAACTATTTTCTACATATTTTATTCCCAACGCATTGCTGCTTTTGCTTTTTGAAAGTCTAACATTACTGTTTAATGCTTTTGAACTTCCAACATCCTTTTTTGCTTGCCTAACTAATTCTATCAAATATTATTGTTGCTTAATCCATCAATCCTCGTGGGATCGACCCTTACTCACGTAAGGTATTACTTGGTACGACCCGGTGCACTTGCCGGTTAGTAAGTGTGGGTTAAAAATTCCGCACCATAAATTCTGCATCACTGCACCCAAGGTTTGTACCATATGTATTTTGTTCTGCTGTCTACTATTCGGCTGTGTAGGGTTTAATGTCAGACAATGTTGACGTATTATTGGTTGTGACACATTTTTTCTTTAACCATTCCAGAGAAAGCTGGAGTTCCATGAAGAAGAAGATTCTGATTTTAGGGAGTTGAGGAATATGAGGCAACATGGTCATGGATCTCCATTCACATTCTACACATATACCGATTGGTAGATGACATCAGAAGATATGCCAAATGTAATATGTTTGAAAAACGTCTGTCTCCATTCGTATTAATCTTTGATGGTGATGATTTATTTATTTTTGGTGGAACTTTCTGTTATCAGCTCCTGTATACTATTTATTTGTGATCTCAAAACAAAAATAGCAAGTCTTACATGTTCATCAAGTGTTTGGAATAGGCTAGCCCCGAGTTTTTAATCATATGTGGTTCTCTGTGGTTTTTTTATAACGACCTATATTCTTCTGGCCATAGATCTAAAATATACTAGTTCTGTTGGGTCCAAAAAATATGTTATTTTTCGCTGCTAAACACTTTTATGACGTTCTTGTTTCGGTTTCAAGGAAATATTTTAGGCCCGACATTTACGTTGTTATTGGACTGGTTATGTTGGGCCGTAAAAAATTCTTAAGTTCTCCACTAATGACCTTTATTTATAGATGTGGTTCTGTTGGGCCTAAACAATATATTTTTGCTCACCATGAACCTTTTACAGGGGTTTAGCATTTTTGGGCATAAACGAAATTTTCTTCTTCCACCGGTAACCTTTCGTAGTGAAATAGTTCTTCTGATATTTCATAAAAATATATTTCTTGTCTCTGTATGCGATTTTTTTTAGTTACCTAGCTCTGCTGGGCCTAAACAAAAACTTTATTCCTTCCATTAGTAACCATTTATTTACTTAGAAATGGTTACTTAGACCAAGGGTATGTTTGGCCTAAAAAATTTCTTTCTGACTCGAAACATTTGTTTTTTTTTTCATTGGACTAGCTGTGTTTCAAGGGGACATATTCAATGCTATATCTTTCTCGGTCCAAATAGATTAGAAATCATGGATATTTAAATGGGAGTGCATTGCATGGATATCTCTTTCTGACCCCCTCCCGGGATGCAATTCTTTGGCCATGAACTTGTTATAGCTACATATGTATTTGCTGAAGGCTTAGATCAAAGGTACGACCTGCCACGACTTCACCTAAATTCAACATTTGTGTTTCAAGTGTTTACTATAAACCCCGCTAAAATTAGCAAATAATTAGTCAATAAATTAAATTTTAATTAGAAATATTAAAAATATAAATCTAATATCAAAATAGGATAGAGCTCTTTAAAACGAGAATTTTTACACTAATTTCAAAAAATTTGGCCCAAAATTGGACCGGATGGGCCGAACCGTTAAACCGTGTCCAAACCACGCCCGTGGGTCCTACCGGGCCCATAAATTAAATGTGCAGAAACATCTCATTTCCCCATTCAGCAACAAAACATGCTGAAGACAGCAAGGGGGAGAGGAGAGCTCCAAACCCTCA
Source organism: Arachis hypogaea (assembly GCF_003086295.3). Lineage (NCBI taxonomy): Eukaryota > Viridiplantae > Streptophyta > Magnoliopsida > Fabales > Fabaceae > Arachis > Arachis hypogaea. The sequence goes on along the minus strand of NC_092039.1, from coordinate 111,278,401 downwards.
TTATTACTTCAATCTACCGTAACTTCTCCGTTTGAGCTCCCGCTGCACTGTTTGCGGCCACGTGTCCAATGCGTCGAGTTTTACGTTTTTATCGGATCAATTTCACGGGTAAGCCTCAATCTCTTCTCAGATTCTCTACCCCGTTTTGATTTGTGAAATTGAGCCCTTATGATGAGATTTTGCCCAATTTGGTGTTTTAGGTTCGATTTAGCTTGCAGTGCTTATCGGGTTTGAGTTGCTATGTGCGTGGGTGCAGTAAGGATCACCTAAACCTTAGCCAATTCTTGATTTTATTATGTGAAATCTGAATTTGAAGTATACATGTGTATTAGGTGTGAATTAAGTATATATATATATATATATATATATATATATATATATATATATATATATATATATATATATATATATATATATCATTGGAATTGAATTGTGGGCATTTGGAGGCTTGGTGGAAGATTGGTACTAAGGTTTTGATTGATTTTTCAAGCTTGAGGGGCTATGTATGACTAGTGTGGCTGCCTTGGACCAAACATGGTGATCGGCCAAGGTATGGTTTAGGTTTAGCGCATTTAATATGTAAGGCTCTATGAAAACTTAGGCTAGAGAATTATAGGATAAGTTGAAGTGGTTAAATGTGTTAAATGATTAATCTTTATGATATTGATGGATAAATTGATGTTGAGCATGTGTTAAGGAATATGGTGAATTTATGATGTCTTCTTGGTGTTTGGTTATAATTGAGTAATTAATAATGTGAGTTGGATATATATATATATATATATATATATATATATATATATATATATATATGCTAGTATAATGATGATAAATGAAGGATTTATTATTATGGCAACATAATGGTATGGTTGAGATTGAGTGGTGTTTATTTGAATTTGTTGGCATTGATATAATGAATAATGATGTGATGATGGTTGGAGAATTTTATGGTAATGACAATATGTGTATATAGAATAATATGTTAGTTTGTGATTAAAACTTGTAAAGTTGGATTGAAATGAGATGTTAATGAGCTAAGGATTGTTGTGCTATTGTTGACGGCAAATATATTGATGGATATGAATGTGTTGAATTGAGTGGAAATGGATTTTGAAAAGAAAATGAGGTTTGAAGATTTTTTGAAAAATTTGGTTTTTGCCCGAACTTTGGTGGTTCATAACTGGAGCCTCAGATTTTTGTTGGAGGTGGAATTTATTTCAACTCAAAGATGGTTTTACAAGCTTTTGAACAGTATAAATTTTGTGAAAAACGAAATTTTGTAATAAAAGTTATGAACGTCGAAAGTTTAGGTATGAATTATGTGTTATGCAGGAAGATTTAACAAGTTCTGGGCATTGTGCAGCTTTCTGGGTGAACTGTGTTTTTTTTTAACATCGTACGCCCACGTGTACGAGTGACCACGCGTACGTGTGGCATGGTATTTTAAATTGTGCATGCGCGAGTAGCCCATGCGTGCACGTGATGGGCCAACATGCATTACCACGCGTACGCATGGTAAGGGAATGCGCGCGTGCTACCTTTTCCTAATACCACGCGTACGCGTGGCCCCTGCTTCCTGCAAAACTGGATTTTTGTGACCATATTTTTGACTTCTAAACCTCCATTTTCATCCTTCTTAGACATAAGGTATAGTACTAAGTCTTGTAGCTAGTTGAAGCTAGGGAAACAAGGTAACTTGGGAATGAACGAAGAAAGGGAAAAACATGAGGAGTTATAAGAAAAAAAGGTAGATATTAAATGAAGTTATGATGCCATGGCTATGATGAATGATTATATAATGATTATGAATATTAAACGGCTTATGAATTAATGATATCTGAGACACGAGTTTTCCTTGGTGACAGAACCGTGGCTTGCCACCACGTGTTCTAGGTTGAAACTCAATACTCTATTGACCCTACGTCGTAAGGGTTACCGGGCACGTATAAATTTCTGAAAATGGATATCACCCATTGAGTGAGATATGAATAAATGATTGTATAAATGATAAATGAATGTGAAATCTATGCATGGACTCATGGAGATGCGCGACGGGGGACAGTCTAAGGTTTTTAGACTTGTCGGGTTGGCTGGATAACCGACAGATGAGCTTCATCAGCCATAGGATAAGCATACATCATGTGCGTTTGTTTGTTTTGTATGCTATGCATTACCTGGGATTGCTTAACTGAATATATATCATGCTACCTGTTATATTTGCTAATTGCACTATCTATTTTCTACTTGTGCGTGAAATTGTTTGGTTGCTTGTCTCTGCTGAATCATGGGTGATGGAGGAGCGGAAGAAGGGTGGATTGGATTAGGTGTTAAAGTTAGGTTTAAAGTAAGTAAGTTTAGGATAGTTAGGTCACCTACCCTTTTTATGGCTTCTTCTTAGAGTTTAAGTTTTATAATTGTATATTGTATATTGGAGTTCTAGGATTGCCTCTGGCATTCCCAGGACCTTATATATTATATGTGTGGCACCTTTACCATGCCGAGAACCTCCGTTTCTCACCTCATACTGTGTTGTTGTTTTCAGATGCAGGTCGAGAGGCTCCTCGCTAGGCGTCTGGATTCCTGAAGCGGAGTAGTCCTTGGGTTATTTTGGATTTTCAGTTTATATATATATTTGTACATATGTACTTAGCTTGCTCTCCAAGAAACTTAATTATTTTGTTCCTTATAGAGGTTGAAGGAGAGTTAGGGTCTTATATCTGTATTTTGAGTATTTTGGGATACTTGTATATGTATCTATATATCCTTCGGCCAGCCTTGACTTTGTAGGCTGAGTCAGGAGCTAGTTATGCTGTATTCTTGGCTCTCTATTCACTCTTTTGCTTATTCATATCTATAACCTTTAGGTTTCTTAGCACGCAAGTAATTCTGTTTCCTGAGCGTTACGTTTTTTATTTGCGATTTTGCTTTATCCGTTTTTCAAGGCTCCTAGTATATTATATCTTTCCACTATTATATGTAAATATTTTATGATTAGAGGTCCGTAACACTACATTACCTCTGTTCTACGACTTAAGCGTAAAACTCAGCGTAGTAGGTGTTACATTTACATCCATTTTTCCTTCTACTACTACTTTTGTGATAACATGTTGCCATTATTTGTAACGAGATACTTGTCCAAAACAACCATTGTGTTGGCAACAAAGAGGCTTTGTGGACACTAAGACTTGGAGAAGAGGTTGTTGATGATGTAATCAACCTTGTAGTTGTAATGTTGACGGCGGGGAAGGACCAGCATCGATGGTGGCTTCCTACGACGTTTTTCGTAAGTATTCCTTCAATTCATGATACACGTTACAAAAATCCAAAACATGAGTAACAAAGTTCATTGGTACTTGTTACAACAAATTAGACTGAACTCGGATTTTCATTGCAAATTAACTCTGGATTACATAAAGGCTAAGTACATGGGTTTGGCATTTCAATTCTTTTTTTTTTGCTCAGCAATGTTGTTAAAGTTAGCTACAAAGTTGTCATTCGAATGTAGATCTATTTGTTTCACCAACATTTGACTTGTAGATATATGTTCCCCTTCAAATTGGTCACCATTGGTACTTGATGATAGTGGACATGTGGGAGGAGAAGCTGGTATACCTTGATTCGCTAAAGCATAGCTCGAAACGAGAACGAAGGGTCAACCAAATGATAGACATGGTAAGTAATATCCGCCATTATTGTGATTTACAATACATGTGGAACCTTGGTCCTATTACATTAACCATTGTGAATTAATACCTACAGACCCATTTTATCGACCACATCCTCGCCGATAAGGGGTGCTATAAAAAGCAAAGCATCACCCCTTAGAAGGTTTTCAGCTTTCAAGTCTTCGAGTCATTAGTCTCCCAGCAAGTTGACGACTCGTAAGTTACAAATTACGTTGCTCGTGTTGTTATTGTGTTTCCATTTTTAAACGTGCGTGAAATTAATATAATTCTCGTATCGCTTATTCATGGAATTTAAATTCTAAAACATGATGGATTGTGGAGTATGGATATCACAATGGATGATCCTCAGCCACTTGTAGGCCTCTTATGAGTTGGAGGTTAAACTTATTTGATATCATAATCTTTTATTGTTGATTAATCTTATTGTAGTCTTATGTTGGTTAATTCCATGACTAAATTATTATTAAGAGGTGAATGACAGCACCCAGATGGCATTAGCCATAGACCTTGTCATGGGTAGTCACAACCCTATTACTAAGAAAGTTGCTGAAAGAGGTAGGAGGTATCGAGATAGGTCATACAGGACATCCTACAAGAAGAAAAAGAGACAAGTGAAGAAGGTCATCTCCCCTATGGGTCCCCTGAGTCCCTCCCTTTGACGGATTTAGTAGTTGCCACGAAGCCTAATATGCGGGTTTTTTATTTTTTTCGCTAGACCATACTTGTAGCTGTTGTGGTCCTTCTTTTGTTGACTTTTTGGTTTGAATGAGACATTCCACAAGTATTTTTCTTATTTTGGTAATTTACGTTGCAGGTTGGTATTTGGTGCACTTAGAATTTAAAGTTGTAAGAATAGTTTTTAAATTGAATGCAACTTCATCAAATGTAGCACTTTGACTATATTGACAGACATAATTATGTAAATGTATGCTCCCGTCTTGTAAACTCTCCCTTACTGTGAAATTTAGCCTAAAGCAGAGAATACGAGCAGATTTTTTTTATGTTTACTTGCTATTTGATTTTGCATTATTTGTGTGGATTATGTTAAGCGAATGTTGTCTATTATGATGTTGATATCTATGATTTTTCAACACATATTTCCAGCTACATTGAGATACTGGAGAAGGGCACATTTTCAGTTTTGCATTTTTAATTTCACAATATGAAACTTAGGTGATACTTTGAAAATTGTAAACTGAAAGCAATCGATAATGTACAAGTAGTCCTATTACACTTGTTATCTTGTATTTGTTACATGGATTTAAAGTTGTTTACCTTGTCTACCATTCTGGTTTATAGAATCATGATTTAAATTGGCACAATAGATGTGCTCGGGTTTTCATCACTAAAGCTATCAACACATCATCTCCCCTTTGATTCTTAATTGTTTACTTTTAAGAACAACCTAGATTTGCAGTCAATTACATATAAAACCATAGCGTTGATACAACCACTTGATAATTTTTTTGTTAAAATATTTTAAATTTTGTGTCAGTTTGAAAACATATGATCATAACATGTTACTTCCATTTAATTTATTTACCTCAAATATATAACATGCTCACTTTGTTCATCTAAAGAAAATTGCTGATGACACAAGCATTCCTACTTGGATGTGGAATACTAACAAACACAACACAAAATTGGATTAAAAAGCCATAACAGAAAGACTCAATCTCACAAGTAACAAAATCATATTTTGCAAGTTTTTGTCACCATGTGTTATGACTGGACCACGGCAACTATAACAAAATATTTAAAGAAGCAACATATGTTAACAAATATCCACAATATCCAATGTGGAAACATAGTTTTTTCTAGCATCAATTCAACATATGTATTGCTGAAGTTAGTGCATAGACATTCCTGAAGCAGTGTCACTCATTTTAGATAACTCCACACAGATGCCACAAGGGATCTTCTATCATTCACTGTTTACTAAAACTAACCACTTAAACAAAAAACTGAAATAATCTACCTTAATAGTCTATAAAAAGCAAATTGAAATAATCTAGCATAGCGTCATACTTTCACAACATCTCCACTGTTCATGGCATCAGTTGTGATGTTCAAAATTTTTTCAGATGACTTGCTAGCCTTTCACTGACCTTAGTATGTCATGCATCATCTGCGTGGACATCCATATTTGTCACAAGATGGTAGAAAGGGCCTTATCTTATACAATGCTCAAAACCAATCCAGGTTTGAAGGTTTTATTCCTCACATCAAATGCGTAAGGAATACGAGGAGGCCACAAGCATACTACCTCTTCAATCTTGCTACAGTGATCGTTGTAAAACTTTGTTGGGAGGAAAAAATTTTCGCTTCAAATATGAATATGTCGAGTCTTATCCCCCTTATTTGGCTGATACCCAGATTTTTCCATATCTGAGTTCTCCACCACTTCAGCCAGTTTAGGTAGAACCACATTAGATGCGTGACATTGACCCTAACAAAAACAAATATGGAATTGACAAAATTAAAATTTCTCAAGCCCTTTCATCATTAATCTAGGCAAAAATATCTATTGTTCAATTCCACCTCCTAGTATTATTAAAATACATAGAGAAATACTTAATTAGCAACCGGCACCTCAAGTTATTATTAAAAGGTCCAGAGAAATACATTATTACCAACTTGCTTACCCTATTACTACTAACATAGACAAATTCCTTTTATACTAAGTTAGGTAAACTAATCTTTGCCTTTTTTGTTGGTGAAGATCCTTCGGATCCTAAGTCTGCTTCCTTATCCTTCTTTGGGTCCACCTGCATCTTCATTTGACGATTTTCGATGCAATGTCGATTTGTGTGTCCAGCTTTTCAACACCTACTACGCTGCCTCTTTCTGCCACTCAGTTTCTTAATCTGGGGGCCCCTTTGGTCTTAACTACATCCTTCACCTCACAACTTTCTTTTGCCTTTGCCAATGGGCCCTTCAGATCGCATCTAACCTTAATTTGTTGAAATAAAGCTTGTATGCCATTCATCGCTGTATAAAACAAAGTCGGGCTTCGTGCAGCTACGAACGAAAACCACTGCGACGTAGAGTGCAATGCACCGTGACGTAATAGAAATTTCCTCTCGCTCCACTCACCAGTTATTGCTTTACCATTGTTATCCGATGACATAGCATCCTTATGCCACCTCTTCAGTACCAATATTGACAAAATTACCATCACATGCTCATGCTTCAAAACGAAGAACATATGTCGACATGGTAACCCTTTTGCAACCAAAAATGGCACGGACACTCAAGCCTATTCACCACCCTATCGTACAGTACCATCAACTACTTACCTGGAATGCCTTATTATTTGATTGTGCACACCATAGTCGTGGACCGTTGAACCTTTGCAACAAAGTCAACTGCACCGACACCTACAAATTCCCTCCTCACTTCAAAAAATAACTCTCATGTGTAAACACTTGTAGCAAACCACTGAAGTGGGTCCAAGCAAGTCGTGATCACTAGGTTGTCGTGAATGGACCTGAAGTGGGCATCTAACTCAATATTTTGATACTCTCGTACCATCAATTTAACATTCTGCACCACCTATAGGACATTGTGCCTTGAATTAAGAAGCTTTTTGACATTCGCATTAATCCCTTCACATCGAGAAGTTGTACGAAACTTGGCACATAATTTGTCTATCAAGTATGCAGTTACCCATATTCTCCACTTATCATAAGTTTCTTTAGCCCAAAAACTATCATCAAGTCCATATTCTTCAACAGTTGTATGCCATTTTGCCTCAAACTCTTCTATCTCCATATTCGAATATAGCCACATAGTGAAAAGTTGTCGTAACCCTTCATCCTTCACATTTGAAGTCAAGTTCTTCTCCACATGCCATGTACACAACCGATGTATGGCCTCTAAAAACACTGCCTTGATTGATGCCCTCATTGAGTTACACCCATCTGTCACTATCACCGATGGCTTCTTGTTGCACATCACCTCCAACAGATTTTCAAGCAATCACGTGTATGATCCAATGCTTTCATCCAACACTAATCCAAACCGAAATATAGTTGTTTGCTTATGATTGTTTAAACCAGAAAAGATTACCAAAGGTCTCCTGTATTTGTTTTTCTTGTAAGTCAAATCGAAGGCAAGCACATCACCAAAGTATTGGTAATCAGCCCAAAACAAGTTTGCTAACATATTATCGTCTGTCAAACTGTACCTAGCTATGCACATCATATCCGACAACGCTTTTTCCTCCAAATAGATTATTGCGGCATTAGCGTCTCCATGAACAATCTTCTCCCGCTTAGTCTTCTCGATATAGTTATAGGCATCATTTTTTGTGAAACCCATTAGAGAATACCCTTAGCTTGCCCTGCTATATAACCTAGGATCTTAGACGTTGGGATAACATGTGCCTGCATGCCATTAATATGTGCCTTAGCCGATGTATTCATTTTTCTGAAGTTGTTGATCATATGAACCATCCTTATAGGAGTTAAATCATGGTTGTGATCTAATATAACTTGTCTAACCCTCCAAATTTCATTGACCTCATCCCATAGGATTGATAGCTTTGCATCACAATTTGTGCACATTTCTGATCTATGGTCCTTCTCCGTGTCAAGCCTTTCATAATGTTTGCGCTGTCTCAGCCTTGCTTTGTCATAAAAAAACCTCCTCCTAATCACCCTTCCTTCATCATCCTTTCCCGAGTTACCCTTGCTAATAACAAAGCCATGGCATTTTCCGTATCTCATATAAAACTCATAGGCTACTTCATCAGTGCAGAATACCTTCCTCATCATATTAGCTTCGGTCAGCATTAGCACGTCTCCATATTCAATGACTTCTCCCTCCACGCCTTTATCACAACTGTGAGCATTATCGTCTCTAGTCAGTGTCTCGTTTCCTTTAGAATGTGTTCTACCACTAGCGTCCTCTTGAACTCCAGCACCTCTGTTAACTTCATCATATAGTTTAGCCTCCATGCACACAATTACACCATTGGCACAAATCATCTTTACTTGCACAAATCAAATGGCAAAGTCAAAATATTCAAAACCCAATAACTTCAAATACACACTGTCCTCTACAACGTGAGATAAAATGCATTTACTATACCAACTAACACAGATTTTGAATTCTTTGCTGCTACAATAACAAAACTGAATATAGATTCTACAGAATCCATTAACTAGAGAAAAAGAGTTAAAATTCTTATTTTTAGAACTTAAAACTAAAATTGCATTGTATTGAAACTGTACTCAATAACTATAAGCATGTACAACTCCTATATATAGTGCTAAACTCCCCGCTACAGTACTTTGCAAAAGCTAAATTTGACTAATTTTACTCCTACTAACCAAGCTGATCTGCCCAAACAAACTGAGTACATAACATTCCTCAAATAATAGTTAACATTTTAAATCATGCCTACATAATTATAACAACTAAAATCAGCACAACCAGTATAAGAGATAAAAGACAGTAACAAATTCATTTAACAACTACTGATTTCGGTAATTTAATATAAAACTATCTTGCACAACTATGAACAAAACAACTCAAGAAATCCACTAGAAAATATTCTTTATAATCTCTAATTCAACTCTATTAACCACTTCATATATACATATATTGAATTCGAAATAAACTTTACCCCTTTCCTTTCTACTACATACACTACCCTAACTGTCAGTAAGTTGCACTATGACACACCACAACAATTAAATAATTAAAAAAAATGCATACAAGACTATCATCTTCTTTCCTACATGCTTACCGATCAACGTTCCTTGTGCTTCCCAGGATGTGAACTCTCCGTGTGGCTTCTCATGGTCTCACCGAAACCGTCAACCTTCATCACCTCCTCCGTTCACCGATTCTCTTACAACAACAAAGACAACCAGGCCTTTTATATTAACATATAGTATAAGAAACCACCTTCTTCATAAAGCTTGGTTCCTTCTGGTTTTACTCTCTCTCGCTCAGGATTGCCTTAACCATTTGATTTCAGACTTCACTTCTTTTTAAAAATAATTAATTATAACTATTGTTACTATTATTATCATGATTTATTTTCTTGGGATTTACCTTTCTTTATGTCAACATCCAACATTTGTTGGGCCCCAAAAAATGTCATACCACACATTGTTGGACTCCCAAAAAAATCCAACAACATAATATCATCATTAACAAAATATTACTATATCTAACTAATTGTCTACCTCCATCACTCATTGGCCACGCTTCAAGAGTTGCCGGGGATCATCGACGAAATCTGCACACGTGTCAACTCCTCGAATGCGCCACCTATTTATTCTTCAGCATCGTAGCATAACCCTACTTTTATTTTATTTGTGGTGTTTTACTAGCATTGAATGTCTTTTGTAAGAATAATGATAATGTTTGTCGACTCAACTTTATCTTATTTTGCTGAGTTCATATATTCTTCTTTTGTGGTCAAGTGATTAATTAAGTATCGAAAAAAAGTTAATTAGTTATAAAAATATTCAAAATATGTTTTCAAAAAGTATGAATTTAAATCTTTGGAAAAGTATAGGGTACCAACATATTATTTGTCAATTTATTGTTAATAATAATTAATTATTATATTTTAAACACATATATAAAGAGACACATCCAAAAAATATATCTATAAAGACACTTCTATTAAACACAGTCATAAAAAAGATATTTTTATTAGACACATCCATAAAAACACTTTCATTAAACACAGTTATAAATAAGAGTTGGCAGAAGTTAGCAGAAATGCTGTTGGTAACGTAGTGGGATTGTAAATCTTTTATATGATTGAGGATTTCTCTGACAAATGATTTGCAAATATTTTCATAAGTATTTATTAAACCTAAAAGTATATCGTAACTTTAGTAGATTCTTATCTTGGATGAATAACCCATCTAAACTTGATGATAATAAAGAATAAATGACCATTTATACCTATAAAAGATAAAAACACTAACATTTGTACCCATGATAGCTTGAAACTAAACTTATACCCATGATAGATGTCCTCCGTATGACAAAACTGCCCTACCTTGGATCTGAACTTGGTTTGTGGGAATCCGATCCTAGGTGGCACTCCAACCCCCCAAAGCCCTATCTTACATGGATTTGAACGTTAGTATATGAGAAGGGAGAAGGTTGAACGCATCAAATCGAAACCCTAGGTAGCTTCCTCCTCTAATTCAAACCATACCCCAGAAAATTGATGCTTGTTGAATCTCATAGAGTGTGAAGTGCACCCACGGTCAGAAAGAATTATCTCGTAACCCCCGCAATGTCTTTCCGCAGATTTAACTCTGATGCAAATGATGGAAGTCGCAGTAGTTCTTCAAGTTCGAAGAAGATGAAGGTGAAGAAGTTGGACGGCAGATGCTTCTGTGACAGAAAGGTTGCATTGATGGAGTTTGGCACGATGACGAACCCTAATAGATGGTTCATTAGATGTCCTCTATGGACGGTAATGGCCAGACGCTGTTGGAGTTGAGGTGAGAAAATTTTCTTTGAATTTAAGTTGACCAATGAGTGCATTTTTTTTTGTTTTGTCAGACAAGAGACTGCAAATACTTTGTATGGTTGATGAAATCGAAGAAGGATGGGAGGGCATAGCAAGATGTTTAGCCAAAAGACATTCAGAGCATTCTTATGCAAGACATGATAATGGGTTCACTGTCACTGAACCTAGGGAAAATCAGCAAGGACCCTCAATTTTAGCGAGAAAAATAGACAAATTTAGGGCTGAAATTAGGGGAATTAGAGTGTTACTTTTATGCATTGCGTTGGGGTTGCATTTTTTTTTATGTGTGAGATGTATTTCGTAATAAAAATGTAAAATTTGTATAGAGTTGGGATCTTTGTTAATCATGAGAGAGTGAATGTATTTCCTGATTTTGACATAGACACTTTGAATCTGTTGCTGCCATGTAAGTTCATTTTGATAAAGTTTATTTCTAGACACTTGGAAATGCACATGAATCTCTGTTTTCTACTTAAGGATTCATAATTAAGTTGAATCTGTGACATAGAAACCTGAAGGTTGTGGTTATCAATTATAAAATCAGAAGAAGGTGCTGTTAGAATAATGATAATATTAACCATAAATGAGTTGGGAACACTTATACATAGATATTGCAAGTTCCGTTGATTGTCATATAAGCCAAGAAAGGCAAGTATTTGCAACTTAAAGCATAACCTCAAAACCAGCATAACTAACTTAACAACTAGACATACCATGAAAAATCATAACAAAAAAATATTGTGTTGTATGTTTTCTTTAATAAACTAAACCAACCAAAAACCAACCATAAGTAGTCTATCAGCACTGTTGATTACATTAAAATAGCAAACACAGTCAAAACACAGTCTATGACATTGGTGTTGAGTTACTGCTCCCGCTTGAGACACCATATTTTGTTCCGCCTAATGCACCTTTCCTGACTCGGCCTCTCCCTTCACCTCTGCCTCTAACAGCTGTGCCTCGACCTCTAGCACTTGCAGCCACACCAGGTGTCGGCATGAACTACACAAACCGCGTGGTTGTCCCTGCACTAACACCTTGCAGTGGATGAGGGGTTACTTGAGAGTTGTGTATGGAAGGGGTTGTGGATGGATGCTTGGGAGATGGTGTAGATGCTTGTGGTGTATGTGCAGTCTGGGGGGAGGGGGTCGTTTGACACTTCTCATTTTAAGTTGTTTCTTGGCTACTCCACTATTTGTTGGAGGTTGTGGTTGTGTTCTTGTTGGTGGTGGCATCGGTTGCGGTTGCTGGAATCCAAAGAACAACCAAATCTAATGTGTGAGTAATTAAACAAGTGAATTTAGGGAATTGAATAATGCAATGAACTAATTGTGCAGGTTGGGGTGTTGTGGAACCATTTCCTACTTTAGTTGCTACTGCTTCAGCTTCTGCAGCTTCTAATGTCGCCTCCCAATACATTTCAGCCAGCATATTCTCATCCTCATCACTTGCAGGGACTTGGGGTGCAGCACTCCCTTCACCCATTGCTTTTTTTCTCTTCTTACAGTTTCTCTTGTTGTGACTAGCCTACGAAAAACTGGTACTAATTAAAATGTGCAACATGAATTTATAGAGTTGTAATAATTTCATTATTTTGGGGAGTTCTGTTGGAGTCAGAGGGTGGGACTGACTCAGGGATTGATTGTGAAAGTGGATTTCTATAAGGATGTGGGATGTATTGGGTGAGCTGTTCAGGTGCAATAGGTTCAGAGAAATTGGCTTCAGAGGGAGGGACTTGGTCTGAACCATCAGTGTGGAATGGTTGCTGGTCATGCTCAATAGGTGGCTGGGAAGCTTCAGAGACATTGGCTTTAGAGGGAGGGACTGGGTCTGTCCCATGAGTATGGGATGGTTGCTGATCATACTCAACAGGTGGCTGAGAAGGTTGGGACTGAGATGATGGTGGTTCATCTGGTTGGACAGGTGTTGGAGGAGGTTGGGAAATCTGTCTTGCTTCATGGGATGATGAAGGTGCTGGATTTGGTATCTGTTGGGGCACTGTAAAACTGTCCTCATTTTGGGCAACAACATCAGCTAGGTTGTTCTCTTGATGGGCCTCTTCCATGGGCTGGGGCTCACCGCTTATTTGGGTGTGCTTCACAACTTGTACATTACCTGCTATCTCAGTATTATCATCATCTTCCACTACTGCCAATATTCTTCTTGGACTCTTCTTTGGAGTTGGTACTGGTGCGAAATTTATAACCCACAAACTAATCGGCAAGTGCACCGGGTCGTACCAAGTAGTACCTCAAGTGAATGAGGGTCAATCCCACGAGGATTGATAGACCAAGTAACAATGGTTGATTAAATTACTTAGTTAGAAAAACAGAAAATAGTGTTTGAGAGTTCAAAAAGCATTAAACAAGAAACTCAGAATATCAGAAGACAGGCAATAAATAAGTTGGGAATAAAATATGGAGAAAGCAATTAAGGCTTCAGAGTTATCTATTTTCCGGATTGACTTTTCTTATTAATTTGTTTTAATCATGCAAGATTTAATTCCTGGAAAACTATATATGACTAAACCCTAATTCCTTAGACCTTTTTAGTCTCCTCTAAAATTCATCAACCGCCAATTCTTTGGTCAATTAATTCCAATTAGAGGGTGAAGTTCAATTCTAGTTATATGCCATAGAAATCCTAATTACCCAAATATAAGAGGATTATATGTCACGTATCCCGTTAAATCTAGATAATTAGAAATTTAGGAGAATATGTTTTCAATTGTTGTTCAAGTAAAGAGCTTTTCCAAGTTATACAAGAACTCAATTAGAAAGAGGGTCATACTTCCATTCCACCCAATTTCATAAAATAAAGAACGAAAACAATTCTTGAAATATAAATTAGTACATAAATTAAAATAGAAAAAACAAGAAACAGAATCAATCCATACAATAGATAGAGCTTCTAACCTTAACAGTGGAGGTTTAGTCGCTCATGAAAAAGATTGAAAACTAAGATTCTGGTAAACTGTTAATTTTTGGGATGAGATGGAATAATCCCCAGAAGAAAAGTTTATTCTTTTTATAATCTAATCCTAATTAATTTAAAATCTATTTTCTAAAATTAAAATAATATCTTTTCCTATTTTAAAATAAAATTTAAATTTAAATCAGAATTAATTAACAATCCGCGCCTTGTAACGTGGGGACCACTTGGCTTCACTAGGATCCACGCCTAACTTTATGCTGTTCACCACACAAGGCGCCTAACTTAAACTGAAGAGGAGGCAATGCGCCTTACTTGAGATGGGAGTGCGCCTTACTTGAAGGAGAGCATATGTTGCGTGTTGTTGTTGTTTCTTGCGCCTAACTTGAGAAATCTCAAGTTAGGCGCAGCCTTGGCAGATTTTATGGAAAAGAAGTATAGAGTATTATATATCATTGGAAAGCCCTGGAAGTTAGCTTTCCAACGCTACTGAGAGCACGTCAATTGAACCTCTGTAGCTTGCGTTATTCAGGTTTGAGTGCATAGAGGTCAGGGTTGACAGCATCATTCGCCTTCTTCTTTTTTTCTGCGAAAACTCCATCAAATTTATCCAAATGCTACCTAAAATAAACAGAATTGCACACAACTCAAAGTAACATCCATAGTGGCTAAAAGATAATTAATTCTTGATTAAACTCAACAAATTAAATGCAAAGTCACTAGGAAAATATAAGAAAGATGCTCACGCATCACAACACCAAACTTGAATTGTTGCTTGTCCTCAAGCAACTAAACTAATATAGGCTTAGGATGTGAATTTGCATGAGAATGAGAGTTCAATTAAGCTCATGTCTCTTCTTGTAGTGGGGTTTACAACTGCAATCCTGAATAGTTCTGGCATCCCATTCTCCTTTGAATTAGAAGGATGTCATTGTCATTTGGAATTAGAATCGGATAATATTATGAATTCTCTAATCTTTTGTACTTCAATTCAATCCTTGAACACAACGAATTTCCTTTGATTCTTTTTTTCTTTGGTGCTTTGCACCTTGAGCCTAGCTGTGACTTTAAATATTTTGTCTCAAGCTTCACTTGATACAAAAATACCACAAACACTTAACTGGGAAACTCTCTTTAAGTTCTGAATTTCCTTTCAATTACTCCCAGACAGTGGTACTCAAAGCCTTTGGCATACTCTGTTAAACGCATTTGATCTCGACTCTTAGTGTTCTGTCTCAAGGCTTACTTGACACAATTACACCACGAGCATATGACCAGGGAAACAACTCTTTGAGCTTTTAATCATGTCTGACCTCCCTAGTCATTGATGCTCAGAGCCTTAAACGTTGCTTTTATTTTTTTTGCTGCTTTTTCTGCTTCAAGAATTAAACTTTCACTTATTGCAGAGAATTCATAATAGTTCTCTAAATTTCTGTTCCTTATACATCAACATTCTTTGATTCAAATTTAAATATGCACTGTTCATGTCATGCATTTAGAGTCACAGAAATACCACCACATTTGGATAAATGAGACTACTCTTAAAATTAAACCCAATTTCTCATGCACTATATCTTTTCTTCTTTCTTTTTGATTTCAAGTTCAGTTGACAATACATGAGACACCTTTCAACATTAAAGCAAAGAACAAAAAATTTCAAAATAGTAGAACTAAACTAGAACCTAGGAATGTATCTAATAAAGGATAATGCAATAATAAAATAAACAGAAAATAGGAATATAACATAATAAGAACGGGAGGAAATATAGAATGAAAGGAACTCAATCACCTCAGTTATCCTAGTGGCCATCTCATTCTTCTGGTTGTGCTCCTCTGTGAAGATGATTTGTCTTCCTTTGGTGCTATTTAAATTAAACAGAAAAGCCAAAAAGCGAAGCGACAACACCAAACTTAAAAATTTGTTTGTCCTCAAGCAAAGAATAACTGAAAACAGAGAGAGACATAAAAAGACATACGGAGGAGTAAAAACAAATAGTATGATAAAATAAAATAAAATGATAAAAGAGTAAAAAAAGTTAAAATAATTAAAATATATATATTATCTCTGTGTTTTTTTTCTTTATTTTTTATATATATAGTTATTTATTTATTTAATATATATATATATATATATATATATATATATATATATATATATATATATATATATATATATGCAGGGGTTACGGGTAGAAGGGAAGAGAATCAGGGGCATGGGTTGCTATATTTTTTTTTCTTTTTCAATTTTTTTTAGATGGTCTACGCTGAACTTGGGAAATTTCAAGTTCAGCATGGAGTCTGGCTCTTGTTTACGCTGAGTAGGTTTTTGTCCATGCTGAATTAACCTCCTCCAAAGTGTTTAAAATTTTTTTTAAGTGTCCAGTTCTTGTTTTAAAATTTCTGCATGATCAAAACACAAGTAAAACAACAGAGAAACATTAAAAACTAAATAAAAATCAAATAGATAATAAAACTAATGCAACGGAAAAATAACTAAGGATACGAAATTATCGGGTTGCCTCCCGACAAGCACTTTTTTACCGTCACTAGTTGACGGTCAGCTCCTCTAAGGAGGAGGATCATAAGGGCTCAGATTTTCATCCCTCACTGTGAACTTTTTTCCTGTGTCCCCATAACGTAGCTCAATATGCTCCAGAGAGAGGATTCTATTTACTGTATAAGTCCACACTGGATTGCTAGTCAACACCACCTTCGTTCCTGGGGAGAAACCTTTAGTAGGGATCTTTTTGTTTCTCCATCCCCTGGGTACTTTCTTCTTTTTGGGAACCTCCTCCTTGGTAGATGATGCATTCCCGACACCAAACTTAGGTTTGATGTCAGGAGGGATTTTATTAATTGTTACTAAAGGAGGTTTGAGCTGCAAATTCTACTGTGCATTATCAAGGGGTTCTTGAAGGTTTGGTTTAATAAGCCCAGTCTGTATGCACCTCTCTTCTTCACCTGCTGAATGTATATCTTTGAAGACATGAAAGACTAGTTTCTCATTATGCACTCTAAGCATTAATTCACTTTCTTCTACATCAATCAGAGCTCGTCCAGTGGCGAGGAATGGTCTTCCTAGAATTATAAAGGCATTCTCATCCTCCTCTGTGTCAAGAATCACAAAATCTACTAGGAGGAAGAACTTACCCACTTTGACCAAGACATTCTCCACTAATCCGTATGTAGGCTTTGTAGATTTGTCTGCCATCTGTAATGCTATCCTTGTGGGTTTTGTTTCTTGGATTTGCAACTTGTTCATCACATACAAGGGCATTAGATTGATGCTCGCTCCCAGATCATATAACGCTTTCTCAGAGGTTGTGCTCCCAATGGTGCATGAAATTTGAAAGCTCCCTGGATCTGGCATCTTTCTTGGTAAGTTATTCTGAATTATGGCACTACATTCCTTAGTCAGGACCACTGTCTCATCTCCCTTTAAAGGCTTCTTCTTTCACAACAACTCCTTCATGAATTTGATATAGAGAGGCATTTGCTCCAAAACCTCAGCAAAAGAAATATTGATTTGCAACTTTTTGAAGACTTCCAAGAACTTTGAAAATTGCTTGTCCTTGGTCTCCTTTTGAAGTCTCTGAGAATATGGCATTTTAGGCTTGTACTCAGGAGCCTTTGGCAATGTAGGATAAGTGTCAAGAGAGTCTGGGAATGGGTTGTCCGCATGCTTTGGAAGGGCGTGCTCTACTTCTTCCTTCTTCTCCTCTGGAGCTTCTTTTTCAACTATCTCATCATTAACTTGTGCTTCCATACTTGCTACTTGTCCACTTATCAAGGTGATAGCCTTGCATTCCTCTCTTAGATTCACCACTATATCATCAGGAAATGTATTTGAGGACCCCTCAGGTATTTGCTTGCTCAGTTGGCCCATTTGCACCTCTAAATTTCTAATGGAAGCTCTAGTTTCTTGCATAAAACTTTTTATCATCTCCCAATTAGAATCTTATTGGGGTTGAGAATTTGCCTGCTGAGGTGGTTGTTGTTGATGAGACTGAAATTGGCAGTTATTATGATTGTTCTGTTGGAAACCGTCCTGAGAATCATTGTTGAAATTCTGATATCTATGAGATTGGTCCCTCCACCCAAAATTTGGGTGATTTCTCCACCCCTGATTGTATGTCTTAGAGTATGCATCATTATTGGGGTTTCTAGGACCACTCCCCATGTAATTTACCTGTTTAGAAGAAGATTGAGCATAATCATAATTTTCATTTTGTATAAAATTACATGTCATGTCGTAAGGGACCTCTTGAGGTGTATTCTGGGTGTTGACAGCTGGAACTTACATTCCACTCAACTGTTGAGTAATTAAATTCATTTGCTGACTCAAAATTTTATTCTGAGTAAGGATAGTATTAAGAGCTTCTACTTCCATAACACCTTTCTTCTGAGGAGCCTCAGAGTTCACAGAATTCCTGTTAGATGAGTATAAATATTGGTTGCTAGCAACCAATTCAATAAGCTCAATAGTCTCCTCTGGTGTCTTCTTCATGTGCAATGAACCACTTGCAGAATTATTTAAGCACATCTTGGACATTTCTTCCAAGCCTTCATAAAAGATATCTAGTTGGATCCATTTGGAGAACATGTCCGGAGGGCATTGCCTAGTCAGTAGCTTGTATCTCTCCCAAGCTTCATAAAGAGTTTCACCATTCTTCTGCCTGAAGGTCTGAACCTCCACCCTAAACTTAGTCAGCTTCTTTGGCGGAAAAAATTTAGTAAGAAACCCAGTAACAACCTTGTCCCAAGTATCTAACTCTCCTTGGGTTGTGAATCTAGCCATAGCTTTGCTCTATCCCTCAGAGCAAACGGGAAGAGCATGAGTTTGTACACCTCAGGGTTCACTCCATTTGTCTTCACAGTATCACAAATCTGTAGAAAATTAGAAATAAACTTATTTGGGTCTTCTTGGGGAAGACCACGATACTGTCAGTTTTGTTGCACCAGGGTGACCAATTGTGGCTTCAATTCAAAGTTGTTTGCAGCTATAGGAGGCACCACAATGCTTTTTCCATAAAGATCTGCAGTAGGAGCAGTGTAAGAGCCAAGCACTCTCCTTTGTTTCTCATTCCCATTCGGATTAGCCATGTTGGCATTAGCGGCATTATTAGGATCCATAGTGGATTCTGCAGCTTTGTAAAGTCTTGCGTGTTGCAAACGTCACCTGAAAGTCTTTTCAGGTTCAGGATCAAAGTCTAAGAGAGGTTCCTTGTCTCTGTTCCTGCGTATAAACAGACAAGACCAAGTGCCCATTCCATGCTGGCCACTCCAAGTTAGGCGCCCAAATCTTCAAGTAAGGCGCCAAAAACTTGGTGCGGAATTTATAACCCACAAACTAACCGGCAAGTACACCGGGTCGTACCAAGTAGTACCTCAAGTGAATAAGGATCGATCCCACGAGGGTTGACGTACTAAGCAACAATGGTTGATTAAATTATTTAGTTAGACAAACAGAAAATGATGTTTGAGAGTTCAAAAAGCATTAAACAGGAAACTCAGAATATTAGAAGATAGACAATAAATAAGTTGGGAATAAAATATGGACAAAGCAGTTAAGGCTTCAGAGTTATCTATTTTCCGGATTGACTTTTCTTATTAATTTATTTTAATCATGCAAGATTTAATTCCTAGCAAACTATATATGACTAAACCCTAATTCCTTAGACCTTTTTAGTCTCCTCTAAAATTCATCAGCCGCCAAATCCTTGGTCAATTAATTCCAATTAGAGGGTGAAGTTCAATTCTAGTTATATGCCACAGAAATCCTAATTACCCAAATATAAGAGGATTATATGTCACGTATCCCATTAAATCTAGATAATTAGAAATTTAGGAGAATATGTTTTCAAGCTGTTGTTCAAGTAAAGAGCTTTTCAAAGTTATACACGAACTCAATTAGAAAGAGGGTCATACTTCCGTTCCACCCAATTTCATAAAATAAAGAACAAAAACAATTCTTGAAATATAAATCAGTACATAAATTAAAATAGACAAAACAAGGAATAGAATCAATCCATACAATAGACAGAGCTCCTAACCTTAACAGTGGAGGTTTAGTTGCTCATGGAAAAGAGTGAAAACTAGGATTCTGGTAAACTGTGAATTTTGGGATGAGATGGAATAATCCCCAAAAGAAAAGTTTCTTCTTTTTATATCTAATCCTAATTAATTTAAAATCTATTTTCCAAAATTAAAATAATATCTTTTCCTATTTTAAAATAAAATTTAAATTTAAATCAGAATTAATTAACAATCCGCACCTTGTAACATGGGGACCACTTGGCTTCACTAGGATCCATGCCTAACTTCATGCTGTTCACCACACAAGGCGCCTAACTTGAACTGAAGAGGAGGCAATGCACCTTACTTGAGATGGGAGTGCGCCTTACTTGAAGGAGAGCATATGTTGCGTGTTGTTGTTGTTTCTTGCGCCTAACTTGAGAAATCTCAAGTTAGGCGTAGCCTTGGCAGATTTTATGAAAAAGAAGTATGAATTATTATATATCATTGGAAAGCTCTAGAAGTTAGCTTTTTAACGCCACTAAGAGCACGTCAATTGAACTTCTGTAGCTCGAGTTATTTAGGTTTGAGTGCAGAGAGGTCAGGGTTGACATCATCATTCGCCTTCTTCTCTTTTTCTGCAGAAACTCCATCAAATCTAGCCAAATGCTACCTAAAATAAACAGAATTGCACACGACTCAAAGTAACATCCATAGTGGCTAAAAGATAATTAATTCTTGATTAAACTCAACAAATTAAATGCAAATTCATTAGGAAAATATAGGAAAGATGCTCACGCATCAGGTACCCTTTTAGCACAAACCTTTCTTCTCATCTTTGATGGAGTCATTTCCTTCTCCTCAACTAGCACAGGATGATCCATCGGATGCTCTGTATAGACATTAATTTTGTTACCATTATTCATGGCTACCTCATACATTCTAACTACGTCCATATCAACCCTTAGCAACCTCAACCCATTATCAAGCTCCTTCCCAGGTTCTAGCCAGTAAAACTCGGCAATCGACATATATCCAATTTCCTTCAGCAAATCAGACATGAAAAACCATTGAGGGTATCAACGTTAACCCTCTCTATCTCTGTTACTTCTCCACCAATGTAACTAACCTTCCCACATGGCCCTCTCTTAAGCCATCCTCTATGATGAATGGACAGAGTTATGTGGATGGTGGCCATCCTTGGAAGTAAAATTAAACAAAACAATAAAAAAGCATTGTCTGTAACTGATGCTAAAAAAAACCCTCAACCAACTATTCTATCAATTCTCAAGGAAATAAAGTTAATCATAAGGTTCGATTAGGTAACAAGGTCTGTCTAACTAGTGACAACGACATATGAAATTAATCATTAGTGGCAATGACATACCTCTGTTCTTCAAAGGGAGTGACCTCCTCACTGTCGAAGAGGAAAGGACTAGTATAAGGCTCTGCTCGCTAATCGATTGGGAGTAATCCGGTCGTCTTCTCCGACCTGGGAATGGAGCAACGGCGACGGTAAACCTCTACTAGGGCACGGTGGATTCTCACGCGAAGTGTCGTTCCTTTTTCCACACCCTTAGTGATACCAACATTCAAATCCACGTAAGATAGGGTTTTGGGGGGTTTGGAGTGCCACCTAGGATCGGATTCCCACGAATTAAGTTCAGATCCAAGGCAGGGCAGTTTTGTCACACGGAGAGCATCTATCATGGGTATAAATTTAGTTTCAAGCTATCATGAGTACAAATATCAGCATTTTTATCTTTTATGGATACAAATGGTCATTCATTCTGATAATAAATAAAATGATAAATACTCTCTCTTGAAGTGTTCCCACAAAAATCAACATGCTAACGAATTAGTTCGTCCGTAGCTATATATCAATCAATTGTAAAGAAAAATATTAGATAAACAAATTGTTTTTATAATTAAATTTAATAAAACTTTTTTCCTTTTTATATATGCATCTCTTCTCACTTTCTTAATTGATATTTATTGTATCAATAAATTATTAGATTAATTTAATTTAATTTGGTTATCGAAATTGATTTGATTACGTAGGACAATATTTGGTTTTAAAGATATAGAGACAGGAATATGTTAGTATATATTTATTGTTTATTTGTTGAGACATAAATTTTAGATGAATACGTTAGTATATAAATATACATAAAATATATGTATTTAATATTTTTTTTAAATATTGAGACACAGAGATATAATTAATTGGACATAATTTTATATATTTTTTTATTAATTTTTACACAATTAATTTTTAGAAAAAATTTCACTCATTTTTCTTAAGATATATTAAAATGACACTTCCTTCCACTTTATTTGTAAAATATACATTTTCTTCCCTTATAACTTTTACAAATCTCCTCTTTAATCCATTTTAAATTTACTTTGTTAATTAATGTTAACAATATCTATTTTTTAATAAAAAATAAATTATCTTTTACAAAAATATCCTTTAGCAAAAATTTTACTTTTTTGTTATTAAATTTTGCTTACCAAAATACTCTTTAATAAATTTTTGTATTGATTAAATTGTATTTTTATCAAACTATTTTTTAAAAAAATTAATAGTTAAATTATTTTTTTCTAAGATACCCTTCAATAAATTTTTAATTATTAAATTATAAGTTTACCAAATTTTTTGTTAACAATTATTTTTATATTTTACTATTAATTTTTTGATATCAATATATATTATTTTAACATTAAATAAAAAAATATTACTACTTTTAATACGTATAACAATTAATATATATTGATATCAAAAAATAATCTGACTAAGATTTTTTATTTAATGTTAAAATAATATATATTGATATCAGAAAATTAATAGTAAAATATAACTACAATTATCAACAAAAATTTTGGTCAAATCATAATTTGATAATTAAAAAATTATTAAACGGTATCTTAGAAAAAAATAATTTTATTATTAAATTTTTTAAAAAAATATTTGAGTAAAAATACAATTTAATTAATAAAAAATAATTTTTGCTAAAGATATTTTTGCAAAAAAATATTTTTTTAAAAAAATGGATAAAATTAACATTAGTTAAAAAAAGTTTAAAATAGATTAAAGAGAAGATTTTTTAAAAATTACAAGAGACGAAAATATACATTTTACAAATAGAAGAGAGTAGAACGTCATTTTAGCATCTTCGAAGAGAATGGAATTTTCTCTAATTTTTATACTTTTATTCCTTATCAATTTGTTATACTTTTATTTTTTATTAATTTTTTATATTTTTATCTCTTATTAATTCTAATAAAATATAATTTTTTTTAATTTTATTGTGTCTTATTCAATATTTTATCAAACACAATATATATACACTAATGATTTATATCCATATCTCTAATGTCTTTATTTCTGTCTAAAAAAACAAACCAAAGCTACCTAGAATTACAATTCGTAAATATCTTTGTTTAGCATAAGATACCTCGGTAGCAATAACATATCTTTCAAAGTATATAGTCACACTATAACAAACTAATACAATAGGTTAGTTGATAGGCAAAATTATCACTCATACTTTTCACAACTCGAACAAGTCCTAACAATGGCTCCAAAAACTTGGTGCACAATACTATGGTTCACACACATTTTTTACAACTTCGCACAACTAACCAGCAAGTGTACTGGGTCGTCCAAGTAATAAACCTTACGTGAGTAAGGGTCGATCCCACGGAGATTGTTGGTATGAAGCAAGCTATGGTCATCTTGTAAATCGCAGTCAGGCGGATTCTAATGGTTATAATGATTTTCGAATGTAAAGATAAATAAAGCATAAAATAGAGATAAAGATACTTATGTAATTCATTGGTGGGAATTTCAGATAAGCGCATGAAAATACTGTGTTCCTTCTGAATCTCTGCTTTCCTACTGCTTTCATCCAATCATTCTTACTCCTTCCATGGCAAGCTGTATGTTGGGGGATCACCGTTGTCAATGGCTACCGTCTGTCCTCTCAGTAAAAATGGTCCACGTGCGCTGTCACTGCATGGCTAATCATCTGTCGGTTCTCGATCATGTAAGAATAGGATTTACTATCCTTTTGCATTGTCACCACGCCCTACAGTCGTGAGTTTGAAGCTCGTCACAGTCATTCAATCCCTAAATCCTACTCGGAATACCACAGACAAGGTTTAGACTTTCCGGATTCTCAAGAATGCTGCCAATGGATTTTAGCTTATACCACGAAGATTCTGATTAAGGAATCCAAGAGATATTCATTCAAGCTTATTTGCATGTAGAACGAAAGTGGTTGTCAGGCACACGTTCATAAGTGAGAATGGTGATGAGCGTCACATAATCATCACATTCATCAGGTTCTTGGGTGTGAATGGATATCTTAGAATAAGAATAAGCGTGAATTGAATATAAAACAGTAGTAATTGCATTAATACTCGAGGAACAGCTGAGCTCCACACCTTTAATCTATGGTGTGTAGAAACTCCACCGTTGAAAATACATAAGTGATAAAGGTGTTCATTGGTTCCAGCCCCAGAGAGGGAACCAGGATAACCCCGACTTTGGTCTAAGGACTAAACATCCAAAGATGAAAATACAATAGTAAAAAGTCCTATTTATACTATACTAGTTACTAGGGTTTACAGAAATCCACTTCTGGGGCGCACTTTGGTGTGTGCTTGGGCTGAGCTTTAGCTTTACAAATGCAGAGGCTTCTCTTGGGGTTAAACGCCAAGTTTTAACGTGTTTTTGGTGTTTAACTCTGGTTTGTGATGTGTTTCTGGCGTTTTACTCCAGAATGCAGCATGGGGCTGGCGTTGAATGCCAGTTTACGTCATCTAAACTCGAATAAAATATGGACTATTATATATTGGTGGAAAGCCCTGGATTTCGACTTTCTAAAAAAATTGAGAGCGCACCATTTGGAGTTTTGTAGCTCTAGAAAATCCATTTCGAGTGCAGGGAGGTCAGAATCCAACAGCATCTGTAGTCCTTTTTCAGCCTCCTATTAGATTTTTGCTCAGGTCTCTCAATTTCAGCCAGAAAATATCTGAAATCACACAAAAACACACAAACTCATAGTAAAGTCCAGAAATGTGAATTTTACATAAAAACTAATAAAAACATCCCTAAAAGTAGCTAGATCCTACTAAAAACTACCTAAAAATAATGCCAAAAAACGTATAAATTATCCGCTCATCACAACACTAAACTTAAATTGTTGCTTGTCCTCAAGCAACTGAAAATCAAATAGGATAAAAAGAAGAGAATATACTATAAATCCAAAATATCAATGAATATTAGTTCTAATTAGATGAGTAGGACCTGTAGCTTTTTGCTTCTGAACAGTTTTGGCATCTCACTTTATCCTTAGAAGTTTAGAATGATTGGCATCCATAGGAACTTAGAGTTCAGATAGTGTTATTGATTCTCCTAGTTAAGTATGTTGATTCTTGAACACAGCTACTTTTATAAGTCTTGGCCGTGGCCCTAAGCACTTTGTTTTCCAGTATTACCACCGGATACATAAATGCCACAGACACATGACTGGGTGAACCTTTTCAGATTGTGACTCAGCTTTGCTAAAGTCCTCAATTAAAGGTGTCCAGAGCTCTTAAGCACACTCTTTTTGCTTTGGATCACGACTTTAACCACTCAGTCTCAAGTTTTTCACTTGGACATTCATGACACAAGCACATGGTTAAGGACAGCTTGATTTAGCCGCTTAGGCCTGGATTTTATTTCCTTGGGCCCTCCTATCCATTGATGCTCAAAGCCTTGGATCCTTTTTACCCTTGCCTTTTGGTTTTAAGGGCTATTAGCTTTTTCTGCTTGCTTTTTTTCTTTCTTTTTTTTTCTTTTTTTCGCAAGCTTCTTCTTTTTCACTGCTTTTTCTTGCTTCAAGAATCAATTTCATGATTTTTCAGATTATCAATAACATTTCTCTTTGTTCATCATTCTTTCAAGAGCCAACAATTTTAACATTCATAAACAACAAGATAAAAAATATGCAATGTTTAAGCATTCATTCAGAAAACAAAAGGTATTGTCACCATATCAATATAATTAAACTAATTTCAAGGATGAATTCGAAACTCATGTACTTTTTGTTCTTTTGTATTAGAAACATTTTTTATTTAAGAAAGGTGAAGGATTCATGGAATTATTCATAGCCTTAAGACATAGTTACTAAATACTAATGATCATGTAGTACTGACTCAAAACATAGACAAACATATAGCATAAAACTGAAAAACAGAGAGATAAGAACAAGGAAGTTAAGGAATGAGTCCACCTTAGTGAGGGTGGCGCCTTCTTCTTGAAGGACCAATGGTGTTCTTGAGCTCCTCTATGTCTCTTCCTTGCCTTTGTTGCTCCTCCCTCATAGCTCTTTGATCTTCTCTAATCTCATTGAGAATGATGGAGTGCTCTTGGTGTTTCACCCTTAATTGGTTCATGTTATGACTCAATCCTTCTAGAGAAGTGTTGAGTTGTTCCCAATAGTTGTTTGGAGGAAAATGCATCCCTTGAGGCATCTTAGAGATTTCTTGATGATGAGCTTCCTCATGCGTCTCTTGAGATCCATGAATAGGTCTCTTGTTTGCTCCATTCTCTTCTTAGTGATGGGCTTGTCCTCTTCAATGAGGATGTCTGCTTCTATGACAACTCCAGCTAAGTTGCATAGATGGCAAATGAGATGAGAAAAAGCTAGCCTTGCCAAGGTGGAGGGCTTTTCGGCTACTTTATAGAGTTCTAGAGAGATGACTTCATGAACTTCTACTTCCTCTCCAATCATGATGCTATGGATCATGATGGCCCGATCCACAGTTACTTCGGATCGGTTGCTAGTAGGGATGATGGAGTGTTGGATGAACTCCAACCATCCTCTAGCCACAGGCTTAAGGTCCAGTCTTCTCAATTGAACCGGCTTGCCTTTTGAGTCTCTTTTCCATTGAGCTCCTTCCACACATATGACCATGAGGACTTGGTCCAACCTTTGATCAAAGTTGACCCTTATAGTGTAGGGGCGTGCGTCTTCTTGCATCATAGGCAAGTTGAACGGCAACCTTACGTTCTCTGGATTGAAATCTAAGCATTTCTCCCGAACCATTGTAAGCCAATTCCTTAGGTTTGGGTTCATGCTTTGATCATGGTTCCTAGTGATCCATGCGTTTGCATAGAACTATTGAACCGTTAAGATTCTGACTTGTTGAATGGGATTGGAGAGAACTTCCCATCATCTTCTTCTAATCTTTTGTCGGATCTCTGGATATTTGCCCTTTTTGAGCTTAAAATGGACCTCATGGATCACCTTTTTCTTGGCCACAACTTCATAGAAGTGGTATTGATGGGCTTTTGAGGTGAATCTCTCCATCTTCCATGACTCAGAGGTGGAAGCAATTGCCTTCCCTTTCCTCTTTCTTGAGGTTTTTCTGGCCTTATGTGCCATCAATGGTTATGGAAAAACAAAAAAGCTATGCTTTTACCACACCAAACTTAGAATGTTGCTCGCCCTCGAGCAAAAGAAGAAAGAATAGAATAAGAAGAAGAAGATATGGAAGAGAGAGAGAGAGGTTTGGGTTCGGCCAAGGGGGAGAAGAGAGGGTAGTGTTGTGTGAAAATGAAGAAGGATGGAGGAGTTTATATAGTGAAGGGAGAGGGGTTTGGGTTCGGTCATTTAGGGTGGGTTTGGGTGGGAAAGAGATTTTGAATTTGAAGGTAGGTGGGGTTTATGGGGAAGAGAGATTGAGGTGATTGGTGAAGTGTATAGTGTTATTGGATTGTGTGAAGAAGAGAGAAATGGGGTAGTGGGGATCCTGTGGGGTCCACAGATTCTGAGGTTATCCTGTGGGGTCCACAGATCTTAAGGTGTCAAGGATTTCTCATCCCTACACCTTTTAGGCATGTAAAACGCCTTTTGCATGCAATCCTGGTGTTTAACGCCAGCCTGATGCTTGTTTCTGGCGATAAATGCCCAAATGTAGCCTGTTTCTGGTGTTTAACGCCAGCCTGATGCTTGTTTCTGGTGTTAAACGCCAGCTTGGTGCTTGTTTCTGGCGTTAAATGCCAGACAGTTCTTCCTCCAGGGTGTGCTTTTTCTTCTGTTGTTTTTGATTCTGTTTTTAATTTTTGCAATTGTTTTGTGACTCCACATGATCATAAACCTAATAAAACATAAAAGAACATTAGAAATATAGATAAATAAAAATTGGGTTGCCTCCCAATAAGCGCTTCTTTAATGTTAATAGCTTGACAGTGAGCTCTCATGGAGCTTCACAGATGTTCAGAGCATTGTTGGGACCTCCCAACACCAAACTTAGAGTTTGAATGTGGGGGATCAACACCAAACTTAGAGTTTAGTTGTGGCCTCCCAACACCAAACTTAGAGTTTGATTGTGGGGGCTTTGTTTGACGCTGTATTGAGAGTAGCTTTTCATGCTTCCTCTTTATGGTTGCAGAGGAACATCCTTGAGCTTTAAACACAAGGTAGTCCCCATTCAATTGAAGGACTAGCTCTCCTCTGTCAACATCAATCACAGCTCCTGTTATGGCTAGGAAGGGTCTTCCAAGGATGATGCATTCATCCTCATCCTTCCCAGTGTCTAGGATTATGAAATCAGCAGGGATGTAAAGGCCTTTAACCTTCACTAACACGTCCTCTACCAATCCATAAGCTTGTTTTATTGACTTGTCTGCCGTCTCTACTGAGATTCTTGCAACTTGTACCTCAAAGATCCCCAGTTTCTCCATTACATAGAATGGCATAAGATTTATACCTGACCTCAGGTCACACAGAGCCTTCTCAAAGGTCATGGTGCCTATGGTACAGGGCATTAAGAATTTACCAGGATCTTGTTTCTTTTGAGGTAAAGTTTGCTGAACCAATGTATTTAGTTCACTAATGAGCAAGGGAGGTTCATCTTCCCAAGTCTCATTACCAAACAACTTGGCATTCAGCTTCATGATGGCTCCTAGATATTGAGCAACTTGCTCTTCAGTTACAGCTTCATCCTCTTCAGAGGAAGAATAGTTCTCAGAGCTCATGAATGGCAGAAGAAAGTTTAATGGAATCTCTATGGTCTCTATATGAGCTTCAGATTCCTTTAGGTCCTTAATAGGAAACTCCTTTCTGTCTGGGGGACGTCCCATGAGGTCTTCCTCATTGGGATTCACGTCCTCCCCTTCCTCTTTGGATTTGGCCATTTTGATAATATCAATGGCCTTGCACTCTCTTTTTGGATTCTCTTCTGTATTGCTTGGGAGAGTACTAGGAGGAGTTTCAGTGATTTTCTTACTCAGCTAACCCACTTGTGCCTCCAAGTTTTTAATAGAGGACCTTATTTCATTCATGAAACTTAAAATGGCCTTAGATAGATCAGAGACTATGTTTGCTAAGCTAGAGGGGCTCTGCTCAGAATTCTCTATCTGTTGCTGAGAAGATGATGGAAAAGACTTGCTATTGCTAAGCCTGTTTCTTCCACCATTATTAAAGCCTTGTTGGGACTTTAGTTGATCATTCCATGAGAAATTTGGATGATTTTTCCATGAGGGATTATAGGTATTTTCATAGGCTTCACCCATGCAATTCACCTCTGCCATTGCAGGGTTCTCAGATCATAAGCTTCTTCTTCAGAAGATGCTTCTTTAGTACTGTTGGATGCATTTTGCAATCCATTCAGACTTTGAGATATCATATTGATTTGTTGGGTCAATATTTTGTTCTGGGCCAGTATGGCATTCAGAGCATCAATTTCAAGAACTCCCTTCTTCTGAGGCGTCCCATTACTCACAGGATTCCTCTCAGAGGTGTACATGAATTAGTTATTTGCAACTATGTCAATGAGTTCTTGAGCTTCTACAGACGTTTTCTTTAGGTGAATGGATCCACCTGCAGAATGGTCCAGTGACATCTTAGAGAACTCAGATAGACCATCATAGAATATATTCAAAATGGTCCACTCTGAAAGCATGTCAAAAGGACACTTTTTGGTTAAATGCTTGTATCTTTTCCAAGCTTCATAGAGGGATTCACCATCTTTTTTCCTGAAGGTCTGAACATCCACTCTAAGCTTGCTCAGCTTTTGAGGAGGAAAGAACTTGGCCAAGAAGGCTGTGACCAGCTTATCCCAAAAGTCCAGGCTATTTTTAGGTTGTGAGTCCAACCATGTTCTAGCTCTGTCTCTTACAGCAAAAGGGAAAAGCATGAGCCTGTAGACTTCAGGATCTACTCCATTAGTCTTAACAGTATCACATATCTATAAGACCTCAGTTAAAAATTGATAGGGATCTTCTGATGGAAGTCCATGAAACTTGCAATTCTGTTGCATTAGAGCAATTAGTTGAGGCTTCAGCTCAAAATTGTGTGCTCCAATGGCAGGGATTGAGATGCTTCTTCCATAAAAATTGGAAGTAGGTGTAGTATAATCACCAAGCATCCTCCTTGCATTATTGTTGTTGTTATTATTTTTGGCTGCCATCTCCTCTTCTTTTTCAAAAATTTCTGTAAGGTTTTCTCTGGATTGTTGTATTTTAGCTTCTCTTAGTTTCTTCTTTAGAGCCCTTTTAGGTTCAGGATCTGCTTCAACAAGAATGTTCTTGTCCTTGCTCCTGCTCATATGAAAAAGAAGGGAACAGAAAATAATAATAGGGATCCTCTTTACCACAGTAGAGAGATTCCTTTATGTGAGTAGAAGAAAATAAGAAGAAAATCCAAACACAGGTAGATGGGAGAAGAGGGTTCGAATTTTGAGTAGAAGAGAAGTGTTAGTAGATAAATAAATAAATAGAAGAAGATGAGAGAGAGGAGTTTTCAAAAATTAACTAAAATAAAAGAAAAATATTTTTGTTTTTATTTTAAATTAAAGTTAAAATTCGAATTTATAAAAAGGAATAAAATTAAAATTTAAAACAATTAGTTAAATAAAAGAGGGAGGTGATTTTCGAAAATTAGAGAGTGGAAAGTAGTTAGGTGGTTTTGAAAAAGATAAGAAATAGTAAAACAAACAAAAAGTCAATTAGTTAGTTGAAAAAGATTTAAAAATCAATTTTGAAAAGATAAGGAGTTAGAAAAGATTTTTGAAATTGATTTTGAAAAAAAGATATGATTAAAAAGATATGATTGAGATTTGTTTTGAAAAAGATTTGAAAAGGAAATTAAAAAGATTTGATTTTTAAAATTAAAATGGATTACTTGACTAACAAGAAACTAAAAGATATGATTCTAGAATTTAAAGATTGAACCTTTCTTAACAAGAAAGTAACAAACTTCAAATTTTTGAATCAATCACATTAATTGTTAGTAAAGTTTTCGAAAATTTGAAATGAAATTAAGAAAAAGATTTTGAAAAACAATTTTTTAAAATTTTTGAAAAATAAAGGAAAAATGAAAAAGATTTGATTTTGAAAAGATAAGATTTTTAAAATTGAAATCTTGACTTGACTAACAAAAAACAACTTATTTTAAAAATTTTTGACTAAGTCAACCCAAAAAATTCGAAAATTATGAGTAAAATAAGAAAAAAAAATTATTTTTGAATTTTTAATGTGGAAAGAGAAAAACACAAAAATGACTCAACACATAAAAATTTTGGATCAAAACAAATGATGCATGCAAGAACACTATGAATGTCATGATGAACACCAAGAACACTTTGAAGATCAAGATGAACATCAAGACTTATTTTTTAAAAATTTTCAAGAGAAGAAAACATGCAAGACACCAAACTTAGAAATTTTCAATGTTTAGACACTATGAATTAAAAAATGCATATGAGAAATAACAAAAGACACAAAACAAGAAAATATGAAGATCAAACAAGAAGACCTATCAAGAACAACTTGAAGATCATGAAGAACACCATGCATGAGTTTTTCGAAAAATGCACAAATTTTAAAAATATGCAATTGACACCAAACTTAAAAATTGACACTAGACTCAAACAAGAAACACAAAAATATTTTTTTTTGGTTTTATGATTTTATATTTTTTTTTGTATTTTTTTTCGAAAATATCTTTTTGGAAAAACGAAAACAAAGAAAAATTTTGAAAAATTTTTGAATACTTTTTGAAAATAAAATAAAAGTTGAAACAAGAAGAAAATTACCTAATCTCGGCAACAAGATGAACTGTCAGTTGTCCAAACTCAAACAATCTCCGGCAACGACGCCAAGAACTTGATAGGCAAAATTGTGACTCATACTTTTCACAACTCGAACAATTCCTAGCAATGGCTTCAAAAACTTGGTGCATAATACTATGGTTCACACACATTCTTCACAACTTCACACAACTAACCAGCAAGTGCACTGGGTCGTCCAAGTAATAAACCTTACGTGAGTAAGGGTCGATCCCACGGAGATTGTTGGTATGAAGCAAGCTCTGGTCATCTTGTAAATCTCAGTCAGGCGGATTCTAATGGTTATAATGGTTTTCGAATGTAAAGATAAATAAAGCATAAAATAGAGATAGAGATACTTATGTAATTCATTGGTGGGAATTTCAGATAAGCGCATGAAGATACTGTGTTCCTTCTGAATCTCTGCTTTCCTACTGCTTTCATCCAATCATTCTTACTCCTTTCCATGGCAAGCTGTATGTTGGGGGATCACCGTTGTCAATGGCTACCGTCCGTCCTCTCAGTAAAAATGGTCCAGGTGTGCTGTCACCGCACGGCTAATCATCTGTCGGTTCTCGATCATGTAAGAATAGGATTTACTATCCTTTTGCTTTGTCACCACGCCCTACAGTCGCGAGTTTGAAGCTCGTCACAGTCATTCAATCCCTGAATCCTACTCGGAATACCACAGACAAGGTTTAGACTTTCCGGATTCTTAAGAATGCTGCCAATGGATTCTAGCTTATACCATGAAGATTTTGATTAAGGAATCCAAGAGATATTCATTCAAGCTTATTTGCATGTTGAACAAAAGTGGTTTTCAGGCACACGTTCATAAGTGAGAATGGTGATGAGCGTCACATAATCATCACATTCATCAGGTTCTTGGGTGTGAATGGATATCTTAGAATAAGAATAAGCGTGAATTGAATAGAAAACAGTAGTAATTGCATTAATACTCGAGAAACTGCTGAGCTCCACACCCTTAATTTATAGTGTGTAGAAACTCCACCGTTGAAAATACATAAGTGATAAAGGTGTTCATTGATTCCCAGAGAGGGAACCAGGATAACCCCGACTTTGGTCTAAGGACTAAACGTCCAAAGATGAAAATACAATAGTAAAAAGTCCTATTTATACTAGACTAGTTACTAGGGTTTACAGAAATAAGTCTAAGTGCAGAAATCCACTTCCGGTGCCCACTTTGGTGTGTGCTTGGGCTGAGCTTTAGCATTACACATGCAGAGGCTTCTCTTGGGGTTAAACACCAAGTTGTAACGTGTTTTTGGCGTTTAACTCTGGTTTGTGACGTGTTTCTGGCGTTTTACTCCATAATGCAGCATGGGGCTGGCGTTGAACGCCAGTTTGCGTCATCTAAACTCGAATAAAGTATAGACTATTATATATTGCTAGAAATCCCCGGATGTCTAATTTTCAACGCAATTGAGATCGCGACATTTGGAGTTCTGTAGCTCCAGAAAATCTATTTTGAGCGCAGGGAGGTCAGAATCCAACAGCATCTGTAGTCCTTTTTCAGCCTCCTATCAGATTTTTGCTCAGGTCCCTCAATTTTAGCCAGAAAATATCTAAAATCACACAAAAACACACAAACTCATAGTAAAGTCCAGAAATATGAATTATGCATAAAAACTAATAAAAACATCCCTAAAAGTAGCTAGATCCTATTAAAAACTACCTAAAAATAATGCCAAAAAGTGTATAAATTATCCGCTCATCATTAGTCACCAATAGCTTTAATTTTGTGAGCTAAGGCTTTGTTTGTTTGATGTTTTTAAGTGGCTAAGACACATACACAAAGTCAGGGTGATAGATATTAGATAGACAGGACATATACACAAAAATATGATGAAACAATTGTGTTTGGTAGCTATAATAGAGAGAACATATACATTTTTATAAGTGTACTTGTTTTTAATAGCATAAAAAAATGTTATCTTCATCTTCATCACTCTCAACTCTTTAATCCTTTTTCTCCTAACAACTTTAAGACTAAATACATTTTTCTAGAAAAATTTAAATTAATTAAAGAATCAAAACAAATTAACAATTCCATTTACATAATCCCATAACAAATTCATATAACAAGATTTAGTGTATATATATACTTGAAAAAAATATATACTCAGGAGGTCACTATTAACTAAGATATGAGAAACCGAGAGTCTAAGAGGGGGAACACCAGGGAGTGGGATCAGGGGCGTCTATCCACGATCGAAGAATTCGCGAATTTGGAATAGAGAAGAATATCATCGTTTGGAAAAAGATTCTTTTACTGTGTTTGTGGATAATTTGCTGGAGGATATCTCCAGAAGGAAATTTTACCAGTTGTTTTGTTGGATGGAGAGGATCAATAATATCTATCTATCTCGAAAACAGAAAAGTGCAATGGTATACCTATTCGCATTTGTTCGGTACACGACAAAAGGTGGTGCTCTGAAAGCTATTGCAAAAATGAACCATTTAAGGCTACACGGTAAAATTGTTTCTGTGGGGGAAGCCAAGTTTCGAAAGAATTTGCAGGCGGGGGATTGATGGATGCAGGTGGATTCTAGACGACAACTTGAAAGGAGGCCAGAGAAAATTCTTAATGGTAATGAGGTGGTTAATAATCCTATGGTAGGAGAACCGCTGGCAGATGGCCAAACGCAATTCCAACAGGACAATGGGTGCATGAAAAGGGTTGAAGTACCCATAGTAGCAGAGAATATGGACTGGTTGGTCAGGAGCATAATAGGCTGCACATTGAAACCTATGGACCTGCGTTCTTTGAAGAGAGTTATCCGCACAAATTTGTATCATGTGGAGGATGTTAGGGAGATCAGGGAGGCTAAAGTGTTATTAATTTTTGATACGGTGGAGCATGCTAATGAGTCTTTTACCTTTAAACTGGATACTCTGCTGCAAGTCTTTCGTCGGGTCCAGCGATGGGAAGCGTCAGAACGCTGTATGTCTCGTAGAGTGTGGTTGGAGTGTTATGGCATGCCTCTTCATGTCTGGTCGCCAGAAACATTTAAAGCGGTAGGTGGTCTTTGGGGCGAAGTTATCCAATGTGCTATCCCAATAGGAGCAGGGGCTTCCTTTAGGGTGGGAAGGTTTCAAGTTGATACATGCGAGTTTGATGATATTAGCAAGTGGGTTCATCTTGCTGTTAGGGATAAGGGTTTACAGTATTTGTGAAAGATATGGGTTTGGAGGCTAGTGAGACCGAGAATTCGGTGGAAAGAAAAAAGGTCTATGAGGGGAATGAAGTTGATGGTTCCTGTAAACACAGTCTGACGAAGGTGGCGGTGCAGTGGCATCCGACAGTGGACCTGATAGCCGGTGATGCACAGGGGGGCGACTGTGGGAAGGACAGAATAGTAATTCCTGAGGTGCTGTTGAATGATGTGTGATGAGCGGATAATTTATACGCTTTTTGGCATTGTTTTTAGGTAATTTTTAGTAGGATCTAGCTACTTTTAGGGATGTTTTCATTAGTTTTTATGCTAAATTTACATTTCTGGACTTTACTATGAGTTTGTGTGTTTTTCTGTAATTTCAGGTATTTTCTGGCTGAAATTGAAGGACCTGAGCAAAACTCTGATAAGAAGGCTGACAAAGGACTGCTGATGTTGTTGGATTCTGACCTCCCTGCACTCGAAATGAATTTTCTAGAGCTACAGAACTCTAAATGGCACGCTCTCAATGGCATTGGAAAGTAGACATCCAGAGCTTTCCAGTAATTAATAATAGTCCATACTTTATTCAAGATTAGACAATGTAAACTGGCGCTCAACGCCAGTTCCATGCTACATTCTGGAGTCAAATGCCAGAAACACGTCACGAACCAGAGTTGAACGCCAAAAACACATTACAACTTGGCGTTCAACTCCAAAAGAAGCCTCTGCACATGGAAAACTCAAGCTCAGCCCAAGCACACACCAAGTGGGCCCCAGATGTGGAATTCTGCATTAATTACTTACTTTTGTAAACCTTAGTAGCTAGTCTATTATAAATAGGACATTTTACTACAGTATTAGACGTCCTTGACCATTCGGCCTTTTGACGATCTTGGATTGTATTTTTGATCCTGTGATCACGTTTTGGGGGCTGGTCATTCGGCCATGCCTGGACCTTCATCACTTATGTATTTTCAACGGTGGAGTTTCTACACACTATAGATTAAGGGTGTGGAGCTCTGCTGTATCTCAAGTTTTAATACAATTACTACTATTTTCTATTCAATTCAGTTTACTCCTATTCTAAGATATTCGTTGCACTTCACCATGATGAATGTGATGATCCGTGACACTCATCATCATTCTCACCTATGAACGCGTGACTGACAACCACTTCCGTTCTACCTTAGACCGGGCGCATATCTCTTGGATTCCTCAATCAGAATCTTCGTGGTATAAGCTAGAATTGATGGCGGCATTCATGAGAATCCGGAAAGTCTAAACCTTGTCTGTGGTATTCCGAGTAGGATTCAGGGATTGAATGACTGTGACGAGCTTCAAACTCACGATTGTTGGGCGTGATAACAAACGCAAAAGAATCAATAGATTCTATTCCGACATGATCGAGAACCGACAGATGATTAGCCGTGCCGTGACAGAGCATTTGGACCTTTTTCACTGAGAGGATGGGATGTAGCCATTGACAACGGTGATGCCCTACATACAGCTTGCCATGGAAAAGAGTAAGAAGGATTGAATGAAGGCAGTAGGAAAGCAGAGATTCAAAAGGAGAACAGCATCTTCATACGCCTATCTGAAATTCCCACCAATGATTTACATAAGTATTTCTATCTTTATTTTCTGTTTATTTATTATTATTATTCGAAAACTCCATAATCATTTATTATCCGCCTAACTGAGATTTACAAGATGACCATAGCTTGCTTCATACCAACAATCTCCATGGGATCGACCCTTACTCACGTAAGGTTTATTACTTGGACGACCCAGTGCACTTGCTGGTTAGTTGTGCGAAGTTGTGAAGTTATGTTTAGACCATGGTATTATGCACCAAGTGTTTGGTGCCATTACTAGGGAGAGAATGAACATGAATGCTATTATCAGAAATCACAATTTTGCCTATCAAGTTTTTGGCGTCGTTGCTGGGGATTGTTCGAGTTTGGATAACTGATGGTTCGTCTTGTTGCTCAGATTAGGTAATTTTCTTTTCAAAAACTTTTTTTAATTTATCCCTATTTTCAAAAAATAAATAAATAAATTATTCTATGACTTCAGAATTTTTAAGGATGGATTCTAGAGTTTCATGTAACAAGTTGAAGCCTGGCTGGCTGTAAAGCCATATCCAAATTCTTTTGGATTGAGGCTTCCACTTGTCTACATAAAAGACATGTATATGGAGTTGGATGAAGTATCAGTTGTTGCATGCCTGATTTATATCCTAAAGCTGGCTGGCTATTAAGCCATGTCCAACCCTTGGATTGGAGCTTTAGGCTAACATTGAAAGATTCCTGGAATTCTTCTTAAAAATTTTTGAAATTCTTATTTTCCTTTTCCTATATGTTTTTCGAAAAAAAAATAAAAGAAAATACAAAAAAATCATAAAAACATAAAAACCAAAAATATTTTGTGATTCTTGTTTGAGTCTTGTGTCATATTTTAAGTTTGATGTCAATTGCATATTCATCTTGTTCTTGCATTTTTCGAAAATTCATGCATTCATAGTGTTCTTCATGATCTTCAAGTTATTTTTGGTAAGTCTTCTTGTTTGATCTTTAAATTTTCTTGTTGTGTTGTATGATGTTTTTCATGTGCATTTTTGCATTCATAGTGTCTAAGCATTAAAGATTTCTAAGTTTGGTGTCTTGCATGTTTTCTTTGCATAAAAAGTTTTTCAAAAATATGTTCTTGATGTTCATCATGATCTTCAAAGTGTTCTTGGTGTTCATCTTGACATTCATAGTGTTCTTGCATGCATCATTGGTTTTGATCTAAAAATTTTCATGTTTTGGGTCATTTTTATGTTTTTCCTCTCATCATTAAAAATTCAAAAATAAAAAATATCTATTCCGTATTTCTCTCAAAATTTCGAAAATTTGAGTTGACTTGGTCAAAAAATTTTAAAACTTAGCTATTTCTTATAAGTCAAGTCAAATTTTCAATTTTAAAAATCTTATCTTTTCAAAAACTTTTTCAAAAATCAATTCTCTTTCTTTTTTTATTTTTCAAAAAGTTAAAAATATTTTTCAAAATCTTTTTCTTATCTTTATTTCAAAATTTCGAAAACTTTACTAACAATTAATGTGATTGATTCAAAAATTTGAAGTTTGTTACTTTCTTATTAAGAAATGTTCAATCTTTAAATTCTAGAATCATATCTTTTAGTTTCTTGTTAGTCAAGTAATCAATTTTAATTTTAAAAATTAAATCTTTTTCAACCATATCTTTTTAATCATATCTTTTCTATCTTATCTTTTTCAAAATTTTATCTTTTTCAAAAATTTGATTTCAAAATATCTTCCAACTTCTTATCTTTTCAAAATTAAATTTCAAATCTTTTTCAACTAACTAGTTGACTTTTTGTTTGTTTTAACTATATTTTATCTTTTTCAAAACCACCTAACTACTTTCCTCTCCCTAATTTT
Source organism: Arachis hypogaea (assembly GCF_003086295.3). Taxonomy (NCBI): domain Eukaryota; kingdom Viridiplantae; phylum Streptophyta; class Magnoliopsida; order Fabales; family Fabaceae; genus Arachis; species Arachis hypogaea. Next base: position 111,239,529 of record NC_092039.1, on the reverse strand, counting down.
CGAAAATTACCTCCCTCTTTTTCAAAATTCTTTTAATTAACTAATTGTTTTAAATTTTAATTTTAATTTTATTTCTTCTCTTAATTTTCAAAAATCACTAACTCTTTTTCAAAATTTATTTTTGAATTTCTCCTTCTCTCATCCTATTCTATTTATTTATCTATTTACTAACACTTCTCTTCATCTCAAGAATATGAACCTATCTTCACCCTTGTGTTTGGATTCTTACCTTTTCCTTCTTCTATTCCCTTCTTCTTCTACTAACATAAAGGAATCTCTCTACTGTGGTAAAGAGGATCCCTATTATTATTTTCTGTTCCCTTCTTTTTCATATGAGCAGGAGCAAGGACAAGAACATTCTTGTTGAAGCAGATCCTGAACCTGAAAGGACTCTGAAGAGGAAACTAAGAGAAGCTAAATTACAACAATCCAGAGACAACCTTACAGAAACTTTCGAAAAAGAAGAGGAGATGGCAGCCGAAAATAATAATGCAAGGAGAATGCTTGGTAATTACACTACACCTACTTCCAAGTTTGATGGAAGAAGCATCTCAATCCCTGCCATTGGAGCAAACAATTTTAAGCTGAAACCTCAACTAGTTGCTCTACTGCAACAGAACTACAAGTTTCATGGACTCCCATCAGAAGATTCCTACCAGTTTTTAACTGAGTTCTTGCAAATCTGTGAGACTGTTAAGACTAATGGAGTAGATCCTGAAGTCTACAGGCTCATGCTTTTCCCTTTTGCTGTAAGAGACAGAGCTAGAATATAGTTGGATTCCCAACCTAAAGATAGCCTGGACTCCTAGGATAAGCTGGTCGCGGCCTTCTTGGCTAAGTTCTTTCCTCCTCAAAAGCTGAGCAAGCTTAGAGTGGATGTTCAGACCTTCAAACAAAAAGATGGTGAATCCCTCTATGAAGCTTGGGAAAGATACAAGCAGATGACCAAAAGGTGTCCTTCTGACATGCTTTCAGAGTGGACCATTTTGGATATATTCTATTATGGTCTATCTGAATTCTCTAAGATGTCATTGGACCATTCTGCAGGTGGATCCATTCACCTAAAGAAAACGCCTGCAGAGGCTCAAGAACTCATTGACATGGTTGCAAATAACCAATTCATGTATACTTCTGAGAGGAATTACGTGAGTAATAGGATGCCTCAAAGGAAGGGAGTTCTTGAAATTGATACTCTGAATGCCATATTGGCTCAGAACAAAATGTTGACTCGTCAAGTCAACATGATTTCTCAAAGTCTGAATGGATGGCAAAATGCATCCAACAGTACTAAAGAGGCCTCTCCTGAAAAAGAAGCTTATGATCCTGAAAATCCTGCAATAGCAGAGGTAAATTATATTGGTGAACCTTATGTATTTTCAACGGTGGAGTTTCTACACACCATAGATTAAGGGTGTGGAGCTCTGCTGTACCTCAAGTTTTAATGCAATTACTACTATTTTCTATTCAATTCAGTTTATTCCTATTCTAAGATATTTGTTGTACTTCACCATGATGAATGTGATGATCCGTGACACTCATCATCATTCTCACCTATGAACGCGTGACTGACAACCACTTCCGTTCTACCTTAGACCGGGCGCATATCTCTTGGATTCCTCAATCAGAATCTTCATGGTATAAGCTAGAATTGATGACGGCATTCATGAGAATCCGAAAATTCTAAACCTTGTCTGTGATATTTCGAGTAGGATTCAGGGATTGAATGACTGTGACGAGCTTCAAACTCACGATTGTTGGGCGTGATGACAAACGCAAAAGAATCAATAGATTCTATTCCGACATGATCGAGAACCGACAGATGATTAGCCGTGCCGTGACAGAGCATTTGGACCTTTGTCACTGAGAGGATGGGATGTAGCCATTGACAACGGTGATGCCCTACATACAGCTTGCCATGGAAAGGAGTAAGAAGGATTGGATGAAGGCAGTAGGAAAGCAGAGATTCAAAAGGAGAACAACATCTTCATATGCCTATCTGAAATTCCCACCAATGATTTACATAAGTATTTCTATCTTTATTTTCTGTTTATTTATTATTATTATTCGAAAACTCCATAATCATTTATTATCCGCCTAACTGAGATTTACAAGATGACCATAGCTTGCTTCATACCAACAATCTCCGTGGGATCGACCCTTACTCACGTAAGGTTTATTACTTGGACGACCCAGTGCACTTGCTGGTTAGTTGTGTGAAGTTGTGAAGTTATGTTTGGACCATGGTATCATGCACTAAGTGTTTGGCGCCATTACCAAGGAGAGAACGAACATGAATGCCATTATCAGAAATCACAATTTTGCATATCAATGTGAATGTTGATTTTTTGAATTTCAAAAAGTTTGGAGATGTAACAGATTCGGTGAGTAGTACCAAGAATAATGGTAAGGCGGTTACGAAGGGATTTGGTGCGAGTGAAGAGGTGGATTCTGACAGAACGGTTACGCAGGGGTTTGGTACTAGAGGAGAAAGGGATCTTGATGGTAATGTTATAACAAGTGGGCCTTCTCCTATGGGTCAGCCATTTGGATACCAGACCGGATGCTACCTGGAGGGGTGTGAGTTGGGCCAAGATCAAATAAACCCAACACCAAATCAGAAGGACAATGGGTTCCAAGATTTTGAAGGTGTGCAGCTGGGGTGGAGGGAGAAAAATGGGCCTGTATTGGGCTGGCAAGTGGCAAACCAGGTTGCTGGAGCCCTGTCCCGTGAGAAGGCAGAGCGGACAGAGGGTAGGTGGGTTGCGCGTGCTTCTCCTACTGAGTCTGGGCGTGACGTGCGAAATGCAGCGACCACCCTTGTGCGTGTGGAGGGTGAAGTCGGAGGGGCCAGGCCGAGTACGCAGAGCCAGTCGTCGGCCGTCTCCAGGGATGCCACGGCTGATTTGCAAGGTTCTGCATAGGGTACGGGTGGGGGTGTGGATGGTGGTTGCGGGATGGCGAGGAGGGCGGGGATGCGCGTAGTCAATGAGGGAAGGGTGCAGGAGCTGACGGACAGGGCAGGGGCTCTTGATGACGGTATTGCTGAAGAGAGTGAACTGCCGCACCTGGACCGGTTGGAAGAGAAGGCGGCATCCTTGGGGGCAGACCGAGGAGAAGAGGCGGACGTTCAAGGTTTGGCTAAGGATTAAGGGACCATAGTGGATGGGGCTAGATTTGAAACAGGAAGAGGGAGGACCACCAAGGGAGAGGACGACAGGATTTCCAAGGAAGCACAGGTCAAGGAAAATGAAGTTACATTAGCACTAGAAGTGGAATTTGGCACTGTGTTGTATGATGAAAAAGTAGATATCATGAGTATATTGCAAGCTCATAATGAAGAAATAGCGGAGAAGCAAAAGCTGTCAAAATAAAAAGAAAAGGCAAGAAGGAGTCGTCCAAAGAACAAACATAAGGTGAGTAATAATTTGATTAAATGATTGTGAGCTGTTGGAATATTAGGGGGTTGAAGGGAAACGGAAAGTTGAGCATTGATAAACCACTATTTTATGGTTTACAATGTGTTTAATTGTGTGGTTTTATCATGGTCTTTACCCACTTATTCATATAATTAGCATGCATTTATATTTCCTTCCTAAAATTATTACATGATTGAAAACATGCTTCTTTGGTCTTAATTTAGCTAATCTTAATCCCCTCTTATTACCATTTGATGCCTTGATCTGTGTGTTAAGTGTTTCAGGCTTTATAGGGCATGAATGAGTGAGAGATTGGGAAGGAAGCTTGCAAAAATGGAAGGAACACAAGAAATTGAGGAGATAACCAGCGAGAAGTGACGCGTACGCGTCAGCGACGCGACCCACGGAAGAAAGGAATTCGCAGTGACGCGACCGCATGACTGACGCAGACGCGCGGATTGGAAAAGCAGAAGCGACGCGGAGGCATGGACGACGCACCCGCATGGAAAAGAAAAATGCTGAATGACGCGTCCGCGTGACGTGCGCGATCTGCAGAATTACAAAAGTCACTGGCAGAGATTCTGGGCCAGATTTCAACCCAGTTTTTGTCCCAGAAATACAGATTAAAGTCAGGGAATATGCAGAGACTCAACATGCTTTTGATAATTCACAATTTTAGGTTTTAGATATAGTTTTTAGTAAGGGAGGTTCTCTCCTCTCTCTTAGGTTTTAGGATTAGGATTTCTTTTCAATTCAGGATTATTTTATCTTCATCAGGTTTAATAATTTATGTTTCTCTTCTACTTTTATTTACTATGATATTTTTATTTGTGTTTGATTGATGTTGCCCAATTGGCTGATGATATTGTCCATGTTAGAATTGACATTTTTATTTAATATAATTTGAGGTATTTCAGATTTATATGTTATGGATGCTTTGGCTTTATCCAATTTATTTTCATTTAAGTAGATTTTATTCCCTTTTGGTTTTGGTTAAGAAATCAGTAACTCTTGAGTTATCAAACTCAACGTGATCGATAATCGCTATCTTTGCTAATTAGCTTGAACTTCTATAATCCCAATCTTTTTCTAGGAATTAACTAGGATTTGAAGATCAATCTAATTAGCCACTTGACCTTCCTTTGCACCAGCAAAGGTTAACTAAGTGGAATTAAGATTCGATTTTCATCATCATTGATAAGTATAACTAGGATAGGACTTCCAATTTCTCGTACCTTGAATGCTAATGTCTTTCCTCGTTTCCTTTCAGGATGGCCACCAAGAAAGATAAAGAGAAAGCTACTCCCATACCACTGGCAAGGAAAGGAACAAAAGAGCACTAGCTGAGGAACCACAACCCCCATCCACTTGTACAACTTAGCATGCACCGAGGACGGTGCAATCTTTGAGTGTGGGGAGGTCGATACCGACTTCCAGGGTTAGTTACCTTCTTTTCAACACCAATATTCTATTTTCTTTGTTTGTTCATTGCTACATTTGCATATTTGATTGCATATTTATTTGATTTTGTGCATTTAGTTACTACTTGGTTGAAGTAATATTTTCTTTTTCAAGAAATTTTTATAGTATTTCACTAATTTAAATTGAAAAAATTTGTGTTAAACTTGTTTTGAAGTTGTATTTGGAATATGATTTTTGAGCCAAAGAACACACAACCTGTGAGATTTTGAGCTTATTTATATAATTACATTATTTAACCATAAATATTTTATTCTTGTGTGTTTTCTTCTCTATGATTGCAATCTTTACTTTGTTTCAGTCTATATGTCCATTATTTAGTGTATTTACATGCTTGCATATGATTGAGGCCATTACTTGTTTTTGCTCACTTATCCCAAATAAGCCTACCCTTTTATGTCACCCTTGTTAGCCACTTTGAGCTTTTTAATCCCCTTCTGTTCTATAACCACATCACTAGTCTTAAATAGAAAAACAAATTAAATATCCCAATTGAATCTTTGGTTAGCTTAAGATAGAGGTTGTGCATCAACTAAGTGTGGGGAAACTGTGGGAATATGGGTTAATAAAGGAATGTATCATGTTTCTAATTCTGAATATTGGGAAATTTGGGTATCTACTCATGTAAAACAGAAAATTAAAAAAATTCCATATGCATTGATATGTTACTTTAGTTTTTATGTCTCTATAAAAAAAAGAAAAAATATATAATATAAGTAAATAAATAAGGGGACAAAATTACCCCAATGTTAAGTTAATAAAAGATCAATGCATATGTGACACAAATCAAAAGAAAAGTTGACACATGAGTATGTGATATAAAAGTGGGAATTATGGGTAGCTAGCATGATTTTAAAAAATTATATAGAATGTATGTATGTTAGGTGATAGCTCATGTTACTCAAAGATTCAATTTATAGGTCACTTAGCCATAAATATATCCTCACCCTTGCCTTAGCCCCATTACAACCTTGAAAAGACCTCATGATGTGTGCATGGGTATACTAAATATTTGTTGATTGATTAGATGAAGAACAAAGTTTAGAAAGCATGATTAGAGAAGAGTAGAGTGAATTACCCTATACACTTGAGAGATAAGAGTGCATATCCACTTCCTGTGAGGGTTCAATGCTTAATTCTATATTCCCTGCTTTCATGAGCTATCTTCTTACAAGTCTACTTGTCTTTATTTTATATGATTTGAATTAGTGAAATCTGATTTATGTTTGTCTTGGAGAACTTATTATTTTTAACCAAGTAGGTAGAATCATCTTTGCATGTAGTTGCATTCACATTCATAGGTTGCATTGCATAAGTCTTGCCTTTCCCTACTCATTTATTTGGTCTCCTTGAGTTTAGCATGAGGACATGCTAATGTTTAAGTATGGGGAGGTTGATAAACCACTATTTTATGGTTTACAATATGTTTAATTGTGTGGTTTTATCATGGTCTTTACCCACTTATTCATATAATTAGCATGCATTTATGTTTCCTTCCTAAATTTATTACATGATTGAAAACATGCTTCTTTGGTCTTAATTTAGCTAATCTTAATCCTCTCTTATTACCATTCGATGCCTTGATCTGTGTGTTAAGTGTTTCAGGCTTTATAGGGCATGAATGAGTGAGAGATTGGGAAGGAAGCTTGCAAAAATGGAAGGAACACAAGAAATTGAGGAGATGACCAGCGAGAAGTGACGCGTACGCGTCAGCGACGCGACCGCGCAGAAGAAAGGAATTCGCAGTGACGCGGCCGCATGAGTGACATGGACGCGCGGATTGGAAAAGCAGAAGCGACGCGGAGGCATGGACAACGTGCCCGCATGGAAAAGAAAAACGCCGAATGACGCGTCCGCGTGACGTGCGCGATCTGCAGAATTACAAAAGTCGCTGGCAGAGATTCTGGGCCGGATTTCAACCCAGTTTTCGGCCTAGAAACACAGATTAAAGTCAGGGAATATGCAGAGACTCAACATGCTTTTGATAATTCACAATTTTAGGTTTTAGATGTAGTTTTTAGTGAGGGAGGTTCTCTCCTCTCTCTTAGGTTTTAGGATTAGGATTTCTTTTCAATTCAGGATTATTTTATCTTCATCAGGTTCAATAATTTATGTTTCTCTTCTACTTTTATTTACTATGATATTTTTATTTGTGTTTGATTGATGTTGCCCAATTGGCTGATGATATTGTCCATGTTAGAATTGACATTTTTATTTAATATAATTTGAGGTATTTCAGATTTATATGTTATGGATGCTTTGGCTTTATCCAATTTATTTTCATTTAAGTAGATTTTATTCCCTTTTGGTTTTGGTTAAGAAATCAGTAACTCTTGAGTTATCAAACTCAACGTGATCGATAATCGCTATCTTTGCTAATTAGCTTGAACTTCTATAATCCCAATCTTTTTCTAGGAATTAACTAGGATTTGAAGATCAATCTAATTAGCCACTTGACCTTCCTTTGCACCAGCAAAGGTTAACTAAGTGGAATTAAGATTCGATTTTCATCATCATTGATAAGTATAACTAGGATAGGACTTCCAATTTCTCGTACCTTGCCAAGAGTTTATTTTACAATCATTTATTTATTTTATTCGTCATTTATCATAATTGCCCCTCATTCTTAAAACCCCCAATTTACAAACTCATAACCAATAATAAGAACATACCTCCTGCAATTCCTTGAGAAGACGACCCGAGGTTTAAATACTTCGGTTATCAATTTATTTAGGGGTTTGTTACTTGTGACAACCAAAACGTTTGTAAGAAAGGTTGATTGCTTGGTTTAGTAACTATACTTACAACGAGAGTTTACTATAACTTCTAAACCATTAATCTTCAATTCTTCAAAATGGCGCTGTTGCCGGGGAATTGCAAACGTGTGCCTTATTATTGGTTATTGTAAATATTTTTCAAAAAAAATTATATCTTTTTCAAAATCCTATCATATCTTTTTCAAAATCTTATCTTTTTCAAAATATTTCCTTTTTGTTATTTTTTGTTTTTATGTTCTTCTACTACTATGAACTCTCACCCCTTTGGCTAAGAGTCTGGTTACAACTATGTTACAGGAAGAGGAGATTATAATGAGAACAGGCATCAAGGTTGGAACAATCAAAGATGGGAGGAGTCACAAGGATTTAATCAACCCTCATAGCAATAACCACCTCCAATGGACTATCAACAACCATTCTGTGATGCATATCAAGGCAATGGCTATGGTGAGCATTCTTCTGATTATCAACAACCACCACCATACGCCTATGAGCCCCCTCCTCAACATATCTTTGGACCATCATACTCACGAGCCCCTTACCACCAAACACCCTCATACGATCCTAACCTGTACCCACCATACCAACCACTTTATGAGCCAAATGAACCATACACAGAACCACCACCTCAATATACACCATCTCTTTATCATTATCAAGATGAACCACCTTCCTACCATGAACCCTTTCTCCCAACAAATGAACCCTCCTATCCACCCCAAATCTCCTTGGAGAAAGTAGTTGCTGATCTAAACTCTACTATACAAGCTCTCCCGCCCAAATTAGACCATTAAATACCTTCAACAATCAACCCTCAAGCTCTAGTGCACTTCCTTTTCAACCACAGAATAATCTCTCCACCCCATCACCACCATCCATGGAAGAGCACCCACACCCATCAATCCAAGAGCAACATGATCCCAATGATGCTATTGACATGGAACAAGAGAGAAGGAATCATCTTCGCGAATCCATACTTCATAAGGAGCTAGAGGAGGCCTTAAAGGTGAAGGTAGTAGAGACCCTTGAAGTTGACAGCGTGGCTGAAGAACTAGTAAAGGAAGACAACAAGGAGGATTTTGTACTTGAAGGTGAAGATTAAGGATGAATACGATTTCATACTAAAACACCTGGATCAAATGATGAATCGATTACCTTTTTGACGTTCGGACACTCAAGGAACCCCCACGGCTTCATGTGGACAATCTAATGAAGAACGTAGCATGAAGGAGATACTAGAAACTCCAGTGGACAGTAAGGAGCATGAATTTGTACTGGAATAAGTGGAGGAAGCCGGAATTATTGAAGAGGAAGAAGTGGTTGAAGACTTAGGAGATGCAGAACCTCCATAGAAAATTCAAGTCATAAAGCCTCCTTCCAAGGTATTTGAAATTGATGTTGTGGAGGGTGTACAACCTTCAAGGCATGTCATAATAGAAGACTTGGAAGATGTTAATCAAGAGATGGAGATTCAAGAAGAAGAGGCACAACCTCCCATGCCCTTGGTGAGCAATATAGAAGAGATTAAATTGGAAGAAAGCTACCAAGAGGAAGAGGTTGAAATTGAAGAAGCTTGCAAAGAGGTGGAAGATGTCAAAGAAGAGCACAAGGGAGTGGAGCTTGCACGTTCATTAAAAACACCTCCCCCTAAGTTGCCATCATCCTTCACAACATTCAAGTGGGTAAAATTCATATCCCTTAGCTTTCTAATTCCACTTGAATATGGGCTACTGGAGACAGATGGTCAACTTAGAGCTCTTTGTGGCATAAAGAGTAAGAGGAAGATGGTCAGTGGTGAGAATTGTCCTACAAAGTTCATTATGGTTGGAAGCTTTAAGTTTAACTGCAAAGGTTGGTATAAGGCTCAATTGAATGGGTCTAGGAAGTTGTTTGGACGCTTCAGTGAGAATTCTAAAGCTGAACCACCCGGATGGAATCATGATAATCAACTTGAAGACGGGTGCACAAGCAAAGTTTGGGACCCCAGAGGTTACTGGAGAGACAAACATTGGTGGAGATTCCTGGATGAGTTCAAGCACAAGCCACCATAACAGGGAACTCACCAAATGTCCAACTTAAGGACTTTAACTAAAAGTGCTAGGTGGGAGACAACCTACCATGGTATGATCGTTCCTTTTTCAGTTTTAATTTTACTTTATTTTTGAATTTTGCTTGAACCTAAAATTTTTGCATGACATTCATTGCATTTTGCATTCTGCATACTGCATAAAAAAAACCCGCACGCGACGCGTAAGCGTCGATGACGCGTCCGCGTCATATGTGCATTTGGAAGAAACGAAAAGTAAACAGAGAGTCACGCGAAAGCGTGGCTGAAGGTGTGCCCTTGGCACAATTTGCCCCACGCGGCCGCGTCACTGACGCGTCCGCGTCATATGGAAAATAAGCCTCCCACGCGCCCGCGTCACCCACGCGAACGCGTGCCCTGTGAAATCAACGTAAAGGGGTGCATGGCAGAGAGTTATGATGGAGCTGAGCTGGACTCATGCTAGAAGCACAAGCCCTCCCACGCGAACGCGTGATCCATGCGTTCGCATCGATTTTCAAAAATGGCCTTTCACGCGATCGCATCAACCACGCGACCGCGTCACCCAGATTTTTGGCAAAATGAGTTTGGAACAGAGAGTTGTGCGAGCGCGAGGCTGCCCTCGCGCCACTCGCACGGATCATGTCACGCGTCCACGTGACCGACGCGACCGCGTCGAATCATTTAAGTGCTGCTCGCGCGAACGCGTACCCCACGCGTCCGCGTCGCTCGCGCCGCACAGCTCATCCAACTCTGCCAAAAATATCTTATCTTTTTCCTTCCCAAATCCTAATTTTTCTTCTATCTTTCCTTTTTTCTTTTTTCTTTCTTACTTTATCTCTTTAACTTCTCATCCTTCTTTTCCTTCATTCTATTTTACTTACTTTATCTGCATACTTTCATTCATTGCATTCATGCATATTTTTTTTTGGTGTTGATATTTATTTTTTGGATTATTGAGAAATTATTTGACAATTATATATTATTTTTATAGGGTTGCTTGCATGTTCTAATTAATATTTTCTATACCTTATTTAATATGCATGCTTTGTGTTTGTGAAAACGCCCATATGGCATTTTGCACTATTCTTGGATTTCTTTTAAATCTACTACTCTAAATGCCTGCTTTTCACATAACCCATTCTCTATTTTATTATTTAAATATAATTGTTTTTACAAATATTTTATTAATTTGAGAGACTTGGTAATCTAATTTGGACATTGAATGCTTGACCTATGCTACTCATGCCCTTTGTCGGCATGCCAATAAACACCTTGCATTCAATTTTTCTCACATGCGCTTGTTATATTTCCACTGTTGATTTGCCACATGTAGTCATGACCATGTGTTCACATCATTATCCATACATGTGCATTGATTACCACCTTTCCTATTCTTTTTCTTGCTATAACACTTGAATGCTAATGTCTTTCCTCGTTTCCTTTCAGGATGGCCACCAAGAAAGATAAAGAGAAAGCTACTCCCATACCACTGGCAAGGAAAGGAACAAAAGAGCACTAGCTGAGGAACCACAACCCCCATCCACTTGTACAACTTAGCATGCACCGAGGACGGTGCAATCTTTGAGTGTGGGGAGGTCGATACCGACTTCCAGGGTTAGTTACCTTCTTTTCAACACCAATATTCTATTTTCTTTGTTTGTTCATTGCTACATTTGCATATTTGATTGCATATTTATTTGATTTTGTGCATTTAGTTACTACTTGGTTGAAGTAATATTTTCTTTTTCAAGAAATTTTTATAGTATTTCACTAATTTAAATTGAAAAAATTTGTGTTAAACTTGTTTTGAAGTTGTATTTGGAATATGGTTTTTGAGCCAAAGAACACACAACCTGTGAGATTTTGAGCTTATTTATATAATTACATTATTTAACCATAAATATTTTATTCTTGTGTGTTTTCTTCTCTATGATTGCAATCTTTACTTTGTTTCAGTCTATATGTCCATTATTTAGTGTATTTACATGCTTGCATATGATTGAGACCATTACTTGTTTTTGCTCACTTATCCCAAATAAGCCTACCCTTTTATGTCACCCTTGTTAGCCACTTTGAGCTTTTTAATCCCCTTCTGTTCTATAACCACATCACTAGTCTTAAATAGAAAAACAAATTAAATATCCCAATTGAATTTTTGGTTAGCTTAAGATAGAGGTTGTGCATCAACTAAGTGTGGGGAAACTGTGGGAATATGGGTTAATAAAGGAATGTATCATGTTTCTAATTCTGAATATTGGGAAATTTGGGTATCTACTCATGTAAAACAGAAAATTAAAAAAATTCCATATGCATTGATATGTTATTTTAGTTTTTATGTCTCTATAAAAAAAAGAAAAAATATATAATATAAGTAAATAAATAAGGGGACAAAATTACCCCAATGTTAAGTTAATAAAAGATCAATGCATATGTGACACAAATCAAAAGAAAAGTTGACACATGAGTATGTGATATAAAAGTGGGAATTATGGGTAGCTAGCATGATTTTAAAAAATTATATAGAATGTATGTATGTTAGGTGATAGCTCATGTTACTCAAAGATTCAATTTATAGGTCACTTAGCCATAAATATATCCTCACCCTTGCCTTAGCCCCATTACAACCTTGAAAAGACCTCATGATGTGTGCATGGGTATACTAAATATTTGTTGATTGATTAGATGAAGAACAAAGTTTAGAAAGCATGATTAGAGAAGAGTAGAGTGAATTACCCTATACACTTGAGAGATAAGAGTGCATATCCACTTCCTGTGAGGGTTCAATGCTTAATTCTATATTCCCTGCTTTCATGAGCTATCTTCTTACAAGTCTACTTGTCTTTATTTTATATGATTTGAATTAGTGAAATCTGATTTATGTTTGTCTTGGAGAACTTATTATTTTTAACCAAGTAGGTAGAATCATCTTTGCATGTAGTTGCATTCACATTCATAGGTTGCATTGCATAAGTCTTGCCTTTCCCTACTCATTTATTTGGTCTCCTTGAGTTTAGCATGAGGACATGCTAATGTTTAAGTATGGGGAGGTTGATAAACCACTATTTTATGGTTTACAATATGTTTAATTGTGTGGTTTTATCATGGTCTTTACCCACTTATTCATATAATTAGCATGCATTTATGTTTCCTTCCTAAATTTATTACATGATTGAAAACATGCTTCTTTGGTCTTAATTTAGCTAATCTTAATCCTCTCTTATTACCATTCGATGCCTTGATCTGTGTGTTAAGTGTTTCAGGCTTTATAGGGTATGAATGAGTGAGAGATTGGGAAGGAAGCTTGCAAAAATGGAAGGAACACAAGAAATTGAGGAGATGACCAGCGAGAAGTGACGCGTACGCGTCAGCGACGCGACCGCGCAGAAGAAAGGAATTCGCAGTGACGCGGCCGTATGAGTGACATGGACGCGCGGATTGGAAAAGCAAAAGCGACGCGGAGGCATGGACGACGTGCCCGCATGGAAAAGAAAAACGCCGAATGACGCGTCCGCGTGAATGACGCGTCCGCGTGACGTGTGCAATCTGCAGAATTACAAAAGTCGCTGGCAGAGATTCTGGGCCAGATTTCAACCCAGTTTTCGGCCTAGAAATACAGATTAAAGTCAGGGAATATGCAGAGACTCAACATGCTTTTGATAATTCACAATTTTAGGTTTTAGATGTAGTTTTTAGTGAGGGAGGTTCTTTCCTCTCTCTTAGGTTTTAGGATTAGGATTTCTTTTCAATTCAGGATTATTTTATCTTCATCAGGTTCAATAATTTATGTTTCTCTTCTACTTTTATTTACTATGATATTTTTATTTGTGTTTGATTGATGTTGCCCAATTGGCTGATGATATTGTCCATGTTAGAATTGACATTTTTATTTAATATAATTTGAGGTATTTCAGATTTATATGTTATGGATGCTTTGGCTTTATCCAATTTATTTTCATTTAAGTAGATTTTATTCCCTTTTGGTTTTGGTTAAGAAATCAGTAACTCTTGAGTTATCAAACTCAACGTGATCGATAATCGCTATCTTTGCTAATTAGCTTGAACTTCTATAATCCCAATCTTTTTCTAGGAATTAACTAGGATTTGAAGATCAATCTAATTAGCCACTTGACCTTCCTTTGCACCAGCAAAGGTTAACTAAGTGGAATTAAGATTCGATTTTCATCATCATTGATAAGTATAACTAGGATAGGACTTCCAATTTCTCGTACCTTGCCAAGAGTTTATTTTACAGTCATTTATTTATTTTATTCGTCATTTATCATAATTGCCCCTCATTCTTAAAACCCCCAATTTACAAACTCATAACCAATAATAAGAACATACCTTCCTGCAATTCCTTGAGAAGACGACCCGAGGTTTAAATACTTCGGTTATCAATTTATTTAGGGGTTTGTTACTTGTGACAACCAAAACGTTTGTAAGAAAGGACTTTTGTTGGTTTAGAAGCTATACTTGCAACGAGAATTTATTCTAAATTCTAGACCACACAAAAGTTCTCTCTTCAAGCATGGTAAAAACATTGAAGAAAAAGTATAATTTGAACATGTTAGGATTGCTTGAAACAAAAAGGGATGTTATTTCAAAATATAATGTTGCCAGGATTTGGGGAAATAGTACTGTAGGTTGGAAGTTTGTGGAATCTCTTGGGGCGGCTGGGGGGCTTTTGTTGATGTGGAATGAAATGATGTTTCAGAAAAGTAATTGTTATAAAGAAGAGAGGTGGTTGTGCATTGAGGGAGTGTTAACAAAGAATAACTTTCAGTGTGCTAATTGTTTGGTGTACAGGACGCATGGGAGGGAGGACAAGTGGGTGGTGTGGGAGGAGTTGAGCTATATTGTAGGCTTGTGCCAGGTTTCTTTCTGTTTGTTGGGGGACTTCAATGAGATCTTGCAAGTGGAGGATAGCAAAGGGGTGATGAGTTTGTCGGTTTCAGCAGAAGAGTTTAAGACTTGGGTTCAAGACATGCAGTTGGTGGATCTCCCCCTTACTAATAGGAAGTTCACATGGTTCAGGAGTCAATCTTGTAGCAGAATTGATAGGGTGTTGGTTAATATCGAATGGGTGGAAAAGTTTCCTGACATTAGGCTGAAAGGCGGTCCAAGGGGCTTTGTCAGATCACTGCTCGTTGATTCTGGAGGATACAAGAGTAAGAGGGGGCCCTCGACCGTTCAGGAGTCTAGATTCCTCGTTTACCCATGAAGGTTTTCTAAGGACAGTAAAAAATGAATGGCAAAACTTGGGAGGTGCTCCGTTCCTTAGTAAACTGAAGGCCTTGACGATACCTTTGAGGCAATGGCACAAGGATAACTTTAGTGATATGGAAAATAGACTGATGACGTTTGAAGATGAGATCAGGAGATGGACGATCAGGTTAGTGATGGGATTTATGATGGTACACCGGAGGCTAGAAGGAAGGCGTTGGTGTGCTTTTATGACAAGTGGTACATTAGGAAGGAAATCTATTGGAAGCAGCTGTCTCGGTCCAAACATGCTAGGGACATGGACAGGAATACCCGGTACTTTCATAATATTGCCTCGACTAGAAGGCGGAATAACAGGATTGATGCTCTGATAATTCATGGATGGCTGGTGAGGAATCAGGCAAGAATAAAGCATGCAATCAGGGGATTCTACAAGGAGTTGTATTGTCAGGAGTATGCTCTGAGGATTGGTGTTCGGGATGGGTTGTTGAAGCAAATTGATAGAGCTGAGGCAGAAGCCTTGGAGGTTTTACCGTCTACAAAGGAAATCAGGGAGGCAGTATGAGATTGCGAATCTTCTAAGGCCCAATGTAGTGATGGATACAATATTAATTTCATCAAGAAATGTTGGGAAGAGATTGGTCAGGAGTTCACTACAGCGGTGATGGAATTCTTCCAAAGGGAAAAGTTACCATCAGATGTGAATACAACATGGGTGACGCTGGCCCCAAAATTTGTGGGTGCTAAAGAGATCAAGGATTTTCGGCCGATTAGTTTGGTGGGATATGTGTATAAGGTGATTTCGAAGGTGCTGGTGAGAAGAATGAGATCAGTTATGCCGGGCTTGGTGGGAGAGACTCATACTGCATTTGTGAAAGATAGAAAAATTCATGATGGTGCTTTCATCGCCTGTGAGACGGTCCATTGGCTCAAGGCACGGAGAAAGAAAGCGACCATCATTAAGCTGGATTTTCATAAAACTTATGATAGAGTCAGATGGAGTTTTGTGGATATAGTGTTACAAAAAATGGGATTTGGACAGCATTGGAGGAATTAGGTGAGGAGTGTGTCAGTATGGCCTCTATGTCTGTCCTGGTTAATGGGTCACCATCCAAGCCGTTTAACATGGAGAGAGGCCTCAGACAAGGGGATCCTCTTTCTCCATTTCTATTTGTGCAAGTAGTCAATATGTTGCATTGGATGTTGGGAGAAGCTGTCAGCAACGGGCGCATTGATCCGCTACTGGTCAGAGGAGAGCATATTGAATTGTCGCACTTACAATTTGCAGATGATACGATATTGTTTGTGCCCCGGTAACAAAGACAGTCGTGAATTATAAGAGACTATTGCGGTGTTTTGAGTTGATGTCAGGGTTGAGCATCAATTTTGATAAGTCAAATCTGATATCGGTGAATTGTGAACAGGAATGGGTAGATTATGTGTGTGGTCTGTTGGGGTGCAAGCAAGCGGTATTACCAGTTAGGTACCTCGGGATTTCCTTGGGTGTGAATCCGCGTCTGGTGAAGACTTGGAAACCAATAATAGATAAGGTGGAAGAGAAACTCAGCCTGAGGAAAGCGAAGGTCCTAAACAAAGCAGGCAAGCTTGTTCTCATCAAATCAGTGCTGAATAGCCTACCGATATATTACCTAAGTTTGTACAAGATGCCAAAGGCGGTTGCGGATAAGCTTATTGCGTTGCAAATGAGATTTATGTGGTGTAAGGGGGATGGTAATGATGGTATCCCTTTAGTTAAGTGGGAGATGGTTCAGGCACCGAAAAAAGCTAGGGGCTTGGGGGTTGGGGATGCCATGCTTTGGAACACAGCGCTCTTGTTTAAGTGGTGGTGGCAGTTTTCAAAAGAGGATTGCCCCTTGTGGAAGAAGATTATTTGCTTGTATAACAACCTGAACCTTGCTGTAATGCTAGTAAATCAGTAGCTACCGGTTAAAGGAGGGCCTCGGAAAGACATCTGTCAATTAAATATAAAAGAGCAGAGGATAAAAGACAAAATGCTTACTGGCTCGGCGATGGAGGTAGGGAATGGAATGAGCATCCTATTTTGGGAAGATAATTGGTTGCAAGGTGGGCCCTTGAAAGTGACTTTTCCAAGACTCTTTTCTATTTCAACCCAACAAGAATCTATGATAGCGGATTGTGGATTTTGGGACGGGCTCGAGTGGATATTGAATTTCCAGTGGAGAAAAGAGTTGTTCCAATAGGAGCTGGAACTTGTCCACCAGTTTCATGAGAGGCTAAGGCCGGTGAAGTTGTCAGATGGTAAAAAGGATAATATGGTGTGGAAGTTTGATAGTAAAGGGGTATTTTCTACCAAATTTGTTATGCAGGTCCTACAATCGAAGACTCTGACATATGAGATAACGAGCTATAGTTTCACAAGTTTAATTTGGAAAGGAGTGGTACCTCCGAGAATTGAGCTTTTTGGATGGTTTGTGCTTGTGGGTAGAGTTAATACCAAAGAGAGGTTGAGTAGGCTAGGCATTATTATTCACAGTGATAATATCTGTGTACTTTGCAAGAAGGAGATAGAATCGGTACAATATTTATTTCTTCTATGTAAACTAACATGGCAGGTGTGGTACAGTTGGTTGAGGTCCTTTGGTGAAGATTGGGCTATTCCTGGAACCATAAGGGAACTGTTTGAGAGTTGGACTGGCAGGCATAAGCAAAAACAAGAGCAGAAGAAGTGGCTCACTGGGTTCTTTACAGTGATTTGGAATATTTGGGTGGAACGTAATGCTAGGATTTTCAATAATAAGGAAGCAGGTGTTACGTTCGTAGAAAGGAGGACTTTTCTGAGCTACAAAGAATGGATGGGTAGTGATCCTTTTGGTTGTTGATGGCAATGCTAGAAATGACAGGGATTTTATGTATTTCTATGTAGTACTTGTTGTTTGGTTCGTTTGCTCCACTTTACTATGTTAAGCTTCCTTTGGTTCAAAAAAATATATATACTTGAAAAAAATAAAACATATAAAAAAAAGACAAATAAAAAAAAAGCCAAAAGATAAAACAGATTTGCACATCAGATAAATAAGATGAGTAAAAAACAAGTATCATCAATGACGTTAAGAATTAAGATCTTCTTCGAACAATAATAGTAAGCAACGAGCAACTTTCTTCATGCGTGCTATTGCACTAGCACCAAATATACCACTCGAGTTCTTATCACTAGAGATAGAACACAAATATACTACCAAAAAAATATTGATTACTGTCAGATATATTGTTGGCAAAATGAATAAAATTCAACGATAATTAAGTTATTGTCAAATTTAGTGTTGGAAGAAATTGGGCGGTATAAACTTCACCAGTAAATATTTATCGTTGGAATTTTTTTTATCCACCAGTAATTACTGCAGATTCTGCGATGAATTACCTATTCGAAAAACCATTTAATTATCGGCAAATTTTTTTACGATAACGTTGCTGCCATAATATGTTGTTTCTCGCACTATTGTCGTCGGATTATTCCCTCGATAAATCCGAAGATAATGTCAATTTTAAAAAAATTGTAAAACAGATGGTCAATTTTAATCTTTATTTGAATTTATTTTTCACATCATTAATGGTTAAATTATAAAAAATAAAATATTCAAATAAATTAAAAGTCAAGTACATCAAATAAATACAATGAAACAATAAAATGAAGCACTAATAACTAAAGATCTAGGTAGTCCTCGTCGTTGTCGTCGTTCCCATGGCCCTGATGAGGCAACACAGAAGGCAATGATGTCTGTGTGCCACCAGCAGGGTTGATGTCAGCGGCGTGCATCTGAGCCTTGTACACTTTCATCTGATCCTACATCTGCTGAAGCTGCTCTAACTGCTCCCTCCTTTCTAGCCTGAAGTCATCGGTGTCTGTCACACGTGTGAGGATCTCCTAATACCTCTCCCGATAATCTTTCAGCTTCTGAGTCTGTTGGTGAAGGTTGCGGATGAGCTCCTGCACCTGCAGCCTCAAATCAACGCCTTCCTCGGGCTCGACAGCGCGACTAGTGACAGAGGCAGACGATGGCCACAACGTGGAGGTGCGGAGGCTGCTGACCAAGAACGACCCCCGGTCTGTATATGCGGTTCTTGTCCCGTTCCTCACGAACATCCTCCAGCATCTGCTGCAGCCGCTGATCCATTCAGTGGGCGTAGATCTTCCTAATTAGAGCATCGTGAGAGGCGTTCTATATAAAGTGCAGCTGCACAAAGAAACTTTAAAATTAGTTAATCAAAATAGAAGATATATAAACTTGCTAAAAAGATTTGAAACTATAAAAAAACAAATTTAATTACCGCCCATTTCTGAAACCATCGCTCTCTGGCTCAATGGGGATCTTTTTGTAGCTGGGCCAGGGATGGTCATACATTAGCTTGATGACGTTGGTCATCTCTTAAGTACATACGTTATTGTTCGGCGTAAACATATCAACAATCTACAAACAAACCAATATGGCAATATAAGTTAGAACTTCAGAAGCAAATAACCATAATATATAGCGTTTTTATAGAAATTTTGGTAGAGTTTCATCTATAACTAGAATGCACCACAAACTCTTTCCATCAACAATTAACTTAAACAGCACCAAGTGTCAACAATCAATGAACAACAAACACTTTCAACAATTCAATAATCAGAAAACATGAAACACTTTCAGCCATTCAAATCTACAACCTTAAATCAACTAAACCAGAATCAATAATCAGATACTTTCAACAATTCAATAATCAAGAAACATGAAATACTTTCACCCATTCAAACTTACAACCCTAAATCCACTAAACTAGAATCATCAATAATAAGACATTTTCAACAATTCAATAATCAAAAACCATAAAACACTTTCAGTCATTCAAACCTACAACCCTAAATTCACTAAACTAGAATCATCAATAATCATACATTTTTAACAATTCAATAATTAGAAAATATAGAAGATTTAAAGTGATACTTACTCTGTGATGCTATCAGGCCAAATCATCAACCGTACGATGGGAGGGTGTGGAGGGAAATCAGCTGCCTCACTTTCGTGAGAGGACTCCGGGGCCGTGGCTTCCGTTGCTGGAGGCAGCATTGTTGTGACAGCGGACTGCTTAGCGGTTGGAGGTAGCGTTGTTGCTGTGGACAGAGGAACATAGTTGGGGTTAGAGGCCATGATGAATGGCTGGTCCGTTAAACCCGCAACCAGTGGCGTTACCGGGGTAGTCAGAGTAGAGCAAGAGGATCCAGAATTCCTGAGGGAACTGGAAGAAGCCTTCCCTCTACCACAGCCACAACTGTGACCACGACTAGCAGCCTGATCCACAACACCTCTACCCATCGTCATGTCTGCAAAGAGCAAAACCAATCGGAACACTGTGAATCAACATAATTCAGACAATTTCAAACAACTCCAGCAACAATATTCAGCAATTCAATTCAATAATTAAAACACTTTTTAAGTTCAAATTCAACTCAATTAGTATGCCTAAGATAATTTTAAAATATTTGCAAGTTAAAAATAAGGAAACAATCTACAAGAAATTTAATAATGTACATGACACATATACTCAAAATAATATTTCATTGGATAATTGGAATACATTCAATTTTTTTATATTATGAATTCATATAAAATCAACTCAACAATCAACAAAATCTCAACATATTCATAACCAACAAAACCACTGCATATTCATATTAAAAAACAAATTCATAAACCAATTTAATATTTCAACCACTGCCATATTCTAATCAGCATCATAAACTAATCAACAATAAAATTAATAGCAATAACATCAATGAATCAACTACTTAAAATTAATATAGCATATAAAATATTAGAATAACTTGAGAAAAAATTAAAATTGATACCTGTTGTTGCAGAGGCGGAGGAGAGGCAGAGAGAGGCACAGCGACACGCGAGTAGAAAGCAAAGTCAAGTAGAGACGTGAGGAGGGAGAGAGGCGAAGTTGGGCAGTAACGGTGGTGGGTCTGTGGTGCGGCGTGGCAGTTTTGAGAAGGCAGAAGGTGAACGGTGAAGTGGCAGGAGAGAAGAGGGAGAAGAAGAAGAAGGGAGTAGTGTCGGCGGTGGGTGGGTTGACAGCGACGGAGAAAGAGCTGTGATGATGGTGGTGGTGTCGGCAGGGACAGATGGTGGTGTTGGGGAGAGGAGAGGAAATGGTGGTTGAGTGAGAGAAAGAGTGAATCTTGAATGAGGAGGAAGAGGGTTCGCAATTTGAATTTACTCCTTGTTACCGTCGGATTTCTCCAATGATAAATCGTTGCGGGTCACCAAAATGCAGCGTTTCACTAATTGAGTTTACCGTTGGAATTTTCTGACGATAAAGGACGCACCATTTTTTCTCTCTAAATATTATCAGCGGATTTACCGTCAAAAACCAAAATTCGCCAGTAATTACTTAACTTTACAAATTTGACGCCGTTACTGTTAGTAAATTCGACAGTAAATTCACCGCTATTCTATGACGATAAAATCAACGGTACTCAATATTTTTCTTGTAGTGATATAAAGGGAGAGAAACAGAAATGTTTTTATTGGAAATATCTAAGGAGAGAGAGATGTTTTTATTGAAAATCTAGGGATAGATATAAAGAGATAAACATATACATAGAGAGAGAGGGAGAGAGATGTCTTTATTGGAAATCTAAGGATATCAATGAGAAGAGTATTGCGTCCGTGGTAAAAATTGGACAAATTTATTGACATTGGAACAAGTAGAATTATTAGCTAGGTTAAGTATATTATTAGTTAATTGTAGTAATAATGGAGTACTAGTAATTTTATATTGTTTAAAATAATGAACTTTGTGTTATATATGTATTAGTCTCATATTGTTTAAAGCCATAAAAAAAAAATTTTTTAACTACTATAGATGTGTATATACAATTTTTTGTTTATGAAGTGAAGTTGAGTTGAATATAATATAAAGTCTTTGCTTATTTTATTTTAGACTCTTTTAGAAGTAAGAGATCTAATTTATATCTTTAGTTTGACCAATTAAAGTGAATTTATGACTATTTTTACTACAGTAGTATTATCCAAAATTAGTGAATATAAATTTTGTCTTTATAATGAGATTGTTAATTTTATCAAAATTGATAAATCCAAACGACGTTCTAACATCATTAATGGTGGGAGTGATAGATGGTGTAACAAGCTAAATTTATGGAAAAAAGAGGTTGGGGGCAAGAAATTGGGGTCAAAAGTAGTAACAGCGATGAAAGAAGAAGAGAAGGAAGATGCTAAATTGTTTATGATAGGTTTGGTATTTTGAAAAAATATGATTGGTAAACTTGTTTAAAAGTATAGTCTAATTTGCATCTCAATTTAAAAAATATATATATTTGTGTCATCATTTTGGAAGGACAAAAATATATATATATATATATATATATATATATATATATATATATATATATATATATATATATATATATATTTTAGGTATATTTATGTAACTATATCTTTCTCAATTTTGCATCTTAGAAAACAAATACTAAACATATATCACCATACCATATCATATCCATATATTTAATTTAGGTCATCAATTTTTAATTGAGAATTAAATTTAAATAGGTATAATATATAAACAAAAAAAGCAAATCTTTTGCAATCAAAATGTAGAAAAATACAGAGCATAAAAAAAGGGTTATCTTTTTTTTTCAATTTTTTTTTTCAAATCAAAGGGAATAATTGAAAAGATAATTAAGGGATTATTTCATTTCAATAGTCATTTATCTAATCAGTGGATATAATAATAATAATAATAATAATAATAATAATAATAATAATAATAATAATAATAATAATAATAATAATTCAGAAATAGCAAACAAACAAGACTAAAAGTATTTACAAATTAAATAAAAATTAAAATCTTTATGTTTGGCGTGAGTTGGAAAAAACCAGAGGCATATGTCAAAGGATTACAATTTAATTTTACTCTAGAATTGAAAAAAATAATTACACAAAAAGTGTGCTTATCTTTAATTTCCCTCCATTTTAAAAATAGTTTAAAGGATATATTTACATTATTCTCGTGATCATTTCCAGCGAACATAGGGTACCTAATGGAGACTTTTATAGGTTTAAACATTAACTTGTTATTTAAATAACCAACAATAGACGAAGTTGTAACGTTTTGGCAAACCGTAAACCGAATCCTTGAAGGTTTAGGGTTTGTCGAAATTCCTTTTGCAACGATTTCAATTTCAATTTCTATGATAAAACCTGCATTTTAAATGAATTTATTCTTCCATCTTTTGGGGAAGAAAAGTTTCAGCTAGCGACTTTGGATTCGCAGGTAAATTACCATTATATGTTACGATTTCTTTTATATGGATAATTATCTTTTTAATAATGAATGAATAACTGCATTTTTCGTTCTTTGGCAATAATAATGTATTCAATTTTGTGTTTTCTTCTTATAAATTATCAGTATCATAACTTCGAATTTGAACAAGGGATTTAATTAGTTGCATGCATATATCATGCACGTTATAATGCAATTGGAATATTAATACGTAATATATGTTGAATTTAATATATATCTCCTTTTCATTATTTCAGCTTATGATTTGCATGCTTCATAATGAAAAAGTGTAATATACATTTATGTGTATATGAAATTAGAAACTATGATCATAGGGTTAGGTATATTTCATCTTCAGAAACTTTGACAAATCCTAAACCCCATGTTAGCTTATATGTAATTATGTATTATATTGATCCATGTCAATTCATATAATATACACATCAATGAAACAAGCTAAGTTATTAATTATTTTTTTCTTTTCTTGTTTGAAATCAATATAATTTAATTTCTTTGTTGCTTTTCTCAAGTTATTTGGATTTCACCCTATTTTTCTTTTGTGTTTAATTTCCTGAACACACGCATATACTAGTTCCTTTGTCCTCATATAAGTTATTTAATGAATAAAATCTAAAAGGGTAAACATACAGTCATACATCGCTATACTAGTGATGAATCACACTAATGTTATCTTATATATAATAATTTTATTACTTTGAAGTACACAGCTGAGTGGAA
The DNA here is from genome assembly GCF_003086295.3 of Arachis hypogaea. Lineage (NCBI taxonomy): Eukaryota > Viridiplantae > Streptophyta > Magnoliopsida > Fabales > Fabaceae > Arachis > Arachis hypogaea. The sequence goes on along the minus strand of NC_092039.1, from coordinate 111,215,518 downwards.
AAAAACAACGGTGTGTCAATATGATACTTCATTTATTTAATTCACCTACTTAACATTATTTCCGGTTTGAGAATTTACTTACACTCATAAAATAGACTAAAATATACAAGGAGAAAAAAAAAATACACAAATATAATAATATCTACTATAAGTTCTTCATATGTTTTTTATAGATAGTCAATTATGTTTAAAAAAAAATTAACTACTAAATTGATTATTCTATATTTTTATATAAATATATATATGTATTGTTTGATATATTGTTAACGTATATTTTATATTTTAATATATATTTTATATAAATAGTTAATTTAGTACTAATTTTTTTATACATACACGTAGTATAATTAATTGATAATTAAGTCTATTTGGTTTATAGACTATAGATACAAATTAAATATTTTGTTAAGAATTTAATTTTAATATGTTGATTGTATAAAATATTTTATATATTACCTAATTATATCCATATATATTTTTAGATGATTATTTATTTAATAATGTAAAAAAATATATTTTTGAGATAAAAATACATAATTTGTAATAAAAAAATATTGTATGTACACTAAAATTCAATTACTCAATTAATTATGTATTTGTATATGAATATAATATATATGTTATTCAACTCGTTTTAAAATTTATATTTTAATATGTATTTTACATAAATAATTAATTTAATAGTTAATTTTTTATGTATATCTAATATATTTAATTATTTATATAATTATATTAGATATATATTAAAATTAATTATTAAAATTAAATTAATTATTATATATAAATATATATAATATAATTTAATTTATTTTTAATTGTATTTTATATTCTAATATAATATGTATTTTATTTTAATGACTTATTTTAATAACTAATTTTAGTGTGTGTTATAATGAGTCTAAAATATCTTTAATTTACACTAGCACATAAAATGCACTAAGAGTTGGCATGCATTCTTTTGTGTGTAGATTCATACATATCAAGGAGAGACCCAAAAAAAAAAAAAGAAAAAAAAAGCCAAAGCCATGGGGAAAGGGTGTGTAATATCCCTAGTCATATTTTCAATTTTCATAGCAATAGCAGGGACATTAGTTGTCCTAGGATTCACAGTGTACAAACCACAAGAGCCCAAAATCCACGTGGACAACATCAACTTGGACAACATGAAGTTTGCCTTCAACGTATTCCAAATAAAGTTTGACTTCAACGTGACGTTGACCGCTGACGTCACCGTACAAAACCCTAACAAGATTGGATTCAAGATTTCAGACACAAGTGCCACTCTCAACTATAGAGGTGTTAAGGTTGGAGAAGCACCTATTCCATCTCAAGAGATAGCACCAAAAGAGACAAAGAAATTCAACGTAACCCTAACTGTCATGACAGCAGCTTTGTTGTCTCATCCTATGATATTCAACGATGTCACAAAGAACCAATTGCCCCTCACGGTTGTGTTGGATATTCCTGGTCAAGTTGAGATCTTGGGCATCATCAAGGTCAACGTTCATGTTCAAACTTATTGTGATATTCTCATCGATATTCTCCAGAAAAGACTCGCCAGCCAAAGATGCAAATCCACCGCCAATATATGATGTTTTTCTAATTTTCTGTAAATCAACATTTCCGGGCTATATATTCAAAGATTATATTTTCCTCACTCTTTCATATATACTATGTTCATATTTTTCTTTTGTGGTAAAAGACAATTTTTTTCATCTTCCATCACTTTTTTATAAAGGAGAATTTTCTGGTACTTAAAGTATTTATGTCAAATTTGTTTAAAATGTGATGAAAAGTTAAAACGTAGCATTCATCTTTTGTATTTGTGTTAATCAAATAAGCTATTGCAAAAATTCACCTGTAGTTGATCTATCTTCACGTGAAGTTAATATTTGAAAACTAAAAGATAATTTAACAAATTTAACTAAATTATTATCGGTTTTCAACTATCAATTTCACATAAAATTGTAGACATTATAAAAGACACTTTTTATAAATCATTCAAAAATGATATATATATAAAATATACATAGAGTATATTGCATATTGTTATCATAGAAACTTAACCTGCACACAAGGTTAGAAGTCACGTGTAATTAGTTAGGATTGCTAGGCTTATATGTATAACTAATAGCAGATTCTCATTCCTTTTTTTGTGGAATTTAGTTTAGAGTTTTTGATATAAAAGAAAACCTCACTCTCTCTCTTTTAGGTTCTGATGTAATCTCAGCTCTCACTTTATACCAATTCTTCTTTTTCAACGATGATTCTCATAAATTTAACACATATAACATTCTTCTTATATATTTTTGCCTTTAACAAATTAATTTGGCTATATGAGGAACAAAAACTTGAGGCATGGTCTCTGTCAACCTCCAATATTTGACAAATTAAAAGTTATTTTTTATTAATTTTTTTTTGTATAGCTTTTCGGACAAATTTGATCCATCATGATGATGTTCTTATAAAGGGTTCATCGAAGTCAGGGGGTTGATGCCAACTCTTGTGATATTCGAGCAAGAGGTGTTGATCCACAAAAAAAATTTGATGTTTTAAATTAAGCAATATTATATATCAAAATTTATTATTTTGACTCAATACTTGATAATAACAAATCTATTTTTATAAATAATGTAAAAAAAAGAAGATAAAATTAACTAAATTTTAAACGTGTCAGCTTCCATACATGGTCTTACAACTTTGCAGAAACCTGTGTTTTTAGTAAATAGTCGTCCGAACTTGATTCAATCCACTGTTGTGTTGTATATTTGTGGATATTTCTCTTTTTAACCATACAATTGTTAGTACACTTATGGTGATTCCTAAATAACCCCTCTTTTCTAAACACAATTTACAACTTTCATTGTATTGTGCTCTTCAAAAAACAACTCTTCTCAAAATCTTAAAAAGTACTGAGTTAAAATCCTATTCTAACTAAGGTTCGTGTGTTTTCAGAAGATCCAGTTATAAGGAAATGAAAAGTCTCTTTTTATCCAATTTTTCGGTCTTAAGAATACTAATTTTAAGAACGAGTGATTGTCCTTATTAATTTTTAAATTTTAAATTTTAAATTCTGAATAAATATAAAATGTTAGCACAAAATATTGACTAATATTAATAAAAGATACTAGTTCAATTTTAATATATATATATATATATATATATATATATATATATATATATTTACGTAGATAAAAAAGAAGAGAAATTACATAAACAAGTGTTTTTGTGTTAAGCACCAACGTAACAAAGTCACATCTTTTCCCCTTATTTATCTTAGGCCTCTTTATTTTATTTTATTTTTTTTTATAGAAATGTTAATAAATCAATACAAAACTTAGGGGTGCACATGGGTTGGGTGAAGCCGGGTTTGATGTGACCCAGATCCGGCCCGAAATATACACCGGGTCTATTTATTAGACCCGAACCCGGCCCTAGACCCGATGAAACCAATACATTTTCGGGCCACAATTATACCGGGTGAAAATCGGGCTGTTAACATTACATTACGTTGATACCTTCTTGTAAGCTAGCATGTAAAAAAATTCAAATTTCCAAGACTCCAACCATTAGTTAACATGGTAAAATTCACTTAGAAAAATATAACAAGAACCAACCCTTCTTCAAAATTAAAGCATAACCACAATCAATACTAAAGCATAACCACAATCAATACTAATATTGTCTAATAATACCAAATATTTAAATCAATACAAATAACACAATCTTATGTATTAGTCTAAAGTCTTATGCATTCTAAACATAATACATTAATTTATAGTCTTATAATGACTAATAACACAAAATATTAAGGTTTACAATAAAATTCTACATAAGAATAGTCATGATCTATCACTAATAACACAAAATATTAATTGTGTATGATGACCGGGCCACCGGGCCGACTTCGGGTGACCCGAGCTATGGCCCGGACCCGACCCGAAATAATGACCGGGTCTATTTTTGAGACCCATACCCGACCCTAGACCCGATAAAATCACACCAAATTAGTCCCTAAAGTGTTCGGGACCGGGCCGGGCCGGGTCTGTGCACCCCTAACAAAACTCATACAAAAACAACAAATTCAATAGTAGTGGGGAAATGACTTTTATATATTAGTAGTTGTCTATCACTATTGTGATGTTCAATGGTAGTGACTTAGTGAGGACACACTGCTACGCGTTGATGATAGAATTCAAAGGAAACAATACATTAGGGTATGTATTTGACTTTCAGAGCATTAATATAGGATGGGAGATTGTTAAGTTTACCTATATACTGCTGTGCCATTGAATGATATAATCTCTCAATTAAGAGATACATCACTGTATTCCGTAGTGTCTCTACCTAACTATTTTCTTTTTCTTCGGATACAACAAAAATTAATTTTAACTACAAATATTTAGTAGCGATGACATAATAGTTAATTATTATATGTCATATTTAATTCATACTTTTGGGATAATTATATATTTATCGTTATTGTATACGTTATAATGATAATTATATATTTTTAGTGATTATTAAAAAGATCTTTATTCATAATCATATAATAAAAAATATTTGGTAACTAAAATAAATTATTCAAAAATAATTAAAATTTATCTTTTTTAATATTTATTAATTATTATATAACAATTAATAAATATTAAATAAAATAAATTCTGTTTTTTTTTGCCTTCTTAGAGCTAAAATCGTTTAAAGACAAAATATAAGAGGATTAATATTTAATTACCGATAAAAATATTAGCGACTATTTTTATTGCCACTAAAAATAAAATAAATAGTTACTAAAATTATTCTTTCTAACCGTATTAGTAATGGAATCATGAAATAATATATTTTTTATATTTTAAAACGAGGATTACAAATTAAATATTGTTTTGGCCTAGTCCATTAAAAACTTTGGGTTCGGTCACAAGTCACCGACCCGTCGGGTTGATGGACCCGAACTAAGAGGTGACCCGCGCGTCACTTCCCGTTCCGCAGAGAAAATATGGACAGCTAGCAGAAGCTTTCATGCAGGTGGGCCTAATCACAAAGGACCAACCTAAATACAGAATACTCCTCACCAAAGGTATATTACTTTTTTTATCCTAATTAGCCGCCACTACTCAGACGTTTTTGTCCTCAAAGTTCGTGCTCAGACTCTGATTCTACCTCACCCGGTTGCATCTGTCTTAGCCCAAAGACGGAACTAAAATTTTTTTTAAAAAGGACCAAAATAAAAAATATAAATTAAAAAGAGAAAAAATATTAAAAATAAAAAAAAACAAACTAAAAAATTAAAGACTTATATATATAAATTATTAATTTTAGAAGACCATTGTCCCTTCTTTCTAAAGATGTAGCTTCACCACTGCCTCAGTCTCACTCGATCCATCTTCCATCCGAGCAACCGAACAAATATTAAATAAAATAATAGTTCAGAGAATTTCTATTGTGATTTGTGACGGTATAGCGCAAGAGTACAGATACATAGAATAAAAGGAATGGAGTGTGATCTTATGAGTAAGCAAATAAGTATAAATATTCATATTCTTTTGAATTTAATAATTCATCTGGCATGTCAAGTTCTTGCACTTATTGAACAAAAATTTGATTGGCAGTTGGATACACGGTATGGCTTTCTTGCCGCGCATTGAGTTATTAGAGAATTGATAGGAGTCTCGTTATTAATTACGTTACTACTCCTAGAAAGATGACTTTATATAAATATAAAAATTAAAGAAAATAAATATTAATATTTAATACCACTCATTTTTTTATATAAATTTATGTAAATACATAATATAAAAAATAATTAGAGTGACATTATAAAAAACACAATCAGATTATTATTTTTCTATTTAAAATATAAACACATATTATAAATAATTTAGTTAAATATATTAAATATTTAACAATTTTTAATTACTGTCTTCATATAGACAAATTTTTTGTTTTCTCCTGTATTTTTCAACTTAGCCGATTAAAGATTAATTTGTCGTGAATTAAAGTTCTATTTAAAAATCTGTTAATACCAATGAATTATTATATGTATAACACAAAATTTAAACTCATTTAAACGAATTAATAAATTAACTATTATACACAAATTGACTTTTATCTTGATATAAAAATAATAATACTATATAATCAATAATTATTATCATTTTAGATCAATACTTAACTAACAATAATTTACAAACACTTATATTTACATCGGTTTACATACATAAAATACATAGTTTATATTTATTTTCATCAAAATTTACAAAATAAATCAACATAACTATGTACTTATATTTTTAGAATTTATACCCGTAAATTAATAAAATTTATTTATTAAAAATAATTTAATATTTGTAATTATTCAAAATTATTTGGCTGCCAATGAACTATAACTCAAACAGCATAATCTCCCCGTACTCGTTTACAAGTCGCGGGTTTAAGTCTCCCTATCTTTGAAAATAAATAAATAAAGCATTTAATCCCTGGCACCTAACAACTACCCTTGAACACATTATTACCGATATAGTTGCGACTTCCGTTATTATTGCTCTAAACCCCAAACCTTCCAAAGCTTCCATTTTCATCACAAACTTAACAATGTCTGAGTTAGAATTATCGTCAAAACACAAGCCCATGACGGAGAGCAACCACAACCACGACCAAGAGCATCAACAAGTTGCGGTGGTTTCACACAAAAAGATGAAAAAGAGAAGAAACTGCGCCATCGCCATGGTAGTCATCATCTCCTTCTTCATTCTGTTGGCTATCATATTCGTCATCCTCGCCCTCACGTTGTTGAAGACCAAAGATCCAAAAACAGAGATTGTATCTGCAACTTTGCAAGGAATCTCACCAAAACTCACATTCCCCGCCATTAACATCCAACTCAACATCACTCTTGACCTCAAGATTCGCGTCGAAAACAAGAACCACGCTAGCTTCAAGCACGGTGAGGGCAAGAGCGTTCTTCTCTACAAAGGAATCGAGGTTGGAGAAACTGAAATCTTCTCTGGTTTGATTCCTTCAATGGGATCCGAAATTCTTCCGTGTACACTCACGTTAGAGGCTGATAAAGTTGCAAGTAACATCACGGGTTTTCTTGGGGACTTGATGGGAGGTGAAATTACCATGAAGACCTTAACTCAGATTCCTGGTAGAGTTACTTTTCTTGGGTTTATCAAGAAGCATATTGTTGCTAAGTCCAGTTGCCAGTTTATAATTGGTGTTCCTGATTTCAAGATTAAGAACCAAGTTTGTAAGACCAAGATATGATTCATCATCAACAACAATTGAAGCAGGATTTGTAGCTTCTTATACAATACTATTAGAAGAGTTTTTTACATGTATTTAGTTATTAGTTAATATTTTCTTAATCGACGATCTTGGATACTTATATCTCTCTTGCTAGAGTTTCATTTTTGAGTTTTTGAAAATTTTTGGCAACACCTTCATTGTCTGATGATGGCAAGATCAGTAGTGTAGAAATATTTTATTTTAATTTATGAAAAAAAAATATTAAGGTGGATATTTTTATGATAATATCTTTATATAAAGATAACACTGTAAACCATTAAATGAGTTGATATATTTGATTATATATTTAATTAATCATCTAAAAATTTATTATTTTTATATAAAAATATGATCACGTGAGTATTTTTCAACCATTAAATGGCTCGTATATGTTTGAATGTTATTATTTTATTTTTTTTATTTAGAAATTAGGTAACGAAAAAAAGAGGTTTACTTTAAACATGTGAGCACTGAGCAGTGATGCTGTGGTGACATGCATAAGTTTGGTTCTGATATAATAATATTAATTTTCTTTCATCTGGCATACAAAGATCAAGCTTCGATGTTATATTCACGAAAGAAAGAAATATTTAGAGTAAAGACTCAATGGGACTCTAGTGTATTTTTCTTGAAAGATAACGTGGCTAATTTTTTTTTATATGAAAAAAAATTGTGTGTAATTTATCATTATGATCATTGGTGTATTTTTTTTAATATGAATTAAATTTTTTTTAATTTTGAGTAACAAATCGGACCTTCAGATTTAAGAGAGTAGAGAAATCTGAGGGTCAAATTTCATAGGGTTACAAATCTAAGAGTCATATTTGTATATTAAAAAAAAATTTAAAATAAAAAAAAACTCAAATCTGACTTTAAATTTGTATTTTTTTTTAAATTTAAAACCACACATCTGACTCTCAGATTTGTGATTATCCAAAAAAAATTAAAACACCACAAATTTAACCCTCAGATTTATGGTATCTGTATAAATAAAAAACACACAAAATTTTCACTTTATTTAAAAACACCACCTTCTACCCCCATATTAAAAATACAAAACGAGATAACGTGACTTCTATAAAAAAAAAAAAACAATTCGGTATTAATATTAGAAGAATTCTCCTATATAAAGACGTGTAAAACGTAATACAAATTATTTATTAAAAAATTTATTAAACAATAACGCAAATTGATTTTGTAGGTTTTTTTTATTTAGTGAGAATTTTAAATAATCCCTAAATTCTTTACTGCAATAAAACTAGTTACTATATTAGTACTACTATTTTTTTATTTTTTTGTTATAATTTCTGCTTTTATTATTTTTATTATGCAATATTATTATATTATTATTATTATCTTTTATACCATTATCAGCATCATTAATATCACTTTTTTTATTATCTTATTTTTTTGTGTGATGCTATTTTTTTTTTAGAAAATTTTTTGTAATACAATTAATTTTTCATCTTACGACATTATTTTCGATAAAGTCTTTTTTCATTTAACTACTATTGATGAAGAAATTTAAAAAAAAATATCAATTGAAAGTACATTCACAAAAATTCTAGTCATTTTTAAAATTTCGGTCATTAAAAAAAATTTCATATATAAAATTGCAAATATTTTAACTTACCATAAAAATCATCAAATAATAATAAAAATGGCTTATATTTTAATAATATATATAAAAATTGTATCAAAATTTGATTTTTAAAAATGTTTTTGATAATATATATTTTATTAATTATGTTAAGTGTATACCAAATTTGTTATTAGTATAAAATATAATTTAAATACAAAAATATATTAAAAATAAGTGAAATAATAATATATTTATTTATATATAAATAGATAATAACTGATTTTAATGTATAAATAATATTTTTGATATTTTTTTGTTTGGTGACTAATATTTTTGATATTTAATATTAAGTTACTTTTGTCATGTTTTAAATTTTTTTGAGAATATTTTTATTAGTTGTATAAATTTATAAACACCATTTCAGTAGTTTACTTTTTTTTTTTTCATCAACTGTGGTTGAATGTAATAGTCTATATTATTTAAATCTATTATTATTAAATCCTAGATAAGGGTTTGGATTCATCGAAATAAAATAATTTTCTTCTACATTATTTTTGGACACAACGCATAAAATCTTTTTTTTTTTTCGTTGGGCAAGAGATGAGTCATGAGTTAGTTTATTTAAAAATTAAAATATTTGTTTTGAGGGTTATCTAAAATAATGATTTAGGTCTGAACATGAGGTTTAGACTTTTTTTAAGGCAGCGTCCGACTTATGCTGGTGCCAAGGTACCGTCATCCGAGTTTCTCGTGAAGAGGTGAGGGGTGGTACCTGTAAGAGACTCCAATGCTTAAGTTAGCAAAAGACTATAGGCAGGATTTTAGTAGATTGGGTTCTCAATATACCTGAAAGTATAGAGTAAAATAGATAACTACCTTTTAGTGTAATTTCACCTTTGATGGTGAATAACGGTTCCTTTTTTCTAGAAAAGTTATTGAGATCTTTCTTCTAGATAAATGAGAGATATCTTAAGAGTTAATTACTCATTCAGATAAGTAAGGCTGGGTTAGTTGTCATTGTGCCCGACCTATGTGAAGTCGGGCAAGCATGGGGGAGACACGTTCTCTTAATTGGGCCTCTATTTATTTTGGATTTGGTTATTTTGTGAGTCAGGTATGAACAGTGCTCTTACTTAAGTCCAAATTTTACCAGGTCGGACTTAAGTATTAGTAGATCAGACTGATTTCTCGTGGATTAATAAATCAGGTCGGACAACTCGTCTTTCTGGATCACATCGGGTACTCAACGTGTTCAAAATCTGAGACGTTACGTCTTTTCACATCTTACGAACGTTCCTTTACGGTAACCTTGGTAACCACGTGCTATAAATGAAAGGTTTGCGAAATTACTTTTTTTTCTCCTAATGTCTTATAAATACTCAATCTCTTTTTTTGTTTCTTTCTGAAACATTTGCATTCTTCATTTTCTCTCTTAGATTCTCCATAACTTATTTACACTTTAAGATTGAATTTCCTGCTTGAAAATTTTCTTCAGTCGTTGGAGATTTTTGGATCGTCCGTATATTTGCTATTCAAGTACTCTTCTACGCATTTCTTCACAGTTAACATTTTTGCCCCTTGTCTCTGTGTTTATGTTCTGAGCGATGTCGTTACTTTATGTTTAATTTGTTTTGGGGTTCCTATGTCATATTTGAAATCAAGTTTTGAATTTTGAAAGTTTGCTTCTTTTCTTGAACTTGAATTTCTGGAACTTTTAATTTGTTGTTGTAGTAAATGTGGACATGGGGTTATACTCCATGTTGATCCTAAATAATGTCTTTTTTATCTATTAAATATGGAACCTTTTCTATATTTGGAAATACTTTTTCTTAGTATTCAGGGGGTTGTAGGAACCGTAACGTTCCTTTGTATTATTGAAGACGACCCGACCTCTTTAGACTTTTTATGTTGTTCTTCCTGGTTTGCTGACTTGTAGTGATAATTTATTCTTTTGTTATATTGTAGGTATAGTTTTTATGTCTCGATTAGTAATTCACAACATGTCTTTTAAGTCCTGTTCGACCTGACTTGAGTAGATATATCTGTACTTACTTCTATCCCCATTGTGGTCGCTGACCCTGAAGAAAAGGTCTATTTTTCCCGACTTGACAAGTTAGATCGCTATTTCATTTATGTGTATGATTGCTTTTTCTCAAGATTAGGAGTTACCCTTCCCTTTCTGATTTTGAATCCAAGATCTTTAAATTCTATAATGTTTCTCCCTTTCAAATTCATCCTAATTCTTAGAGTTTCTTGAAAATATACCAGCTCCTTTGCCGGGAGCTTAGTGTCCTTCCTTCTCTTAAAGTTTTCTTTTATCTTTTTGTCTTCACCAAGTCTTTTAGCTTCAAGAAACAGGGCTGGATCTCTTTCTGAGTTATCCAAGGTATGAATATTTTTGCCATTTTTTATCATTCTTTCTATGACTATAAAAATTACTTCTTTAAAATCTGTGCTGTTGTGGAGGGTGTCCGACCTTTCTTTCTAGGTGATGGGGACGGGCTCCTTTTTTCTTTGTATTGGGAAGAACATCCTGTGATAGTTAAGTATAATTTGGATGATTTAGATGAGGTTGAGAAGAGTGTAGTTGGATTGTTCCAAGAGTACTGGGATCAAGCTCCTTATTTGGATACCAAGAGATATTTAGGAAATCCGAGCCAACTTCAATCCGATCTAGGTAGTCTTCTTTTCTTTTTATAGATATGAATTTGTCAAACGTTATTAGTGACTAATGTATCCTGACTTTAATGTCGTGTAGAAAAATGGCTCCTAAATCGGCTCCTATGAAAATTCTTCGGACTGCTAGGAAGAATGTTGTTGCACGAAGCATAAAATTGAAAGAGGCAGGTAAATTGGATGACCTCTCCTCTCCTTCTAAGTCGGACTCGGAAGCTTTTGTCTCGGTAAAAAAAATTGCTAATCCGACTCTTCAACCAACTCCTCCTCCCTCTAGCTCAGTAAAACAAACAACTTTTCCTCTACCTTTCAATCCCGAGTTGAACCCAAAAAAGCGTAAGACTTTGAAATCGGGGTATTTATGAGCAGGGCTTTAATGCCATTATTGGAGCCCTTCCCCACAATGTTTTCAGTATGGATGATATTTTCATAAAGAGCCATCTTCAAGTACTTTCCTGGGGTGGAATTCAGGTGGCTGAGGTTTATATAGATTTGTTGAGAGAACTAGAAAAGACCCCCCTTGATGCCACTCAACGCACTTTGACTGATCTACAAGTTGAAGTTGCATCCTTAAGGGAATCAAAAAAGGAGTGGGAGGGTGAAAGGAGTCTCTTATTTCCGACCTTGGCAAAGCACGGATGAGAGCAAAACAATTTGAGGATACCCTGGCTATGGCTGATGGCTTAAAAAAGAAGGCTGAGGAGAGTTATATCAAGGGTTTTGGAGAGAAGCTGGATTTGGTGGATGAGATCACTAAATCTAGGGAGAAATATGCCGAGATGGAGGAAACCATAGCTATGGGAACGGATGAATTGGTGGAAAATTTGAAGACCCAATTCTGAGTTGTGGCTCTTGAGGCAGACCTCTCCCTTATTAGTCCTGATAATGTGGTGGTGGAAGGGAAGATAGACCATGCGCCTGAGGAGGAGAAGGATACTCCTTTGTCTGACCCGAAGACCTCAGAGACTTGGGCTGAGGGAGCTTCTCAAGGTTTTTCGACTTGGATTATTGATGAACATATTCCTTCTGAAACTCTCCCGACCTTTATGTGTAGCCTAAAAACGTTTCTAACTCGACTTCCAGTGACCAAGTTCCTCTTCCTTAGCTTTTCAATTTTCTAAGTATTTGGATGGCCCGACTTGTAGGTCTATATGAACAATTTTAATTTTGTAATAGTTGTAGTTTGAACACTTTATTTCTTCCTGCTTAAGACCTTTTTCCACTACTCGGATGCGTGGTGGTTCTTTTGCTTAAATGAGTATTACTTTATCCTCCTTTACTTAGCCTTTTATGACTTAAAAATTTTCATTAAGTCATTTTGGTAGCTTTTGATGTTGCTTTTGCTAAGTTGGAAAACATGTCAGCAAATTAAATCGGACATTTTTGAATCTTTTGATTGGAAATTTTGTTTATCCTTAGTTATTTAAAGTCCGACTTTGAGTAGTCGGGCCTATCAAGTTACTCTTGCATTTTGTTTTAGGCCCAACTCTTTTAAGGTCGGACTATGAACTGCTTACATAATTTCTTATACTAATTTGTACCTTGTCGCTTCATCTTGCCAATCAGTCAGGTCGGGCAATGATTTTCGCAGTTTTTCGAGCTTAAACTAATGCGTTTGAAGGGGAAAATCAATAGAAAAATTATCTATAAGTAGAAATGATTTACATAAGTTTTCTTGCTACTAAGGATTTTTTTATTACCCTTAGCCCTTGCTATGGTGCCTCGTTAAAATCCTCTTCATGAAAATCCTTTTCGGAAAAAAATCATGAAGTCGGAAAAAAGAGTACACCAGGGAGCAAAGTATGCTTTCTAACTATAGTACTTCTTTAAGTTACATGCGTGCCACAACCTTGGGAGCTCGTTCCCTTTTGGATCGGACACTTTATAGTAACATTTTCCTAAGATTTCAGCAACCTTATAAGGTTTCTTCTAGTTTACAGCCAGCTTCTCCTTGCCCAACTTCTGTACTCTGATGTCATTTCGGATTAATATGAGGTTGTTTGTGCTGAAGCTTTTTTTGTTGACTTTATTATTGTACCTCAATGCCATTCTTTGCTTCAATACTTCTTTTTTTTATCCGAGCTTGTTCTCAGAGTTCTGGGAGGAGGTCAAGTTCTTCTTTTTGTGCTCGGATATTTTCTATTTTATCATAGAATCTGACCCATGGAGATTCTTTAGTGACTTCTATAGGAATGATGGTTTCTAGGCCGTAAGCAAGTCGAAAAGGTGATTCCCCAATTGTGAAGTGGATAGTTGTCCGACATGCCCACAAGACTTGATAGAGATCGACTGCCCATGCTCCCTTTGCATTTTGTAGTTGGCACTTTAGTCCGGCCAGTACGACTTTATTCGTAGCTTCTACTTGTCCATTGGCTTGTGAGTGTTCTACCGACGTGAACTAGTGCTTAATTTTGAGGCTTGCTACCAAGCTGTAGAAGGCTGAGTCGGTAAATTGAGTTCTATTGTCTGTAATAATGGAGTGTGAAACTCCAAACTGGGTAACAATGTTCTTGTAGAGAAACTTCTGACTTCTTTGAGCTGTGATGGTTGCTGAGGATTCTGCATCAATTCACTTGGTAAAATAATCAATCCCAACTATAAGGTACTTTGCTTGCCCGGATGCTTGTGAAAATGGACCCAGGAGGTCTAAACCCCATTTTGCAAATGGCCAGGGTGAAGTGATGTTAATGAGTTCTTCTGGAGGTGCTACATGAAAGTTGGCATGCTTTTGACAAGGCGGACACTTTTTAACGAAGTTGGCTGCCTCCCTTTGCAAGGTTGGCCAAAAGAAGCCGGCAAGTATCACTTTCTTGACTAGTGACTGTGCTCCTAAGTGATTTTTACATATGCCATTATGAACTTCTTCTAATAACTCCTTAGTTTTGGAGGTCGGGACGTACTTCAATAGAGGTAGGGATACTCCTCTTTTATAGAGAATATTATGGACCATCGTATAGTTTTGTGCTTCCCTTATGAGCCTTCTTACTTCCCTTTCTTCTCCAAGAATGATATCGAATTTAAGATATTCGATTATGGGGTCATCCATCCTAGGTTTTGGTTGGATACGGTCATTATTCCTAACTTGTCGTCTCCTTTTAACACTGATGGTGGATCGAGAGTTTCCTGGATCAGGCTTCTATTGCTGCTCCCTAGATTGGTGCTGGCTAATTTAGACAGTGCATTAGCTTGGATATCGAATTTCTGAGCTATATGTTGGACTTCTATTTCTGAGAACTAAGCTAATTGTTCTTGTGCTTCTTTCAGGTACTTCTTCATATTGGGATCTTTAGCCTAATAAGTCTCATTGCTTGGGAGATTATCACTTGAGAGTTACTAAACATGATCAATCTTTCTACCCCGACTTCTTTAGTCAGCTTCAAGCCAACAAGTAAGGCTTCATATTCTGCTTGATTGTTAAAAGCAGGAAATTCGAACTTTAATGAGAGTTCAATATGAGTTCCTTCTTTGTTTTCCAGAATTATTCCTACTCCACTTCCAGCTTTGTTGGGTGATCCATCTACATACAAACACTAGGTTGTGGAAATTCCCTAGGCTTCTGTGTATTCTACCACAAAGTCGGTCAAATATTGGGACTTGATTGCTATCCGAATTTCATACCTTAAGTCAAATTCAGACAGTTCTATTGCCTATTGTAGCATTCTCCCTGCAATGTCCGTTTTCTGAAGAATATGTTTCATGATTAGTTCAGATCTTTATAATGTGGCTTAGAAATAAGGTCGGAGCCTTCTGGAAGTATTAATAAGGGCATATGTAAACTTTTCTATCTTTTGATAGTTTAGTTCTACCCCCTGCAGAACTTTACTGACAAAGTAGATAGGCTGTTGTCTGTGTTCATCTTCTCGGACTAATGTCGAGGCTATAGCCCGGCTTGCAACTGCCAGATAGAGGATGAGTTCTCCTCTTAGGACAGGTCAGGTAAGTATTGGAGGTTGGCTCAAAAAAGTTTTAAAGTTTTAGAAGGCTTGCTCACATTCCTGAGTCCATTCAAATTAGTTCTCTTTTTTTAGTATTGAGAACAGAGGTAGAGACTTCAATGTTGATCTGCCAGGAATCTGGATAAAGCTGCTAACCTTCCATTTAGTTATTGGACTTTCTTGAGAAAAGTCGGGCTTTTCATCTCTAAGATTGTTGTGTATTTGTCTGGGTTGGTCTCGATACCCCTTTGAGTGAGTATGAAGCCTAAGAATTTCCCGGCCTCTACTACAAATGTGCATTTTAAAGGATTCAGTCTCATCCTGTGCTTCCTTATCGTGGTGAATACCTCAGCTAATTCAGACAAGAGATTGAGGTTGTCTCTAGTCTTGACAAGCATTTCGTCCGCATATACTCCCATCAACTTTCCAAGATGAGATGAAAATACTTTGTTCATCAATTGTTGATATGTGGCCCCAAAATTTTTCAATCCAAAAGGAATTACTACATAACAATAGTTAGCTTTGGAGTGATGAAAGAAGTCTTCTCTTGATCTGACTTGTACATCTAAATTTGATTGTATCCCAAGTATGCATCCATGAACGACAGATATCTATACCCTGAAGCTGAGTCGACCAAGCACCGATGCTGGGATAGGGATATGGATCCTTGGGACAAGCTTTATTGAGGTTGGTGTAATCAACACACTTCCTCCATTTCCCAGCTTCTAATAAGGCTTGCACTTGCTTTTTTACGACTTGTGCTCTTTCGGGGCCGAGCTTCCATCACTTTTGTTTATCAGGCCGGGAGCCTGGATAAATGGCAAGCTTGTGACACATGAGGCTGAGGTCTATCCAGACATATCGGAGGCTTTCCAAGTAAAGAGGTCGAAATTTCTTTGTAAGTGCTCAATGATATTTGCTTTTAATTTTTCATCCAAGTTGGCCCCTATACTTGTTGTATTTTCTACCTGATCTCCAATTTGAATCTTTCCAACCATTCCTTTAGGTTGTAGACGTAGTTCTTTTCGTGCACGGATACCACCAAATTTAATAGTATTGACCTCCTTACCCTTTGTACTGCCCCCTAAGTTGAGGCTTTCATTGTAACATTTTTCTTGCTAATTTCTTATCTCCTTTTACAGTGGTAATTCCTTCTGCAGTTGAGAATTTCATGCAAAGGTGAAGTGTAGAAACGATCGCAACCAGTCGGTTTAAGGTGATTTGACCTATCAAGGCATTATAGGCTGATGCTACATCAACTATGATGTAGTTAATGCTTAAAGTTCTGGATTTCATATCTTTGCCAAAAGTCATATGTAACAAAATGAAATCAAGAGGTTGGATCGGCGTATCTCCTAACCCAAAAAGGTTGTCCATATAAGCCTTCAGTTCCTTTTCTTCTAATCCGAATTTGTCAAAAGTGGATTTGAATAAAATGTCGACCGAGCTTCCTTGATCCACCAATATTCTATGGAGGTTTGCATTAGCAAGGATCATTGTGATTACCACAGGGTCATTGTAACCAGGTGTCACTCTTTGAGCATCTTCCTTGGTAAATGAAATAGTTGGTAAATCAGGAATTCCGCAATCTTCCACGACTTGGTATACTTTCTTGAGATACCTTTTGCGTGAGGATTTAGTAATTTCTCTCCTGCAAATGCTCCATTTATTATGTGTATGTGCCTATCCGGGATTTATGGTGGCCGGTCTCGCCGACCTCTATCTTCATCACCTTTCTTCCTCTTCCCTGGGTCGTCCGATCTTTTCGCGAGGTATCTATCTAGCCGATCTTCTCTAGCCAACTTTTCTATAACATTTTTCATATCATAACAATCATTCATAGAATACCCATATAATTTGTGATACTCGCAGTATTCCGTTTGACTTCCAGTCTTTTTGAGTTTAATTGGGCGGAGAGGCGAAAGTTTTTCAGTGTGACAGATCTCCTTGTAGATATCAACAAGAAAAATTCGGAGTAGCGGGTAATTGTGGTATCTCCAAGGTTTTTACGAGTTGTATTCTTCTTTTTTCTTTGTCTCCTTATCCATATCCCGATCTTGGTAGGGAGGTTTGGCCTTGGGACTAGATCTCTAAGTTAGGAGTTCTCCTCCATGTTGATATACTTCTCTGCCCACTTTTGTACTTTATATAAAGAGGTCGGATGCCGCTTTGATATGGATTGAGAAAATGACCCTTCTCTAAAGTCATTAGCAAATCCCATTATTACTACTTCAGGAGGCAAATTCTGTATTTCTAAGGAGACTTTGTTAAACATTTCCATGTAAGTTCGGAGAGTCTCTCCGATTTCTCATTTTACCTATAAGAGACTTGGAGCATGTTTGACTTTGTCCTTATGAATTGAGAATTGGATAAAAAACTTTCTTGTCAGATCATCAAAGCAAGTCACTGACCTGGACGGTAAGCTATCGAACCACTCTATTACTGCTTTGGTTAATGTTGTCGGAAAAGCCTTATAACGAGTCACATCGAACGCATCGGCCAGATATATCCTACTTTTGAAATTGATGAGGTGATGCCTTAGGTCAGTCGTTCTTTCAAAGAGATCCATGTCGGTGGATTTTAAAATTACTTGGGACCCTAGCCCGCATGATCTTTTCTATGAATGGATCTTCTCCTCGAAAGGGTTTTTTTGTCATTCCGCATTGTTGGTCTGATTTCATAAATCAGCTTCTAATTTTAGAAGCTTTTCCTCAAGTTCCCTTCTACGTCGTACCTCCTTTCGCAGATCTCTTTTGGCTTTCCTTTGTTGCTCGATCTTCTATTTGAATTGCACCAACTAGCCATGATGTCCGTGTACGAGTCCCATGATCTCAGTTGGGTGTGGAGGTTCTTCGTTTTCATGTGGGTATACTTCTGACTGCAGTCATCTGCTATGAGAATTTCGTGATGTTCCTTCTCCATTAGGATTACTTGATCCTTCTTGTCGTGGGGGTATCATAAGGGTTTGGTCATCGTTACGAGGTTCTGACTCAGACTCGGATGCAGTGTGTCTGTCTTCAAATTGCTCGTTAAGTTAGCAAAAGGCTTTAGGCAGGATTTTAGTAGATTAGATTCTCAATGTATTTGAGGGTGACAGTGTATTTATAGTAGAATAGATAACCACTTTTTAGTGTAATTCCACTTTTGATGGTGAATAATGGTTCCCTTTTTCTAGAAAAATTATTGAGATATCCCTTTTAGATAGATGGGAGATATCTTAGGAGTTAGTTACTCATTCAAATAAGTAGGACTGGGTTGGTTGTCATTGCGCCCGACCTATGTGAAGTCGGGCAGGCGTGGGGGAGACACGATCTCTTAAATGGACCTTTATTCATTTTGGGCTTAGTTATTTTGTGGGTTAGGGTATGAATACTACTAAAATGATATTTAAAAATTTATATTATTGAAAAAATTCTAAAAGATATGAAAAATAAAAAAATTACAAAATATTTAAAATTATGACAAAAAACAATAAATTAAATATATATTCTTAAAAAGATATTAGAAATAAAATTTTGATGTGATTTATTATGAATATAAATAGAAAAATCAAACCTTTTCAATTTAGAGAGAGAGATGATTATATTTTATCATATAACGATAATTTTCATGTTGCGTAATTAATTTTTAACCCAATTTTTAATAATTAAAAATTAAATAATTAAAATTATTAAATGTCGAATATTTTGAATTTGATCAATTTTGTTTTATTAATCAATTATGAATTTAAAATTAAATTTGAGTAAGAAAATAAAAAATTATTTTAAATTTTATCTCACTAATCAAAATTAATTCTAAAAAATAAAAAATTATTTTGTACATTATATTATATTGTAGTATAGTGTCGTTATTTTTTTAATGATAATTATTGCTAAATAAAATGGTGTAAAAAATTAGAAGAAAATATATTTACTAATACAAAGGGATAATAATTTATTTTTCAATAGAATAATAAATTATTGAGTTATGGTTTGTCTTCCCACAAACATTACTCAATGATGGTATTCTAGTAATGTTTTCAAAAAATATTAACCAATTTAAACTTTTGTAGTAGTATAACTGTATAAGTCTACAAGTTTAAAAGCTTGAAAATTATGTTATAAAATGTGAAATTTTAACTAGTACTAACATTGATGATATTATTGATGATATTATTTTGATTTCAAAAATGAATATGATACCAATAAATGAAATTATTCATTCTAACTAAATTTTAACAAAGACAAATCTTTGTAAATATTATTATTGATGAGTAATTGTTCTACTTAAAGACAAATACAATTTTTTTCTGTGGTATTTTCTAACTCGATAGACCTTAAGGAAAAATAATATTTTTTTTAGATATGTTTTAACTCGACTGACGAAGGAATGGATGAATGAGATGACCAATCAACTAATCTAAATTAATTTAGACAACACTAATTATTTTGAATGTTTTTAACATTAAAAATCATTAAACTTTGATTTTAATTTTAATTTTATAAAATATTTATAGTGATAATTATGATATATTTTTTCATTTAATTCTCTTTAACAAAATTTTTTTATATATTTTTATGTATTAGGCGTGTAAGATACCGGAATATATATTAGTTTAGGGTTAAAAAGTAAATTGTGAATTTTTAATATTAAAAATTAAATATATTAATTCCGAATAAAACGACGTCGTTTTGTTTATTTAAAAAAAAAAACAAAACAAAAGCAGAACCATTCGTGAACCACCCCCCGCCCCTCTTCTTCCCCCAATCATTCGTGCACTCCCTGGAGACCTCTGAAGCCAAGGAAAACCCTAGCCCTTCTCCCTCTTCCCCGTGTCGTTTTCATCTTTCTCTTCCCCAGGTAGCTCGGGACGTCGTTTTCATCTTCGCTGGCTTCTCGGCTCGGAACCCAGGTTAGTGGCCCTGCTTTCAATTCTTCGCCTCCGCTTCTTCCTTTTAATTTCTGAATGTTCGGTCTTCTTCTTCGTTTGAAGTTCTGAAATTGTTCCATTTTTGTTCCATTTTTCTTGTAATGTTTTGTAAATTGTAATTGTCTGCTGCTGATGGATCTGTCTTGTATTTGCTGGTTGCTGATGGCTGTAATTTTTTTTTTCAAATTTACTGATGGCTTGATGGCTCTGTTAGTCTGTTGCTTTCAATTCTTTGCTCTTTTACTGATGGCTCTGTTACTGATGGCTCGATGGCTCTGTTAGTTACTGATGGCTCTTAATTTTTTTGTTCAAATTTACTGATGGCTTTGTTTGTAGTTGCTGGTTTTGCTGGGTGAAGGTTTAGTGTTTTGTGATTATTGGTTAATGTTTTGGTTTAGTGTTCTCTCTTTTCCAGATTTCCCTTCTCCCTGTATTTCTGCATGTTGCTGAATTGGTAATCAATAAATTTTCCTTTTTGCTGTAAATCGGGACTTTACTAGGATTTGTTAAATTTGTTGCTGTAACTTGAATTTGTTGCTTCCCACTCACAGAATCAGAACAGATTGCTCAGTCAGTGCTTGATTGATTGGCTTTGCTCACTGATTGTATTTGATGATAAATTTTAAATTGTTAACTTTTAAATTTTAAATTTGCACTGCCTATGTTACTGATTCACTGTTCTTTCAGTGCTTTTCGTTGTTGTTAATCATTGTGATGAGCTTTGTTAAAATTTGCACTGCCTATATTACTGAGTGTTCCTTCGGTGCTTTTTGTTGTTGTTAATCATTGTGATGAACTTTGTTAAAATTTGCACTGCCTATGTTACTGATTCACGGATTCATCCCTCTCGTTATTATCATTGGCATGAACTCCGAACCAAAACCCCAACTTTCTGGATAAAATTGTAACGAAAGCTGATTGGGACTTTTTCTTCTACCTAAGGTATGAATCAGAATGATGAGGCCAAGTTGTGAATATACAAGTGTCGACGGACTATAATATATATTGAGTTTGTGACATTAGAAGGGTGTAATAATAACAATAATGGAGTCATGTTATTTGAATATTGAGGTTTAACATTTAAACTCTCAGCTTCTCAGCCCTGTTTGATTCTTCATCTCAGGCAATTGAATCGAATCAACCAGGCGTTCCTTTTCTTTTTCTTTTAGTTGATTCTTAATTTTTCTAATATATGTAACTTTCTGAATCAAGTGGATCAGATTATGTAGTTTTCTTGATTTGGGATATTTTGGAGACGCAATAGAAGAGCTATTTTATTATTATGTTTGCTATAATAATATTCACATGTTCTGTATGCTTGTGATTGTTTCGGTGTTTACATTTTCTTTCCAAGTCACTTGCTGTGGTTGTTCTTTCCAAGTCATATTGGTTTTGGTGATCTAAACACGTAAGAATTTAGTGGAACAAAATATTGATCCAAAGTCATATCTTTGTTTTCTGCAGCAGTTCTTCTAAGTACTGTACCCCTATCCGTTGAGGTACACTCTCTTCCTCTGTCTTTGATTCTTATCATCTAACGAACTAGTAATTGCAAACCTCAAATTCTCTTATTATTATTTTATTAAAATTGTGTTAGTAATTTGATTTGGAAGGGGTTGGGTTGGGTTTGGTTGGTTTTCATATGAATTAGGGTTTGTTGAAAGAAGAAAGGAGATGTCGTACCTGTTGCCGCACTTGCATTCGGGATGGGCGGTGGATCAGGCGATTCTTGCGGAGGAGGAGCGTCTCGTTGTCATCCGCTTCGGCCATGATTGGGATGAGACCTGCATGCAGGTAATTCCTACCCTTATGTTTTTTAACATTAGAGTCTGGCTTGGATTGATTTTCGTGTATTGGAGTATAAAACTGAGTTGATTGTTGTAATAATGAGCTGTAAGTGTTTATCATCAAATATACATGTTTTATGAATTTTTTTTATGTATGTATGATCTAGCCGTTAGCATTGCTTGAATTGGGATTCAATTCATGTGGTTTGTTGTGGCTCATCAATCCAGCAGCAGTATAGATTATATGAAGGATTGTTTTCCTGTCAGAAAGACATAGCTTGAATCGTGCAGTGATTGCCGGTTTGCAATGTGTCCATGTGTTCTCTCGAACCCTTTACCTTTCTTTATGGTCTCCCTCTCTCCATAAGACAAAGGAGAGACAAGGAGGATGCCTTATTGTGCGCCTGCAAATAAATGGTGTGTCCTATAGAAAGGAGGAAGAGGTTCAGAGGAAACTAAAAATGGCTGAAAAGCCAAACATCGGGTTTTATGGCTAACTGAAATATAAAGAAAGACCAAATAACAGCTGACAAATTGAATTTCGAAACACAGCTTTTTGCCCGCTCAAATATTCAGGTACAACCCCTTTATCTATGTTCCTTTATGCTGAACTAATTACCAATCCACCAGGTAAAAAGATAAAGAAAATTATAGTCAGTCTTTCAAATTGACTAATTTACTTTTTTGCTTAGACCGTTGATGAATTAGTTGAATTTAGGTGATTATAATGTTATATTAAAAGAAAGTTATCTTTTTTTGTTATTTAGGATGTGATTCATGATTCAGCTCAACTCGTGGTCCTGAAAATAAGTTTGCAATTTGAATCTCGACGACCATGATCTGGCTTATTGAAATTGACAAATATTAGTAAATCTTATAGGACTTTTTATTCTTCAATGAACATGATGATGTTGGTTGAATGTCTCTGAGTGTGCCTCAACCAACCTAGTTTTTGTATGTTTATCCCAAATTTTGTAATTTTTGTGTCTTTGCATTTGTGCCTGCCTTCCAGAATGAAGATGTGGTTTTGGTTGGTAGTTGGTACATGTTACTTTGAAGTAGCATTATATTTAGATTACTATGACGAAACACCATAGAAATTGTAGCATGGTGTCTTGTCTTC
The DNA here is from genome assembly GCF_003086295.3 of Arachis hypogaea. Lineage (NCBI taxonomy): Eukaryota > Viridiplantae > Streptophyta > Magnoliopsida > Fabales > Fabaceae > Arachis > Arachis hypogaea. The sequence goes on along the minus strand of NC_092039.1, from coordinate 111,192,219 downwards.
TAAATAATAATTTATTTTTTGCTTGCTCAGATGGATGAAGTGTTAGCATCAGTTGCTGAAACAATAAAAAACTTTGCTGTAATTTACCTTGTGGACATCACGGAGGTTCCTGATTTCAACACCATGTACGAGCTCTATGACCCATCCACAGTGATGTTCTTCTTTAGGAACAAGCACATTATGATAGACCTGGGCACTGGAAACAACAACAAGATCAACTGGGCTCTCAAGGACAAGCAAGAGTTCATCGACATTATCGAGACAGTTTACCGAGGGGCAAGGAAGGGCCGTGGTCTCGTGATTGCCCCCAAAGATTATTCAACCAAGTACCGTTACTAAGCCTCACAAGCAAAGATTGCTGCTTTGTTGTAATCACCATATATTGTGCATCATACCTTTGATGTTTCTGGATCTGTAAGACAATTCCTATGTTTAATTTTTCTTCCAAAAATTGCTTAGCTGCTATTACCAGCAATATATGGTGTCTTTACTGCTTAGCTGCTTAGTCTGTTTTTATCATGTTAGCGTAGCAGTGCTCTGCTCTGGTAGCATGCAACGTGTTATTTGGCGAAAATTGCAACAGGTGCTCTTATTTATAAATTATAATCTATGATTGCAACTTTCTTATTACAGAATTTTATTTATTTTTTGAAGTTGATTATTCACCGTCTGTGGTAACAAGTTGATGAAGGCATCTTGTAATTATTTGAATAACGTATCATCCTTCAAAGTTAAATCTATGTATTAAGTTAACAAAATGAACAAGAATTGGGTCTCGTGCATGGTTTTTCACAGAATAGGGAGAGAGAGAGTTGATTATACTTTATCATACAATGATAAATCTCATGTTGCGGAAGCTTACAGTGCTTGCTTATATAGCAAGTTATTACATATTGCATAACTAACTCAAAATAGACTCGCTTGTAACAAACTACAACTAACTATAGCTGAGCTAACTCCTAACTATACAAGATGAGAAGTTGAGAGGCTATATCAGGTAACACCTCCGTAAAATTGGGAGTGTATATGTCCAACAATTCCAATTTGCGATGAATAGTTGTGAAAGTAGCTGGAGGTAGAGGCTTAGTTAGTAAGTCAACTATTTGGTCATGTATGGAGATAGGGAGCAAATGAATTAGACCTTCCATGAATTTGTCACAAACCACATGGCAATCAACCTCAATATGCTTAGTGCATTCATGAAAAACTAGATTAGATGCTATATGAATAACTAACTGGCCATCACAAAAACACTAGTTGGCTTTGACAAAGGTATTCCAAGGTCAAAGGGGATATTGCTTAACCATATCGCTTTCCTTGAAAGCTGTTGTAAGGGTCCTGTATTCTACTTTCGAGGAGCTACATGAGACTGTCATTTGCTTCTTGCTTTTCCATAAAACCAACGATGGTCCAAGATAAAAGCAATAAGCAAAAGTGGAGTGATGTGTATCTGGGCATGCTGTCCAATCTAAGTTCGAAAAGTCTGTGACATAGAGATCATTGTGTGTAGGGAAGAATAAACCTTGTGCTGGTGCAAATTTAAGATATCTCAACAATCTATGAGTAGCTTGCATATGGGATGTGGTAGGTTTGTCCAAGTATTGTATTAGGTGACCTATGGCATAGCTAAGGTCTGGTCAAGCGTTAGTGAGATATAGCAATTTTCCAATAAGCTTCATATATTCCACTATCCTGCTTAGCTTTGCACTGTAGTCCATAAAGGTCGATGCCGGTTTGCAATCTTCAAAACCATGGTCTGTCAATAAATCCAACACATACTTCGTTTGGTATAGAGTGATTCCTTTATCTGATAGATCTAGCAACCTCTAAGCCAAGGAAGAATTTCAAATCTCCAATGTCCTTGATTCTAGATCTTTCATCAAGCTCCTTCTTTATGAGATTGATCTCTGCCAAGTCATTTTCAGCAAGCATCAAGTTGTTTACATATACTAACACTGTAGTTAAGCTCGAATCTGATTGTTTGGTGAACAAACTATAGTCTGATCTGCACTATTTGTAGCCTAATTCGATCAAAACTGACTTCAACTTGTTATTCCACTGTCTGCTTGTCTGTTTCGGCCTATATAGTGATTTCTCTAGCTTTCAAACTTGACCTTTCTTAACATATAGACTAGGGAGAGCCCTCGTATACACTTCTTTCAATTCATCATGAAGAAAGATTGTATTCACATCTATGCGGTTCAAATACTAGTTTTTGGCTGCTTCCAGGGCAAGTACAACTCTCAAACTAGTGAGCTTCAAAATTAGACTAAATGTGTCTCTATAGTTAATTCCCGATCCCTGTGTATATCCCTTCGCCACGAGGCGTGCTTTGTAGCGTTCAACTGATTCATCAGGGTTGTATTTAACCTTGAAAACCTGCTTGCATCCTATGGCCTTCTTGTCTGGTGGGAGTGATGTGATTGTCAAAGTTTTGCTTACCTATAGTGAGTTTAATTTAGACTTGATAGCTTCTTTCCAGCAATTTTGAGTCATAGCCTCCTTAAAATGCTTGGTTTCAATGTTTGAGGACAATGAAAGCAAGAATGCTTTATGATTTTGAGAAAGTTTTTCACATGATAAGAAACTAGAATTCGGATACCTGCTGCATTGATTGATGTTGGAGTGGCTAGGAGTGGTGATGCTTGGACACTGATAGTCTTTCTACACCAACATTCACAAAGGCAGTGTGCTATTGTTGGTATATATTTCTGTTTGAGATGAAGTGGTAGCCCATGCTTTTTGTAGCATGTACTGACTATGTGCCCTGTCTTTCCACAGTGGGAGCATTGCATTTTGCCTCTTCCATATTGTCCTCCCTCTCTCTGCCTTGCATATTCTCTGAAACAGTATTAAAGAGAGTGGCAGAACTAGCTTGTGCTACAAACTTCTGATCAGCGAAATCAAAATTTAGACCATGAAATTGTCTTTCTTGCTGTGTAAGCAAACTGAATACAACATTCACGTTTGGGAGTGAATCCATTAGCATGACCTGAGACCTAACACCTAAGAATTACTCGTTCAATCCTCTAAGGAATCGAGCAACCTGATTTTTAGTTCTAAATTTTCTCATGATTCCCAAGCCACACTTGCAAAATGAACCACAATCACAAGATGGAATGGCTCTAAAATTCTCTATTTCCTCCCAGAGTGATTTCATCTTTGTGAAATAAGTAGTGACACTCATCTCACCTTGTCTTAAAGCATGTAATTCTTCTTGCAATTTGGCAATTTAAAATCGATCAACTTAATAATATTTATGCTTCAAATCTTCCTAAAGATCGAAAGCAATATTGTTCTAGATCACATTTTGTAAAATTCTAGGCTCTAAAAAAAATATTAATCCATACAACTATATAGGTATTGCATCTTTCCCATGCTTCAAACGATGGATCACACCTATGTGGTCTAATCAGAATTCCATCAACAAAATTTTAGTTTGTTCTTTGATTTTTAAAACAAGAAGCATAACCCTACTCCAGCTATTATAATTTCTACTATTCAGAACAATACCAGTAATAGAAATATCAGGATTCTCAGTTGGATGAAGAAAGAGATAACTTGTTGGATCTTGACCAGGATTGGAGTTTGAATTGCTTCGATTGATTCAAGAAATTTCTTATGCATCAAGATTCTATAATGGAGTTCGTGACATTGTCTACTTCAGATTTTGCTTCTTGTTGCATTCAAGAATCTGAAGGACCAAGCTTCCTTCTTCAATCTCAAATTCAAAGTGAGCTCAACCAGATTTGGTCTACGCTCACCACACCATATAGAAATAGTGTGTGTGATGAGGTAGTGACTAGTGAGAGACTTCACACAGAGAAAAATGGAAATTGATTGTACTTGATCATACAATGATGAATCCTAAGTTGCATAAGCTTACGGTGCTTGCTTATGTATTGCATAACTAACTCAAAACAGACTTAGTATACTATTATATAATTACCATCTAACTAACATGTAACAAACTACAACTAACTATACAAGATGTGAGGCTCAGAGGTTATATCAGATAACAGTAATTTTACACACACACATTGTGAATAATGAATAATCAGAATTTATAAAATTTAAATTAAAAAAAAGTTTAATATCCAAATTTTGTTCCAATTTTTTTTTTGTATGTATCTTCTAAATGCTTGTCCAAATATTGCATATAAATTTTCGAGTAAATGCACAAGTTGTTTTTCAATTTTAAAATTTATTTGTTACTTATAAAAAAATTATTATTTTTCTTACCTTTTAATATTTTAAAAACTAATTTATCATTTGTATATTTCTATTAGCAAAAATAATTTTATATTACTATTTTGTAGTTTACCCTGTTGCAACTGATTTTTTATTGGGCTAGTGGACCCTTGTGGATCATTGAAAGGGCCAGAAATCAGAGCATAGTTTAGTTTATTGAAATTTAACTCAAAAAGAAATTCCAAAGGAAGAAAGGATTAAGGGTCAATTCCCAAAAATGGAGTAAGGGTCTGAAAACAAAAAGCAAAAGAAGGATTAGGATCTGAAGACCCAAAAATATATATAATTAAAAAAACATGAAATCTGAAACTGATGAAATAGAAAGTTTTTTTTTTTTTGATATTTTGATGAAATAAAAAGTTGAAATGAGTTAGACGGTCCCAAGGAACAGAAGCATCAAGCATCACTAGGACGGTTTGACTCTGACCCAATTAATTTTTCTTTTTTAAAGATGAAAAAGAGTAGAGCCGCATATGTGTTTAAAATATTAAATACAAATCCATTAATTTAAATTCGATTAGATTCAATTTTTGGTAAAACGCATGAATTGAGTCGAATTTTAAATGTAATTCTCAAAATGATCCAATATAAATATGCATTTGGCAGGAAAAAAAGGATCCTTCAAGTGTTGATCCCGGTGGAGGTTAGTTTTAGACTTTTAGGTAGATTTTCAGGTTGGGTTGGCCTAGCAAACCACATCCAAGAACAAAAAAAATATATGCATGTATAAGCATAAACGACGTTTATGATATTTTTTATGATATAAAAAATATTTTTTTATCTTATTTTATTTTTCATCAACCACTTTTATTATCAAATATGAATAATATTAAAAAAAGTATATTTTTTATCTCCAATATTTATAAAAAATACCCTTATATTTTAATTTATTTTAATTTTATTTTTCCTTATTTTCAATTTACATTCATTTTATCCTTTCTGTATTTTTTTTTTCAGATAATATTTTTTGTCTAATTTTAACCCTCCCCCGTGCCCATCATCATTATTTCGCACATTCTCTCTCTCTTCACCACTATCCAACACATTATCTTCACCATTGTCACCTACTACACACACTGCAATGTCCCTATTATCCAACAATATTTCACACAACAAAAAAATTGCAATTTCCTTAACAATGTACCTTCCCTTTTCCGTTAACTTCCAAATGTGAAGATTTGAAAAGAGATGCCACAAGTTGAAATCAATAAGATACTTTGCATCCGTTACTAACAATTAGCTTCTACTTGCTTCAATGAAAAATCTTTTAGAACTTTCTAGTAGTAATAGATAGCCCTGAATGCAGTAACTCCATATTAGATATCAAGAAAAAAAGAGATCCCCATATGCTACTACCCAGAAATGTTACTTGTCACTGCTACTCCCTAGAAGAAGAAGAAAAAAGACATATTTTCTTATTTAAAAAGGAGCCAACGTTCCAAAAAGAAAAAAAGATTTCAGTTTGAGTGCGGTCCAAAAATTAACTCATATGTAAAGCAAGAAGAACAAGGACAAATTAAAAAAAAAAAAAAACACTTAAAACAAAACGGGACAGAGTAGTGCATGAAGCATACTTTGGCAACAGAAGATAAAAGCAATGGGAGCAGGTGCTTCCACCAGAGAGAAAAAGGAACTATTTTAGTCTAGTAACAGTGTAAAAATAGTGTTTTCACGAGAAATGAAATGCAGTAATGAGAGAGAGAGAGGAATGTGACAATAATGGTGGTGGTTTTAGGAAGGGGTATAATTAAAAAATAAAAGGTTAGATACGATTTTGGTTTTTAAAGTAGGGGTTGAAAATTTGTTGTTTCTAATATTTTTTTGCATACAAAATCGTTCTTAAAGTTCAGTTGGTTTTAAGATCGTCATTTGGACAATTATATCCTTACCCTCTATCACAATTTCATCATCTCCTCTCTTACTCTACTTCTTCATCTTCTTCATCCCTGCTAATGATTTCCATAAACTTGTTTCTATGGTAATTCCTTGAATTTGAGTTGAGATCAAATTCAAACTCGTTTACAAAACTTGAATTTAGATTATAAAAAAGGGACCAAAATACTTAAAGAAATTCAAATAACTTGAACCAAAATTTGTGTAACCTTAAATAATAATCAACAAATTCAGCAGCATCAATATTTCAGATTCAAGCTAAATCAGAAGTAGAGATTCACCTAATCAACAAAGCATGACATTATAGCAACATCAACATATCCAAAACCCATATCATCAATAGACAAATTCAATCTTATATTTCAAGCTAAATCAGAATCATCAAGCAAAAAATTCAGATATTCCACAACAAATTTTACAACAAATTTAGATTATGTAAGACAAACAAAAAATCTAGTTCACACAGAAGAAGGAGAGGAGGATCGGATTTTAATTTACTAGTTCAACCACAGCAACTACTAGCAACGTTAACAAAAATTACATAACAAGTCACAATTCAGCACGACGAGTGGGGAGGACCAGCGGAACAGCGGCAGACGGTGAGGGTCTTGGAGTAGCGGCGAGGACGCGGAGAGCAGTGACGAGCGGCGAGGAGAGCAGCGAGTAAGGAGGAACAACAGCGAGATGTGAAGGGCGAGGACCGGCGGCAGTGGAGGACGCGAATCTCTTCAGCTTGCGCATCCCTCTCTCTCTCTCTCTTCGCAGTCAGCGATGGTGGCTCAACGGTGGCGACAAGCCCAGTACGGCGACGCGGCTCAACGGCAGCGACAAATCTAGTACGACGGCGGCTCCCTCCCCCCATGATCCCTTCTCCCATTTAACCTGTTTTATTTTTTATTTTTTTAATTAAGGGTATTTTTAGAATAAAAATTAAAAATGTGGTAAAATAGACGATTTTAAAACTAGGTTAAACTTTAGGGACGATTTTGTAAGAAAAAAAGTTAAGGACGGAAAAAATTTTCAGTCCCTACTTTAGAGACCAAAATCGTACTTAACCCTAAAAAAAATGTTAATCGAAAAAAATAACAAAAAAAAACTAAAATTGATGTAAATCGAAAATTTAAAAAATAAATATATTTTTAAAAATTTTATATAAAAATATATTTTATTCCTAATATTTATCTTTAACAAAACCATTTAGTCAAAAAGTATTGATAAGTTATTTTTGGCCCCCAACAAATTAAAAAAATACTTTTTCATGTCGATATAAAATAAAGATGCCTATCTAGATCCATTCCCCATAACTGTGATCGTCATTTTTGGACCGTCACTCCGTATCATTCAATGCTTAGCATCTAGATACGCCTGCATGCATTAAGATATGGAGCCTATTATAGTTGAAATTCAAAGTTGGCATCTATCGTGCATGCCAGCATGTCAACTATTATTGTCAAATAATGAAACCTTATCAGTGAAGGACAAATACAATGGATGACTTGAAAAAGTCCTTTATGGTCTTCTAGAATATAAAATTCAAGTCAATCACCTATTTTCTCATACTTTGCATCTCCAAATGTCAAAAGATAAAAAAGTCCTAAGGGATCCATTAGACTAAAAAAATTCTACTATTGTAATTTTTTTTTATAAATTTTAATATTATAAATTAAAATAAATAGTGATAGAATTTTTTAAAAATATTTTAAATATATTTTAAAAACATGTAAAAATAAAATTTTAAATTAAAAAATACTAAAAGACTATCAAAATAATAAATTTTTAGTCATTAATAACTAAAAATAATAAATTTTGATTATTCTCTAATATTTTTTTATTTAATTTTTATTTAATTTTCGAGTAGTGAATAAAAAAATTATATAATACTGCTATGACATTAGAACGAAGTTAACGTTACGAGAGGACGAAGAATATCATTTTTCAAATCACAAAGTACTTAGACCAAATATTTTCTGGTCATTCGTTTATTATTCTGCTGTACTAATAATCTTATGATTAAAGTAAACAAAGGAAAATTCATTAGACACTAATAATAATGAGAAACGGTCCTTCAAACACGCAAAGCATGGAATAGTCCCCTTTGGTTGGCCACCAAACACGCACACACCATCTCTTATAATATACGTAGCATCACACACCACACACCACACACCATTCACAAGAATTCAGGACCATTAGCTATGGTATATAGGGTTCCACACATCTAGCTACCTTAACATTTTCCTTCTTTTTTCAACCATAAACCTATTTTTCACCATACAAAACTGAAAACCCATCTCAAGGGGCAAGTAACGTATGTGTAACAACATATAATTGCATTATTATTTTAAAAATTTCTCTCTTCTTCTCAATAGAAAAATTGCATATTTATTATGGTGGCTACTCCAATGAAGATTTAATGATTATCATCATGTGAAGATACATCATTTTGACCATTGGATGATAGATTGTAGGGCTTGATTTGATTTGAAGTAAAAGTGTTACTTTTATTTAAAATGTTGCTAAATAAATAAGTTACACTTTTTGAACAAGGATCATCATGAGAAGATGTTTTTGCCATCTTCATGGGAGTAGTTGCCATTTATTATTATAACTTCAAGTATAGCACGTGCACTTAAAAATAAGCTAAACTAATGGGACAAGAAAAGAAGATGACTCAGCCGTCGTCGTTTAGGCTCAGAAGCCCGAGCTTAAACTCGATCCGGCTGAGAAAGATCTTCGATATGTTTGACAAGAATGGCGACGACATTATCACGGTGAAGGAGATCAGCCAGGCAATGAACCTTCTAGGGCTGGAGGCGGACACGGCGGAGCTAGAGAACTTGACGAAGTCATATATAAGTCCGGGGAACGAGGGTTTGGCATTCGAGGACTTCTTGAAACTGCATGAGTCTCTAGGGGAAGAATACTTCGGGTTCATGGACGCGACAAACGACGAAGAAGAGGAGGAGAAGATGAAGGAGCAGGAGGAATCGGATCTTTGGGAAGCGTTTAAGGTGTTCGATGAGAATGGTGACGGTTACATATCGGCGAGGGAGCTTCAAGTGGTGCTAGGGAAGTTAGGGTTGTCTGAAGGGGATGAGATTGAGAGTGTTCAGAAGATGATTGGATCTGTTGATATCAACCATGATGGCCGTGTTGATTTCTCTGAGTTCAAGAACATGATGAGATCCGCCATTGTTAAAAAATGATCAATTAGCTTCATTCCAATTTCTACTTTTTTTTTTTTTTATAGTATATCAAGAAGTACTGTTTTTGATAATTATGTGGTAGAAATTCTGTGACATGTTATGGTACTTCTTTTTTTATGGTTGAAGAATTTTCTTTCTATCAACATTTTCAGAAGTTTCTAAATTGTATAATATTGGTTGATATATTTTTGAATTTTAATTTTTTTTTGGCGTAAGACGCAATTAACTAGACTTAATGTAAATTGCTAGTATTATATATATATATATATTTTTTTGGTGACGAATTGCTAGTATTATATAAGTTATGTTTTTTGCAACGTTTTGCTTTTAATTGTTTTCTATTTTTCTCTTTTATTTTGATTCAATTCGTAAATATTTCCAAATGCTTATGCTTTGTTTACATGAACAGTGTAATTCTCCTGAATCTCATAGATAAGTGATTCTATTTTGTTATTCACAAACTATCGTTAAACAGAAGAGAAAGGAGACTTTCTGGTATATCTCAAGGGTGTATATAATATATATTTAAGAATTTTAGATATTTTAAAAATATTAATATTTTAGTAATTTTAGTTGTTAATTTTAATTAATATATATTATATATTTTTTATAATTATAATTGTTACGGATCCGGCCCACGGATCCCGGACCCGTGACCGAACCCGAACCCGACTCCTCGGGTCAACCCGTTTCATCCCTCTAGAAGGCCCCGAACCGGCCCTCTAGAGCTCCTAACTAACTTTCGAATTCAAACGTCCCTCTTATCTTAGTCAGATAAGATAAAGATAAGATAGCCACCATCACCTATAAATAGAGGGCCCAAATCCCTCCAGGTATTCATTCATTCCTCATATCTCATACCTCTCAGATCTATTCTGACTTGAGCGTCGGAGTGTCTTTGCAGGTACCTCCCCTCCGTTCCAGCTGGAAAACTCAACATTCGATTCGACCCGCGGGTTCCCGATCCTCCTCCTAGAACGTATCAGAAGCATTCTGTACATTGGCGCCGTCTGTGGGGACCTGCGACAGTCGAAACAGATGGAGGGTATCTTGGACGAAAATCCATCAAGCCAAGACAACTCCAGACCACGTCATCCGACCCCAGAACAACAGGAGGTCGTAAACCAAGCCCGGATGGCCAGTACCATCCACCGCACCAACGAGCACATAATCGCAGATCCACAACACCCCGAGAAAGCAAGGGACAAAGCGACACAGATCATTCAGGATCTCTGCCTCCGAGTCCAGGAACTTGAAGGTAAACTAACCGACAAAGGAAAATACGCCAACGAACACGGAAGCCAGGCGACGTCCAGGCCACGATCCTACCGCGGAAGGTCGCCAACCCGGCAACACGATAGAAGAGATGATCGTAGCACCTCACGCAACCACCGACACGAGAAAACGCCAGAACGGCGACACAGCAAAAAACACCACCGCAGCGCATCCCATGATCTGAACCGTCAGCACAATTCGGACGAAGACCCGAGACGACGGCACACCAAGCGCACAAGAAACGATCACATCATAATGGGAGCCACGCCCTTCACAGAAAGAATCTTAAGAGCGAAAATCCCCAGAGGCTTCGACAAACCCACCGACATGAAGTACGACGGAACTAAAGACCCTCAAGAACACCTAACGGCTTTCGAGGCCAGAATGAACTTGGAAGGAGCATCCGACGCGGTCCGATGCAGAGCCTTCCCAGTAACCCTTGCCGGACCGGCGATCAAATGGTTCAACGCCCTCCCAAACGGATCCATAACCAGCTTCCACGACATCACAAGAAAATTCATGGCCCAATTCACAACCCGAATCACCAAGGCCAAACACCCCATCAGCTTGCTAGGGGTCACACAGAAACAAGAAGAATCTACAAGAAAATACCTCGACCGCTTCAACGATGAATGCCTGACGGTCGACGGGCTCACGGACTCCGTTGCCAGCCTCTGCCTAACTAACGGGCTCATGAATGAAGACTTTCGCAAACACCTCACCACTAAACCAGTATGGACCATGCACGAAATCCAGAACGTTGCCAAAGATTACATCAACGACGAGGAAGTCAGCCAGGTCGTCGCTGCCAACAAACGGCAGCACGTCGCTACCCAACACGGCAACCCGACTCCCCGTCATAACCCACCACCCAAAGAGAATCAACGAGACAACCTTAGACCAACCCACCGACCACCAAGAATAGGAAAATTCTCCAATTACACCCCCCTAACAGCACCAATTACTGAGATATACCACCAAATAGCAGATCGAGGTGTCATCCCCAAAGCCCGACCACTCAAGGAAAGGACAGGAGGAAACAAAGCCCTCTACTGCGACTACCACCGAGGATACGGCCACAAAACACAAGATTGTTTCGACCTTAAAGACGCTCTCGAGCAGGCCATACGAGACGGCAAACTCCCAGAGTTCGTCAAATTCATCAGAGAACCAAGGCGCGCCGACAGGGACAAATCACCAGAAAGAGAAGGACGCAACCCGAGAACTCAAAAGCCGCCCCCCAGGGAAAACCGCGAAGAGGATCCGACCATCATAGTGAACGTCATCACGGGCAAAGATGTATCGAATAAGTCAAAGCTAACAATGAAAAAAGACCTCAAAATAATGGCCGTCAGGCACCACGACCCAGTCGCCATAGCTGACAGCTCGATAACTTTCGTGCCGGAGGACTGCCAACACGGCACCTCGGCCGAAGACGCCCCTTTTGTCATATCAGCCCGAATCGGAACAGGGCTAGTAAGAAGAATACTGGTGGACACTGGCGCCGACTCTAACATCCTCTTCCGAGGAGCTTTCGACAAACTCGGGCTCCGCAACAACAACCTCCAAACACACCGCCACGGCGTCACGGGCCTCGGAGACAACTTCCTCAAACCTGACGGCTCGGTTACCCTTCCCATCACCATAGGAACAAGCAATCAGAGAAAGACGATCTTATCCGAATTCGTAGTCCTAAAAGACTCCACAGCCTATAACGTCATTCTCGGGAGAAAAACGATCAACGACTTCTCTGCAGTCATCTTCACCAAATACCTCCTCATGAAGTTCAGGGCCGATGACGGCACCATCGGAACCATTCACGGAGACCGGGAAGTCGCAGCCGAATGCGACAACAATAGCTTAGCCCTAAGGAAAAAATCCCGGGACACAGCCGGAATATTCCTTGCCGACCTAGACGCACGACTAGACGGCCAACCTAGACCGGAACCAGAAGGAGACATGGAAAAGCTACAAATAGGGCCAACCAAAGAAGAATACACTTTCATCAACAGAAACCTCCCATACGACCTCAAAGAAGAACTCTCCCAACTTTTGAAACAAAACAGAGACCTGTTCGCATTTACACCAGCCAATATGCCGGGAATAAGCCCCGACCTAATGTCTCACCATCTGGCAGTAGACCCCTTAGCCAAACCAGTGGCACAAAGAAGACGGAAAATGTCACTAGACCGAGCCGCCGAGGTCCGAAAACAGGTGAAAGCCCTACTCGAAGCCAACTTCATCCGAGAACTCCCTTACACGACCTGGCTAGCCAACGTCGTACTGGTAAGAAAATCTAACGGGAAATGGCGAATGTGCGTCGACTACACGGATCTCAACAAAGCATGCCCGAAGGACGCCTTCCCCCTACCGAACATCGACGGACTAGTAGATGCAGCATCCGGCCACCGATACCTCAGCTTCATGGACGCATATTCCGGCTACAATCAGATCCCGATGCACCGACCAGACGAAGAGAAAACAGCATTCATCACCCCGGACGGAACCTACTGCTATAGAGTAATGCCCTTCGGCTTAAAAAACGCCGGAGCCACCTACCAGCGGCTTGTTAACAAGATATTTCGCAACTTATCCGGAAGCAAAATAGAAGTCTACATAGACGATATGCTCGCCAAGACGGAATCCGGCGAGCAACTAACCGACGACCTCAAGGTAATAATGAACACCCTGCGAAAACACCAAATGCGACTCAACCCAACAAAATGTGCCTTCGGGATGGAAGCAGGAAAATTCCTCGGCTTCATGATCACACAACGAGGAGTTGAGGCAAACCCAGAAAAATATCGTGCCGTCCTTGAGATGACAAGTCCCAAAAACCTCAAAGAAATCCAAAAACTCACCGGCCGACTGATCGCGCTATCCCGGTTCCTCGGGGCATCGGCCCAAAAGGCAATCCCTTTTTTCAAACTTATGAAAAAAGGAACCCCCTTCAAATGGGAGATAGAATGCGAAGAAGCTTTCCAACACTTCAAAAGGGTTCTAGCGGAACCTCCAATCCTCGCAAAACCCCAAATAGGGGAAACACTATACCTGTACCTCTCCATAACGGAAGAAGCAATCGCAGCAGCACTCGTCCAGGAAAACGAGAAAAAAGAACAAAAACCCATATACTTTATAAGTAAGGTCCTACAGAACACAGAAGCTCGCTATTCACGCTTAGAGAAGCTAGCTTTCACACTCCTCTCGGCATCCCGACGGCTACGACAATACTTCCAAGCCCACCCCATAACGGTGCGAACTGACCAAGCGGTCAAACAAGTATTACAAAAACCCGACCTAGCAGGAAGAATGCTAGCATGGTCCATCGAGTTATCCCAATTCCAGATCAGGTTCGAACCCCGAAACGCCATCAAAGCGCAGGCCTTGACCGACTTCATCGTTGAAATGACTCCGATCAAACTCACCCCCGAACCATGGAAACTGCACGTCGACGGCTCATCAAACTCTACTCACGGAGGCGCCGGAATTATACTCGAAAACCAAAATGGGATCATAATTGAACAATCAATAAGATACGACTTTCCAGTATCAAATAACCAAGCAGAATACGAGGCCCTCTTAGCAGGCCTAAACCTAGCCCGGGAAGTCGACGCCAAGGTACTCGAAGTAAATACCGATTCCCAGGTAGTGTGCTCCCAAATCAACGGGAGCTACCAAACCCGGGACCCCCTACTCCAACAATACCTCAATAAAGTGAGTGAGTTAAAAGGAGGATTCGAAAGCATCACCATACAACACGTCCCCAGGGAACGAAACGCCAGGGCGGACCTGCTCTCCAAGCTAGCCAGTACGAAGTCGGGACACGGCAACAGATCACTAATCCAGGAGGTCGTTAAGTCGCCTTCCGTATCAACAATAATCAACGCACACCTAACATCCTCAAACCGGGAGTCATGGACATACCCTATCTTGCAATACCTCCTCGACGGAACCCTACCACCAGACTCAAAAGAAGAAAGGCGAATAAAAAGAGAAGCCGCCAACTACACCATCATAGCAGGACAACTATACAAACGCGGATTCTCGCAACCCCTACTCAAATGTGTCGAACCCGGAGACACGGAATACATACTCCGCGAGATCCACGAAGGCTGCTGCGGCCACCACATCGGAGGGAAAACGCTAGCCCAAAAAATCACCAGGGCTGGCTATTTCTGGCCCACGATCATCCGAGATTCCATACAATTAACAAAAAGCTGCGACAAATGCCAAAGGCATGCCAATATCCACCAAGCCGCCCCACACCAACTCAGCATTATATCGGCAGAACGGCCATTCGGCACTTGGGGAATCGACCTCGTCGGGCCCTTCCCCACGGCACCCGGCCAACTCAGATATCTCGTCGTCGCCATAGACTACTACACCAAATGGATTGAAGCCGAGCCCCTGGCCTCCATAACGGCGACCCAATGTCGAAAATTCGTCTGGCGGCAGATCATTACCCGATTCGGAATCCCCGAAGTCATCATCTCAGACAACGGAACCCAGTTCACCGACAAAAAATTCAAGGAACTCCTAGAAGGATTGCACATATCCCATCGCTTCAGCTCGGTAGAACATCCCCAAACAAACGGACAGGTGGAATCCGCCAACAAAATAATCGTTAAAGGACTCAAGAAACGACTCGACGAAGCCAAAGGACTATGGGCAGATGAGTTGGGATCAGTTCTATGGTCGTACCGAACAACACCCCAAACGAGCACGGGGGAAACGCCCTTCCGATTAACATACGGCGTAGAAGCAGTCATCCCAGTGGAAATCGGGGACCCCAGCCCCAGGAAAACGGTTGGAGGTAACGACGAAGAAGCAGAACGAGACCTCGTGGACGAAGAGAGACACATAGCTCACGTCAAAGAGTTAGCACTCAAACAAAGAATTAGCCTAAGGTACAATCACGGCGTTATTCGACGAGAATTTGCGGACGACGACCTCGTCCTACGACGAAACGATATCGGTCCCCCGACCCCAGGAGAAGGAAAGCTCGCCCCCAACTGGGAAGGACCATACAGAATCAAAGCCGTAATTGGAAAAGGAGCATATAAACTCGAACGACTCGACGGCAGCGAAATACCAAGAACTTGGAACGCAGCCAACTTACGAAGATACTACACTTAAATAAATCACCCCTTTGTCCTTCTTTTATTTTCTCTCATTTTGTCTTTTAGAATCTCGGGTACTCTTTCCCTCACGAAGGGTTTTAACGAGGCCCAACCATTCAAATAAAATTTTTTACAAGTTACTTCCACCTCATCTCCATTACAACTCATTACCGTTTCTCAAACACGGAACGAAGACACGGCCATCGCTGGGGGACTGATCACCCCCCAGGCCGAACACACGGATATCCAAAAAACCGACCAAACGAACGGTTACGATATAACAAACGCTCAAAAATGCAAAAAGGCCCGAACGGCCAAATAAACGCCACAAACGGATCATACAAAGACCCAAAAAACGGCCGAAAATACCATTCAAAACAAAGTCACGGCCCTTAAGCCACTAGAAAAATTCAAACAAAGTTCAAAACAAAATTACAAAAAAAAAGCTACTCAATATCAACAATCCGACCATCACGAACGGTCTTAAACGCTCCCATCACGGACACGTCCACGCCAGGGGCCAACACCTGAACCTGAGCCTTCATCGTCTCCTCGGTAGCAGCAACAGCATCCCTAGCATCAGCCAACAGAGCCGTCTTCTCCTTCTTCAGAGCCTCGACCTCAGCCTTCAGAGTTTCTGACTCGGCAAGGAGCACGGCAGCTTGAGAACTCGCATCTAAGGAACGCGTCCGCTCCTCCGCCAATTGAGAAAGAAGCGAAGTCTCAATGCCGGCAAGTCGGAGAATCTCCGCCCCGGCATCCTCGGAAGACTTCACCGCTTTCTCCTTTGCAGTATTAGCGGCCTCGAGCTCCTCCTTCAACTTGGTCACATCAGCCTGGGCCTGCCGAAGCTTCTTCTCCAACAAACCCACTTGGGCCATCACGGGCTCAGCCTTCCGAACAACCACGGCGGAGCGAAGAAGGGCATGATAGACCGACTTAGCCTGGAACGAGACGTCACAGCCATCAAAAAACGACTCCGTTCCGGGCACTAAGTGCTGATCAATAAAACCCGTAGCGTCGAAACGTCGGTCCATCACACTAGGAACCAAGCCCTCCTCCTCAAAAGTCTCACTACCCGGCTCTTCAGTCCTACTCCTCTTCCGAGAAGCCTCGGCAGCCATCATCACCACAACCTCAGGCGAGCCGGGGGGAACTTCAACGCCAGTAGGCGCCCCCGAAGAAACCACCCCCTGAGGAATAACCTGAGAATCCACGGCCGGATCCGTAGCCACGGGAGTAGAAGGAGACGATGACCCTTCCTCCCGAACCAACGCTGCCTTCAACCTTGCCAAAGTAGTCAACCCGCCAGCCATCTCAACTAAAAGAAAAACAAGAGAGGCGTTAAAAAAAAAAAAGGGGAAACACACCAATATATGTTCGGCAAGCCTCGGGATCCCCCATAACGTCTCGAGGATTCAACGGACGTTCGCCAAACAAATGCCACAAAATGCTGGCAATATCCTTATCCTCCCGAGACAAATCATCGTAGGAGATTTTAGTCAAGACCGACGGCCCGGCACCAAAATTCCAGTACGTCGGAAACCGGCGCTCGCCCTCCAAGGTCAGCCAAAACGGGTGGTGCCCCCGAACGGGACGCACCTTAAAATACTCCCATTTAAACCCATGAAATGAATCCTCAAACAACCCAAAAATCCGGCGATGAGGCTGAGCACGGAAAGACATATATCCTTTCTTGTGCTTCCCCTCCTTAGTCGGAAGAGTGCACAAGAAAAGAAAAAGAAAAACAGGAACCGAAGCCGGAAGATCGAGATACTGGCACACCAACTCGAAACACCGAACGGCTGCCCAGCTGTTCGGGTGAAGCTGAGACGGTGCCACGGAGCACCGACTAAGTAAACCCTGAACAAATGGCGAGAATGGGAACCGCACACCAAGCCGAGTAAACATGGATTCATAAACCCACATCCAGTCCGGCACGGTGGGTGAACGGAGGTTCAAATAACAAACACGCTCGTCGGCGTCAGGGAGCACGAGCTCGTATCGCCCCTCCTCTTCACCACCACCACAAATCGCCCCCTGATCGCGGAGCCGTTGGAGATCACCCTCCGTCATCCGCGACGGAACACCCCATACATCGCTGGTCACCCAACCATAGCGATTGGGAACGCCCCTGGAAGGGGCTACGGGGGCACCCACACTCTCATTTCTCCGACGCTGTATACTAAAACAGGGAGGAGCACCACCATCAGCCTACCAACTCTACACAGTAACAAAGATAAAAACCTAAACACCACTACCAAACCCAAACGCCGTGACCCACCACTACAATCAAGATAAAAATCGGCGGTGCTCAGCCCCTTCCCCAAACTCAACGAAAGCACCAAATACAGCAAACAAAACAAAAATGAAGCAGGCAGAACAAACGCATAGCAAAAATAGAACAGGCATGCACAAACAAGTACGAAAGAAAAAGGCGAAAAACACCAACCTGGTAAACTAGAAAGAAGCCTGAAGGAAAACAGGAAAATAAGAAGAAGTAGAGCGGCACCAGAAAGCAAAAACCACCAAGGAGTTTTTTCAGAAAATGAAGAGTTCCTTTTGAAAAGAAAAAACGGACGAGGGAAATAAAAACCGAAGCAAAACGGTTTCAAAAAAGAAAAAAGACACAACTAACCCTGGGCGCAATGAAAACTCACGGGGGCAAAAAAGAGAAAACCCCCCCCCATAATAAATGCCCCCTCGGAAAAGCAAACTAATCAATTACGCCTCAAAGGACGCGACGGCGCAGGAGGCACGGAAAGGTCACGTCAAGACCAAAATACGGTCAAGACGAATCTTTTACCAAACGAAATCGAGAAACCGACCTCGTCACCAAACGAACACTCGACCAGCACCAGAGACACAATAAGAAACATCTCAAACTCTTAGCGACAAACCGACCTTACTCGCTCTCCCGCTACGGGGGCAACTGTTACGGATCCGGCCCACGGATCCCGGACCCGTGACCGAACCCGAACCCGGCTCCTCGGGTCAACCCATTTCATCCCTCTAGAAGGCCCCGAACCGGCCCTCTAGAGCTCCTAACTAACTTTCGAATTCAAACGTCCCTCTTATCTTAGTCAGATAAGATAAAGATAAGATAGCCACCATCACCTATAAATAGAGGGCCCAAATCCCTCCAGGTATTCATTCATTCCTCATATCTCATACCTCTCAGATCTATTCTGACTTGAGCATCGGAGTGTCTTTGCAGGTACCTCCCCTCCGTTCCAGCTGGAAAACTCAACATTCGATTCGACCCGCGGGTTCCCGATCCTCCTCCTAGAATGTATCAGAAGCATTCTGTACAATAATTAATAACTAAAATAATTAAAATATAGGTATTTTTAATATATTTAAAAAGTTTCTTATTGTTTATATTAAAAGATGCATATTTTATATTTTCTATTTATTTTAAATATTAAGAAAGGAAATGAGAATAAGATGGAAATAGATCCTTTTAATTTTTTTTTTACTTGAGAGTTTAAAGTGTGATATTTTATTATTAATTTTATAAATAAGACTAAAAAAACACAAAAAAAATATTAAAGAATTAAAAATCATACTTTACTCTCTTAATTAAAAAAAAATTTGAAAAGATCTATTTTCGAATAAAACTAATATACTAAAGTATTTGAAAGGTCAAGTCAAAGAAAGAAGAGATAATGAGAGTTTATTTAGGACATGTTTTATTACAAGTTTAATTATTTTATTAATTTTTATAATTTAATTAAATTTATAATTAAATTTTTATATTTTTTAATTAAATTTTTATATTTTTTAATTTTTTAATTAGACCTTTTTTATATTAAAATATTAAAATTAATAAAATCTTTTTCTTAAAAATAAATGAACAATAATCTAATTAACTTTTTTTAATTATAAATATTTTTAATTTATAAAAAAATATTCTATTAACTCTAATAATTTTTTATATTAATAAAAATTTAATTATAAAACTAAAAATAATATAAAATTTTATTAAAAATATAAAAATTTAATTATAAATTTAATAAAATTATAGAGACCAACAAAATAACTAAGCTTTTATTATACGTATACTTCCCACACTTCTTTAACGGATGCATCTACCAGTAGTATTCACCACAGGAATTTCTATCCTGGAGGGTCACTAGTGGAGCAGCACTGCAGCAGTGGCACCCCTGGTAAGAGTGGTTAGTGGTGGCAATATCATAAGAGAAGTATTAACCAAGGTTGCGAGAACCGGACCGATCAATAAACCGGTGAAATCACTGGATCAATGGTTCAATGATTCGACCGGGGTTCAACCGGGGTTCAACGGGGGTTCAACCGGTTTAATTAAATATTAAATAAAATTATTAAAAAACCTAAAAATAATTTTAAATATATAAAATCAAGGCTTAGCCTTGAAGTATACTACAGTATCACTAGTGATTGACACAATAGTAAATACTAAATACTGCTAGCTTTTCTTTTTGGCATTACAAGGGTGTGGCTACTTTTCTCTGCCAAAGATGTTTACAGAAAGCATTCAAGTCTTATACAGATACAAAGATACTCAGCAAAAAAAATTTCATGGATAATGTTCTTCTCAAGATCATTGAACAATTTAGCCACTGCTTTGTTATCACCTTACCAATTGATTTCGGAGTATTATTGTTCCAAAGCTTCAAATGTTTCCGGAGCAGGTAAAGATCATGATGCTTCATCTTGAATGGTTAAGTCCTGTTGTGGAAGGAGTGTTCTCTTTGATAAAGATATATGACATTGCAATTGCTCAAGGTTCTAAGGCTCGGCCAATTTTTAAAGTAACTGCTCATTGGAGGAAAATTTTATTCAAGAAAACTTCTTATACTTTGTGATTGTTCCATCCATAACAATCAGAAAATCAAAGACAAGAAGCAATAAGAACAAAGTGGCAAGAAAATAGAAGCAAACAATGGATGAATCATGAATTACCCCTATACTCGTCACTGAATCAAACAGAAGCAACAAAACCCTATTTCTAAACAAATTCATGAAGCAGCAAAAAGTAAAAATATTCTCAAATCCACAACTATTGGCTATTGATTACAAACACACACAGTAACAAGAAACAACTCTATAAATATTAATAAGCACACATAAACACACAGAGAAAAGAAGGATGACAAATTCCCCAGCTGCCTTCAACGCCCCAGCCTCAATTTGCTTGCAATGTTCATCATTCAATCCCAAGTCACCAATAATGCAACATAATAGAAAGCCAAAAACAGATTGAAGATTCATCAAACAGAAACCAAAATCATGTAATCCAGATAAACATGAAGCAGCAACTCAAAATCATGTAATCCAGATAAACATCAAGCAGCAACCAAAATCATGTAATCCAGCATGAACAAATAGGAACAGAAACATGAACAGAAAAATCAAATTATAAACATGTTCTGAACTTCTGATGAACACAGGTAACAAAACATGAACAGATGAACACAGACTTAACAAATCATGAACAGAAAAATTAAAAAATTATAAAATCAAGCACAGAGTAGGCGACGATTAAATAGGAGCCGAGGTGGAAGGCAGAGTATTACCGACGACGACGGTGGAGGTGGAGAGCTCGGCGACGACGGTGGAAGAGAGGAGCTCCGCGACGGCGATGGAGGAGAGGAGCTCCGCGACGGCGAAGAGGGGCTGTGGGACGGCGAAGAGGGGCTGTGGGATGCGGTGGCGATGGCGGTGCGATGCGGTGGCGATGGTGGTGGCTATTAGGGTTCCTGAGAGGATGAGAGGGTGAGAGTTGAGACTGAGATACTGAGATAGTGAGATGAGGATTGAGACCGAATTAGCCATTAGGGTTCGTGGCTTCTGTGTAGCCCTTTTCTTCTTTTTTTTTCCTTCAAAACGACACCGTTTTGAAGTTTAATATGCAAACCAATAAACCGTAAAAAAACCGGCCGATTATCCCAATTCACCGGTTAACCGCCGGTTCGACCGGTTTTTCACCGATTTTTTGTCAGACGATTTTTGACCTTACTCAGACCGATTAGGTGACCGATTTTCAATTTTTCCGATTAAACTGGCCGGTCCGGTTCGGTTTTCAAAACCATGGTATCAACTCATAATCGACATGGCATTATGGGCGTTTGCACTCACTATTTTAGTACAAATAATGATAATGATATTTGAATTCAAAATTGAGTCCAATATTTAAATACTAATAACATATATATCTTTATTAAAAATACTATTTACACATTAATATCAAACATCAGTCATTATATATTTATATAAATATATATATATATTTAATTTATTTTTAATATATATTTTATATTTTAATATATACCTAATAACGTGATTATATCTTGACCGTCTATCGTGCTCATATTGTGGAACTTTTTGTTTCGTATTGTTTTTTTTTTTTAAAGAAAGAAAAAAACAAAAAAGGAAGGGACGAAACAAAAAAAGGCTTTTTTTAAAAAAAAAAAAGAAAAAAAAAACAAAACAAAAAACAAAGGAACAAAACAAAAACAAGGCTGCAAAACTCTCGTCAAAAGATCGTATGGTCTAATCCCACATTCATGAACCTAACTTTCCAAGCTAAAACTATTCCTCTTCAAATAGCAGAGAGTTCAGCTTTTAACTTTCAAGACACTAATACTTAGAACAATTCAACTAGGTATCCTTTAAAAATAATACAATATTTAGCCTTTTTTTATAATAATTAAAAAAAAAACAAACACATCTAAAAAATATAAATAAATTTAGTCTTTAAAAATTAAATTCATATTTAAAATACAAATTAAATCAAACTAAAATTTAAAATTTTAATCTTAAATTTTTGTTTCAAAATTAATATATTTAATATAATAATATATTATAATTTAAATACACAACTAAAATTCAAATTACTCAAAATTTAAAATTTAATTTTTAAAATTTTAAATTAAATTTTAAATCATTTAATTGTTTACGAAACATGTTCAAAATAGAAGAAGAGAAGTCACAAAATTCTACATCCAAAACTCAAAAACTCAGAACGGCAACTCAACGGCACTCTAAAGACACAGAGACTTCATTTCCATGCCACCGCACCACAGTCCTCGTCAGCCTTCATCGTTGACGCCCCGCATCCAAAACCCAGAGACTCACAACGAGAACTCAGCGGTGCACATTGAAAACCCAGAGAAGTCACTTGATGATTGGATTTTTGACGGTTTAGAATTTCACCAATAAAGTCTCGTTGTAAAGTATAGTCTCTAAACCAACAATAATCCTTTCATACAAAAATTTGTTTGTCACAAGTACAAATCCCTAAAATCTATAAACCGAAGTATTTAAACCCCGGGTCGTCTCTCAAAGGACTTGCAAGGTAGTGTTCTTGTTATTGGTTATGGACTTGTATATTTTGGGGTTTTGGATGAGAAACATGAAAAGTAAATGGCAATGAAAACCTAATAACAAAACGGTTTTGGCAAGGTTTGGTGGTCAAGGATCTCTATCCTTATTACTAGCCACAATTATGATAGTTGCAAGGATCAATCCCACTAAGTCATCCTCTAACTAATAGCAAAGGAAGGTCAAGTGAGCTATATTAATCCAAGTCCATAAATCCTAGCTTTCCACTAATTGAATTAATGAAGGCTAGAGTCAATGGCTATCAACTAGCAATCACTTGGACATTAGTAACTCAAGAAATCCTAAGTTACCTTCCCAAGCCAAGAACATAAAATTCTACTCTAAAATCCAACCAAGCATTTCATCAAACACTTGGAAGGTACAAAAGAAAAGTATAGTAAATCACAACAAGAATGAATTCTAACAACAATTGAATGCAAAGAATTAACAACAACAATCAAGAAATTCACAATTATCATGAATTACCTCAAATTGCATTATTAAAAGAAAACAAAAGAACAAAAATAGATCCACAACAAAGTGAAGAATTACAAGGATTAAAGTACAAAATTAGAAAGAGGAAAAAGAGAGGAACAAGAATTGATAAAGGAGTAGTAAATCAAGGCATGAATTAATCCTAGATCTAAGGGGAGAGATTAACCTAAACCTAATCCTAATTCTAGAGAGAAGTGAGAGCTTCTCTCTCTAGAAACTACCTCTAAACTAATCCTAATGTGAATGAATGAACTAAAGATGCTATAATGGTAGAATCATCATTTCTCCCTTCAATCCTTGATCCTTTAAAGCATCTTGGTGCCAAAATTGGTTGCAACTTGGCCCCACAGCTTCCCAGAAATTGCTGGGCACGTTTTCTATTTAAAAATCACGTACGGCCTTCGGCGCGGACGCGCACAGTGCGCGCGCGCGTCCATGGGTCAGTTTGCAATCGACGCGGAGGCGTGCAGTGCGCGCGTGCACCCATGGCGTTTTTCAATTCTTTGACTTTTCATGATTTCTCCACTTTGCATGCTTTCCTCTTTACTCCTTTGATCCATTCCTAGCCTTTTCAATCTGAGATCACTAACAAACACATCAAGGCATCTAGTGGAATCAAAGGAAGATTAAAATCATCAAGTTAAAGGCCTAAAAAGCATGTTTTCACATCCAAGCACAAATAGAGAGACAATCACAAAATTATGCTAATTCATTGAATAAATGTGAGGAAAGGTTATCAAAATGCTCTAAATTCAACACAAGATAAACCCTAAAAACGGGGTTTATCAACCTCCCCACACTTAAGTCTTAGCATGTCCTCATGCTAAATTAAGAATGAATTAAGGGGTATGACATTTATTAAATGCAACTAAGCTACATGCAACCTATCTAAATGCAACTACCTATAATGAATGCACTTGCTTGGTCAAACAAATTAATTTCCAAGAGATCATATACAAGCACAAGGGCTTAGAGCAATAGGAATGAAATTAAACCTACAATTGTATTGGAACTATCAAAAGGATTTATAAACTTGTATGCATATAGATGATAGTGGTGAAAACATGCTATTGAGCATCGAACTCTCACCGGAAGTGTTTGCACTCTATTTGCTAGGTGTTTGGGGTTTATTTACTCAATTCTCCCCTAATCATGCTTTTCCAAATTTGTTCCTCCTCTAACAATCAACAACCATTCAATGCATGCATACAAATATCATGAGGTCTTTCTCAAAGGTTGTAATGGGGCTAGGGTCAAGGTGGGATCATATATGGATAAGTGGACTAGAATTTGGACCTTTGATGAGCTTAAACTTTCCCACCTAACCTATATAATGACCTATATAATTGAGTTCTAACCTAACTACCAATCTTTCACTTTTCCACATACTCATGCATTTTCTTTTCATTTCACAACACTTATGCATTGATCTTTTATTGAGCTTCACTTTGGGGGCAATTGTCCTCTTTTTATTATTTTCTTCCTTTTCTTTCTTTTTCTATATATACTTTTTTTCTATATTTTTCTTTTCTTTTTTTTCCATATAATAAATTTTTTTTCTTTTGTTTTTCTCATCATTTTTTTTCTTTCAAGAATATCAATGCATAAGGTCTTACACTTAATTAATACATAAGCATACACCCAATTCTCAAATATAAAAATACAAACACACCCTTTTATCCCAACCAATGTTCCCAATCCTCACTAAACTTGAAAATAAGCACTCTCACTAGCCTAAGCTAATCAAAGATCCAAATAGGACATTTATTGTTTTTCATTTTGGGGCTTGTAGTGTGCTAAATTGAGAAACAAGTGGGTTAAGCGTAAGCTCAAAATTGGTTGCAATGGATGGTAAAAGGTAGGCTATTTGGTTAAGTGAGCTAATGAAATAATGGCCTCAATCATATAAATGCATGAATACAAGGATTAATTGGACATATAGAATTTGGCAAATCAAGGATCACAATCATAGAAAGAGAATAATTGCACACAAGAAGGGAAATAAGTGGTTATAAAATGTAACCACATCAATAGGCTCAAATCTCACTTGCTTGTGTTCTTTAGCTCAAAGCATGCTTCACAAAATATAGATAATTCAAGCAAGTTCCACAAAAAATTTTCCAATCAATTGGGTGGTTCCCTATAGTTAAATTCCTTGGAAAATTCAATATTTGACTAAGCATTGTTGTGATTGAGAAATTCTAAAAATTTTCTAGTTTACCCTTTTTCTTTTTCACTCAAAACAAGTTTCATATGCAAAAGGAAAGGGTAACTAAGTCTTAACAAATCCAAAATAGTTTCTAATCACAACCATAAGCTAAAAAAAACTAACTATATAAAGAAAGATCCAACTAAAAGTATGAAATAGCTAACATCCAAAATGAAAGAGTACGCAACAACTAACACAAAAGTATCTAAAGTATCCAACATAAGCAATATATACAATAATGTGCAAAATAGAAACAAGATAACATAACTAGGAAATAGCTGAAATGTTCACCAATCTACTGACGGTGCCAACAGCAACCTCCCCACACTTAAGATCAAGCATCATCCTCGATGCTAATCCTCAGGCTCAAGGAGAGGTACACCGGTCGGTTCAGGCTCCTGTGTTTGGGGATGTGGCTGAAGTGTCTCCTGGGTAGCCTGGGTCTGTGGTGCTATCTCCACGTGAATCGAATCCTCCTCATGAGTACCCTCATCGTGTAAATCGGCATGCTCCTCCTCGTGGGTCTCCTCATCTGATCCGGAGGACTCCAGAAGAGGGGGCAGCTCAAGGCCCTGGGCCACAAACATCTGGTCAATCCGATCTAGGCGACGCATGAGCTGGCGCTTGCTGCGCTCCATGAACCGGAAAAGACGCTGAACTAGTAAGTAAGTCGGCTGAGGTACTGGTGGTGGTGGTAAAGGAAGTGCTGCTGCAGCTGCTGATGTAGATGCTCCTGCTGGAGCTGATGATAAAGAGGGTCCAGCTCCCTCAACTACTACTCTAGCCCGAGATCGACACCAGGAGGGAGGCTTTTCGTTCATCCAGGACCCCCATGGAATGGTCACCTCCTCCTTCTCTGGTAGGGGTGGGGGTGGTGACACGTCCTCCGGTAGCCACTGGACACCGGCCCGCTGAACCATCTGTGTGACAAGGACGGGAAATGGAAAGGATCCTCTGATGTGGGCCCGCCACATGAACCGCCTGATCAGCCGGGGGAAATAGACCTCCTTCCCCTCTAGCACATAGCTGATCAGGATCAACATAGCAACAGGGATCTCCGAGAAGTGGGTAGTCGGCATGAGGTAGTGGGCGAAAATCTGCTGCCATGTCTTGGCGTCTCTGCTCAGATAGGTAAAGCGCATCCCCTTGGGTGCCTTGTTGTCCGCATCCATAACCCAGGGAGCCTCTGGAGTAGCTACCACTGCCCTCAAAGCATCAAAATCGAAGGTCATGCAGTGGAGCTCCACCTCGGCCTGCTCAAAGGCATCAGTATCACCTGCCTTGGGCCTACAAGTAAGGGCGTCCTCAAGGGCTTGCTCAGTAATGGGCACCTGAATTCCTCTAACAAGTACCGAGTCAAGGGTGTGGCGGAAGAAGTTGCAATAGAATTCTTGCACCCATGACCGGTTCACTCGGCTGAGCTCCCTATCCACAAAGTCGAAACCCATTCTCTCAATACGGTGGTTGATGGTTTGTCTCAAATCGGATGGGATAGCCAACTTCTTTTCAATGTTCAAATTTTTCTTGTTGTAGTTCGGGAATCGTAGTTCACAGTAGAGATTAGGAAACTTGACTGAGTACAAAGCAGGCAGTGATTGATTTGCCCTTTTCTCATCATTAATTGGATTTTTAGAATAATCCACATAAGGATAGAAGGTAGAATCTGGGGTCTTCTTCCTCTTTTTAGAAGTGGCTTTGCCTTTTCCCTTATCTGACATCCTGAAAAATAGAATAGAATAAAATATAAGCAATAAAGCAAGTAGCATGAAGCAAGGGAAAACATGCTTAGGATGCAAGGTAATTGGCAAGTAATCATGTTGTGAACCAAAATTGAAAACTTGGAATGCAAGTAAGCACAGAAAACAGAAGCATAATCCAAGAATTCAATGTTTCAAGCAATGTGGCATAAGTCTTTAGAGATTAGGCATATTTGTCATCATACCTTAAAAGAATGGTCAAAAAGTTAGGTGAGATGGGAGATGAATTTAGCGGGTTAACGGAGTTAGTGAGTTGGAGAAATGAAGTTGAAGATCAGTTGTATGATGGGAAAGAGCCTATTGAAAAGAAATTTGCAAATTGTGCACAATGCTCATATTCACAAACATGAAAATATGGAAGTGTCAAAAAGAGACTCGCAGTAATTGGTGTGTCGCACAATAAAGTGCAATTGTGTAACTTATGAAGAGTTGAAAATGATATGAGTAAAAAGAAATTACACAATCAAAGCATGCCAACTATTGTGAGGAAATGAGCATTATGTAATGATCACAGGAACCAAAAATAAGAGTGAAATGCTGGCCCAAAAACCCCGGGCATTGAACTTGGGGTGAGTTAGGAAAAGGTTGAGCTGTAAATGCCAAGTTCAATCCCTTGAGCAAGAATTAGAGTTAAAATAGTTTGGGAAAAATTGGGCAGCATTCCGGCTATAATATGGATGTTCCCGGATAGCCAAATGAACAAGAAATGATTCCAGAACACCAGTCAAGAATTAATCACAGAATCAAGTAAGCATGGCAGCAGAATAGGAGTACATCATAGCAAAACATAGTCAAACCAATCAGTAGCAACCAATATGTACACAAGCAGGTAAACAATTACGGCATAATTATCAGGCCTAGAATCCTCTATCCAGAACCTAGCTACCTAACAGCAGATATCTCTATCTATCCTAACATGCGAAAATCAAATACTAACTAACTAAAACTAGTAGTATTTTACTGGAAAAGTAAAATGAAAGAAGCAGACTGGGGACAGAGGAGTAACCTAGGAGCAAACTAGGGATGGAAGGAAATGGGTGGTGGGATAGGCAGTAAGGATGAGCCGGGTCAGAAATAGAGTTGCCGCCTCAGATGGTGGCGGCGGTGAACCTACGGCGGCACTCGGTTGAGGTGGCGGTAGTGAGAGAGGGAAAGTGAGAGAGGATGGGTGAGTGAGAAGGAGAGAGAGAGAGAGAGAATAGGGATGATGGTGAGAGAAGAGAGGGGGCGACGGCGGTGGAGGCGCACCGGCGCGGTGGTCGGAAATGTGACTGGGAAGAGAGGGGGGTATGAGAGGGAGTCTGGAGAAGAGAGGGTTCAGAGGGTGCGTCTACGCAAGTGTTCGTCGCGCCCTACGGTTATCCCCATTTCAGAATCGACGCGGGCGTGCAAGGTGCGCGTTCGCGTACATTGAGGAGTTCAGGGGTGGACGCGTGCGCGGAATGTGCGCTCACACGTACCTTGGGTAATCTTGCAAAGACGCATGCGCGTACTGCGTGCATCCGCGTACTTTGAGTTGGGCTAAAGGCTTAGTGTTGGCCCAACGCCAGCACAACTCTCTGGAAAATATATGGGTTGGTGCCAGTAGCCTAGGGACGCGTACGCGGCAAGTGCGCGTTCGCGTGCTGTTGCATAAGGGTGCATGGACGCGCACGCATGCTGTGCGCGTCTGCGTGGGGTGAGTTGGGCTAAAAGCTTAACGCGAGCCTAGGGTTTGCACAATTCTCTGGATTTTGGCCTGGATGCCGCGTCAATGGATCGACGCGCACGCGGCATGTGCGCGGGCGCGTGTATTCCCTTATAAACTCATGGGTGCACAGGCGCGCAGTGTGCGTCTGCGCGACGGAGGTTGGGCCAGGAGCTTAATGCAGGCTCAAGGGAGGCCCAACTCTCTGGAAAATGTATGGGCTGCATCCGCTTATTGGCGGGTGCGCGTATAGCGTGCGCGCTAGCCATCCCCTCTTTTTTTTTGAAAAAAAAAGCAGAAAAATGCCCAAGAGCTCCCTATCATGCCTACAACTCTTTATTCAATAAAAAATCATACAATTCACAAAAATGCAATTTGATTTTAGGGTTTATTCATCTACTAATAAGCACAACATACATGTCAAAATGCTAACAATCAATTTATTAAAGCAACTAGAATGAAATGGAAAACTACCTACAATGGTAACTCAAATCACTTATTAGTGAAATCTACAGGAGAGTGGAAAAAGTATACAATGGTGGGGTGTCTCCCACCTAGCACTTTTAGTTTAAGTCCTTAAGTTGGACATTTGGGAAGCTCATTGTCATGGAGGCTTATGCTTGTACTCATCCTTGAATCTCCAAGGATCTTTGCTTCTTAATTGGTTGATAGAATTTCCAACCATCTTACTAAGCTTGGGTGAAGTTCCACCCAAGATATGAGTCCCATAGTTGGTCTTCACATAGCGAACCGGGATCCCATATCTTATCTTCAAACCATCCGTGAGTTGAGTTTTATGATTTTTTCGTACGGGTGGTTGACATAAGGGCGGTTGAGACATAGAATTCTCTTTAGTCCACCAATTCTTCCTTCTAGACCCATATAAAGTGGCATTCCTCCAATCATAATCCCTATACCTTAAAGCTTTGACCTTAGTGAGCTTTATACCAAATTTTCAACCACTACACAATTCTCTTTTTCCTTTAAGTCCACAAAGAGCTCTAAGTTGTCCATCCGTTTCAATCAAACCATATTCAAGTGAGAAAGTGAAGCTTGAAGATAAGAATTTTACCCACTCGAATGTTGTGTAGGATGGTGACTTGGGGAGGGGAGCCTCCCCACACTTAGACAATGCAAGGTTGACTTCCTCATGCTCTTCTTTGGATATCTCCACTTCTTGATAAGTTTCTTCACTTTCAACATTTTCCACTTTGTCATTTAGCTTGGTGTTGTCTTCAAGAATCTCGATTTCTTGCCCAATGGGAGGTGATTCAATTTTAGATAGGAATTCATTGATGAATAAATCCATTTCTTTATCAAGCTCTTCATATTCTTCAATTTCAATATACATCATGCCAACTTGTTCCTCTTGGTAACTTGCTTTCGACTCGTCTTCTTCATTGTTTACCAAGGGTATGGGAAGTTGTGCACACTCTTCTATAATTTCAACTCCATGTCCAATGGGAGAGGATTCAATTGTGGATAGAAATTCATCCATGATTGAATTCATCTCTTGATCAACCTTCTCATATCCTTCAATCTTGATATGCTCCAGAGGTTGTTGAGATTCACATGGTAGTTCCGCATCTCCTAAATCTTCGACCACCTCCTTCTTTTGTTCAAGACCCATAGGCTTCTCCAATTTCTCCACTACTACTACTATCGATTCTTCCTTTTTCACTGGATTTTCCGATATCTTCTCCATGCTTTGCTCTTCCTTTTGCTTTTCACATGGGGCTTTGGAAGCAACTTGAGTATTCAAACATTGGTGGGCTAAGGTGTGCACCACCTTGGTCAAGTTGGTCACAAACTCAAGTGTATCTCGCTTCATGACCTCTTGTCCTTGAAGTAACAAAGTGAGAGACTCGTCTATTGGGGCTTGGGATGAATAGGAAGGTTGATTATTTTGGAGGGAGGGTTCATGGTAGGAAGGTAGTTTCGCTTTGTAAAATTATGGAGATGGTGTGCATTGAGGTGGTTATGATTTTTCATAATAATCATGATAGGGTTATGGTGGTTCTAAGGGTTCTTGCTCATAATGATCACAAGGATGTGGTACGGGTGATTGGTTATATGATGGATAAGGGTCACATAAAGGTACCTGGTAGAAAGGGGCTTGTGAGTATGGTTGAGCATCATGTTGAGGATAAGATTCATAGGCATATGGTGGTGGTTGATTATCACAAAAGGAGTCACCATAGCCATTGAATTGGCATGCATTAGGATGGAAATTATACCCAAAAGTGTCCGAGGGTTGTTGCCAATAGGAGTGATCAATTCCTTGAGACTCCTCCCATCTTTGTTGATCC
This sequence comes from Arachis hypogaea, assembly GCF_003086295.3. Lineage (NCBI taxonomy): Eukaryota > Viridiplantae > Streptophyta > Magnoliopsida > Fabales > Fabaceae > Arachis > Arachis hypogaea. Next base: position 111,160,652 of record NC_092039.1, on the reverse strand, counting down.
CATCTTTGGTATATGTTATCATTGAAGTTCACATTTCCTACAACATAATTAGAGCCAAACTCATAGCCAAAGTGAGAATTCATTATGGAAGGACAAAATAAAACTAACAAAACTAGTAATCAAACAAAAGCAACCTATTCACAATATTCACATATGTACAATAACCAATAACATAACACCATTGTAAGTCCCCGGCAACGGCGCCATTTTGATGATTGGATTTTTGACAGTTTAGAATTTCACCAATGAAGTCTCGTTGTAAAGTATAGTCTCTAAACCAACAATAATCCTTTCATACAAAAATTTGTTTGTCACAAGTACAAACCCCTAAAATCTATAAACCGAAGTATTTAAACCTCGGATCGTCTCTCAAAGGACTTGTAGGGTAGTGTTCTTGTTATTGGTTATGGACTTGTATATTTTGGGGTTTTGGATGAGAAACATGAAAGGTAAATGACAATGAAAACCTAATAACAAAACGGTCTTGGCAAGGTTTGGTGGTGAAGGATCTCTATCCTTATTACTAGCCACAAGTATGATAGTTGCAAGGATCAATCCCACTAAGTCATCCTCTAACTAATAACAAAGGAAGGTCAAGTGAGCTATATTAATCTAAGTCCATAAATCCTAGATTTCCACTAATTGAATTAATGAAGGCTAGAGTCAATGGCTATCAACTAGCAATCACTTGGACATTAGTAACTCAAAAAATCCTAAGTTACCTTCCCAAGCCAAGAACATAAAATTCTACTCTAAAATCCAACTAAGCATTTCATCAAACACTTGGAAGGTACAAAAGAAAAGTATAGTAAATCACAACAAGAATGAATTCTAACAACAATTGAATGCAAAGAATTAACAACAACAATAAAGGAATTCACAATTATCATGAATTACCTCAAATTGCATTATTAAAAGAAAACAAAAGAACACAAATAGATCCACAACAAAGTGAAGAATTACAAGGATTAAAGTACAAAACTAGAAAGAGGAAGAAGAGAGGAACAAAAATTGATAAAAGAGTAGTAAATCAAGGCATGAATTAATTCTAGATCTAAGGGGAGAGATTAACCTAAACCTAATCCTAATTCTAGAGAGAAGTGAGAGCTTCTCTCTCTAGAAACTACCTCTAAACTAATCCTAATGTGAATGAATGAACTAAAGATGCTAGAATGGTAGAATCATCATTTCCCCCTTCAATCCTTGATCCTTTAAAGCATCTTGGAACCAAAATTGGTTGCAACTTGGCCCCACAGATTCCCAGAAATCGCTGGGCACGTTTTCTATTTAAAAATCATGTGCGGCCTTCGGCGCGAACGCGCACTGTGCGCGTTCGCGTCCATGGGTCAGTTGCAATCCACGCGGAGGCGTGTAGTGCGCGCGCGCGCCCATGGCGTTTTCCAATTCTTTGGCTTTTCATAATTTCTCCACTTTACATGCTTTCCTCTTTACTCCTTTGATTCATTCCTAGCCTTTTCAATCTGAGATCACTAACAAACACATCAAGGCATCTAGTGGAATCAAAGGAAGATTAAAATCATCAAGGTAAAGGCCTAAAAAGCATGTTTTCACATCCAAGCACAAATAGAGAGATAATCACAAAACTATGCTAATTCGTTGAATAAATGTGAGGAAAGGTTATCAAAATGCTCTAAATTCAACACAAGATAAACCCTAAAAACGGGGTTTATCATCACTCCCTGCCGCCGTTCATCCATGCCACCCCTTCTTCCACCACGGCGCTTATCGACGACGTTGTATTCCTCTCCTTTCAAGCTCATCTTCGTCACCGCCATTTGTCCACATTAACCACGCCGACCACTGAACTGAGGTTTGGATTATTCTGACACCACTAATTTTTGTATTATTCTATATAAAGTTTTGATTTTTTTAATTTGAAAATTAAAGTCCGAATAAAATGGCTTGAGAAGATTTATATATATATATATATATATATATATATATATATATATATATATATATATTGTATTGTGAATTTATCTTTGCATGTGCAATCTCTTAATTTTTGGAAGTGTTTACATCTTTGAATCAAATTTTTTTGTATTAGTTAGCTTGCAGTAATCGCTATTTGTGGGTAAGTTCATGGTTGCTACTGTACATTATATCAATGTAGCTATTACTGCAATTGGTTTAGAAATTAGCATAGGCTTGAAACTCATATCTTAGGCTTAAACGATTATTAGACTTGAGCAGTAATATTCTTATTTGTGTGTTTAAGTGTTACAGCATTACATGAAAGGTTTCTTTTCTACACCCAATAATAAATGATTTTCTTAATTTTGGATTTTTTACTTTTTAGAATGGATTAACTTTGACGGGTGCAAGGAAATTATGATTAAGTTCTATTTTGTAGTGTGTTAATGATCAAAAGATGTTATTTTTGTTACATAGTTTTCATAGTCAATTTGCTTGCTGGGTTGGTTGCTTGAGATGGTTACACTGCAATTAAAAGAAATATATCTATGTGTTGGGATGAGAATAAAGATAAGAACTTGTACAAGTAATTAGCATGGATTATTAGGATTGAGGATGTGTTTATGTTGTCACCTCAATTCTACAAGTATTTTCAGTGAAAACTTTATGTTTTCAACAATGTGTAGTGTAGAATCATAATGCCAGTTAAAAAACGTACTTCATCTGGTACAAAGAAAGGAAAATCAGCAGCTAGTAAGGCTTCCGATGGCAGACTTGATGAATGTAATGTTAACAATGACAAAAAGAAAGTTGGAAGGCCGAAAAAACCAGAGGGTCCTAAAAAGGTAGTTTGTTTCTCACTTTAAAAATTTTTGAGATTTGCAAGTGAGGTACACAATCTCACATATACTAACTAGTTGCTCAATTTTTTAGGTTGCGTTTGTTTTCAGGTACTGTGACAGAGACTGAGAGACTAAGACTCAGTATTGTGTTTGTTAGTTCAGAGATTGGTACTAAAATTTCTGTCTCTGTCTCCAAAATTTCAGTATTTCAGTACCTCCAAAAAATAGAGACACAGGGGACTGAAATTTTTAGAGATGGAGACTGAAACTTTAATAACATTTTATACCTTAAATACTTTCATTTCAATTAATTAATTCCAATTTTACCCTTTGTGCAAATTAAATTAGAGTTTCATTCTTGTTTCAATTCCTGTCTCCCATTTTGCACCAAACAGAATATTGAGATTTGTTTCAATCCCTATCTCTTAGTCTCAGTATTTCTGTCTCTGTCTCTCCACCAAACGCTACCTTAGAGAACACTTGATACCCGCTGTTCTCCAATTGCCATCGCGGATATAATGGAGCATTTAAAAGATAAATATCCGATCAAGCACCAAGAAGTTGAGAAAATGGGTTTTGGATGCCTGAGGCACATCCCTAAGTGGTCGATGAACCAAGATTTGATTGTCGCCCTGACACGGTCATATAACAAGGATCGAATACATTTGAAAGTTGAGGCCGGAGACATACCGATGAATGCACGAGTGATAAGTCAAGCATTGGGACTCCCTGCAAATGGTAATACATAAAACATATATTTAATGTAAAGTGCATATATGTTCTCTTTTACGGTGTCTAGTAAGACTATTGCTAGTTACTATTTTTTGGATGTAGTACTACTTCTCTCAACCCTGTGGTTTCCGTGTTACAGGTGATAGCTTCCCGAAATTAGATCCGAAGAAACATTGTCACCTCATAGATACCTTTGAAGGCACAATCTATGCCTAGTGTTTGGCATGACATTTCGAATGGCTGTTGCCATGGCCCCGCATTGATCAGTTAAGATTCCATCTGGTGTTTTTTCCATGCATTTTATAAATATTTGCATGAGCCATTCAAAAGACTCAGTCTCTTTATTGCCCAATAAAACACACCCGAAAAAGACATGACCTTCCGTGGTGATTAACACCCACAAATGCTGCAACTGGCATCTCATACCTATAAAAAATCAACACGTGGGGCAATCAGTGAGCTTGTAAATTAATGAATCCTTAAAAAAATAAACCAAGAAAAAGAAGTTACTTGTTGAGTTTGTATGTGGTGTCAAATGACACCACGTCACCAAAATACTCGTCAGCAGCTCTTGATCGAGCATCCACCCAAAATGCATGCTTGAGACTATTGTCACTATAGACACAAATATCGTAAAAGAAATTCGGGTTCTGCTCTTTCATCTTGGTAAAATAGTCCAGCATCTCTTGCGCATCAGTATCATCTCCATTGATTCGGAGTTTACCAGATATATAATTTCTAACATCCTTCTCAAGAAAGTTCAGATTAGAACGACCACCATCTTCATCAGCAAGCGCCTGAAAAGTCTTCGAAGATCGTATACCAGCCTGGTCGTTGCGCTCAATGACATCCTTAACGTGCATGGAGAGTTCCCTGTTTTTCTTAAACATCCATGACAAACTGGGATCACATCGATGCGTGTGAGCTAATTCTACCTTCAACAGTCTCCACTTTTCAAGCTCTGTGTCAAGTTTCACATAGATGCGAGCTTTACAGTGTACATATGAGACTGTGTTTGACCTTTGGGTTGCCGGATTCTTCTTTGTTTGGTATCCATCTCTATTGCACTGTATGGATTGGTTAATGGGTGTTCTTTCATTCTTGTCGAAGTTATTGTTTCTTATATGAGGCTCGAATCCCATTTTATTGGCATAGTTGTAGTAAAATTGGCGTGCTTCCTCTAGGGTTCCAAATAGCATCCCCACTTTTGGAATCTCCTCATCAGAAATGGTGGGATGAATCATGACCTACAAAAACAAAACATACTAACAAAGATTGTGGCACAAAAATGACAAAATAATACGTGCATATGTATATGCTTATAGTGCCATTACTCGGATATTTGGATGTATATATATATATATAGAAAAATTATCCGGTGTTCCGGATAAAAGTATCGAAACATGGTATTTAGGGTACAAAAAGGTAGGCTGTTGAGTTTTTTCATGTAGTAAAGGATGAAATGGCAAAAATAATCCTATTTCTCTTAATCAATTGACGAGAATAACCAACTCTAGGCTGTTGGTGAATTCCTGTTTTGTTGAAGTCGTTTCTGTAATGAATGATGGAGAGCGTGGGCCTGAGCCATTTAGTTGTGGCCCATAGTTATTGTTAAAGGTCCAAGGGTTGTATTAGGCAAAAGAGGAGGAGGGAAACTATTTTCAGTGGTGTGACAAAGACTCTGAGAAGGACCTAGCGTGGTGGTGTGGGCTGTTGCCTCAACACGACGGAGGTGTGCGTCAGCCCGGAGTTGTTGTTGGAGGTAAAAGGGTTGTAATCAAGCAGGGCAGGAGGCCGAAAAAGTGGTGTCAGTGTTGTGAAAAATCATCTGAGAAAGAATTGGAGGTGGAGTTGCTGTTGCCACAACACAACGGAGGTGTGTGTCGTCGGTGGCGAAAGAAGTGCCAGATGAGTGTCGAAATAAGCCAGCATGTTGTTGTTGCTTCCACGAGAGGTGAGAAAATTTAGTATTGATAATTATCGTTGTTTGTTGTTGGAGTGTGGGTTGTATCCCATGAATTGGAGTGACTTCGACTCCATAGCCTAGCCTATAGCAAGCTTGCTGTTGCTACTAATGCTGTTGGTATAAATATATATATGTTTATGAGTACTGAGTACTTAGTAGTAGGCATCACAATATAAGTGGTCCAGCATGAATGTCATATTCGGCCCTTCCTTATTATACATTTGCCTGTATAGAGAAGCAAATAAAAAGATTAACATTGGTATACTCAAGTTGTATATGAAAGATACAAACAAACAAAAGTGGGATGAACATAAGTTGATTATTGTAGAATGCGGTATAGTGACATTCCAATTACAATTATATATATGCCCTGCTTCCCTTTCTCTCATTTCCTCTATTATTATCTCTTTGGAAAGTTGTAACAAATTTGTTTATACTCATGAAAATAAATGTTCCAAAACTATATATTACTATTGTTTAATTAAGTGGATAAGTTTAGGTACATAGATCTTGAGTACTTTAGTTTGAAGCTGTAATGTTTTTTTTCCTTTTTCTTTTTATGGATTTTGTATGAGGAATTAGAAATAGTCACATGTCACTAAAATATATGTTTTAGAAATATCATACTCACTCATATTCAGTTTTGTTTACATGAATTCAGGTAAATTATCTCTTGTAACTCTAGTTTAAGACTCTTCTTTGGATATATGACTTAGAATTCTAAAAAATTGGTGACTTTAGTTCGTTAACCAAGTCAATACCAGTTCACAGCTGAATGAAAACATATATCTTATCCCTCTTGTCTGCTTTTTATCAGTATTTAAAATAAATTATGAATAACTATGAAAATTCCTGTTGCAGGCTAAATTCATATGTACTGTTTGGTAAAATAAAAAACTATTGTAATTTCAGAATTATGTATATTACAAGAGTGTTAGTTACTTGTGTGATCAACATTGACGATGAAAACAAATTAATGTATAAATGAAATAAATCTGCATGATTCAAATGTATTATTCTATGCAAGTGAGTCTCCAAGATATTAATTAAAAGTGCGAAGCCACTTAAGTAAAAAAAATATTTTCACTCTTTGAATTTAGTAATTTGAACCACAATTTTCTTGTGATTTTCACTCTTTTTGGCTTGATTTGTTTAGTATTTTTAAATGCGGTTCTTAGTGAGACAACTTGGTGGATGGTCGTGGGGTAGTGATGTTCGAAATGGGGTCATGTAGCGGAACAGTGCCGGAATTCGAGACTGGAAGTGTTGAGCCAGTAGATGGCCTTGGTGGAAGTGGTGAATGGCATTGCGACACATTGGTATGAATAATTTTGTGTTAATTTGCATGTACTCATTAGTAGTCCATCTCTGTGTTATAAATTGCATATGAAATAGCACATAATGGAACCACTATTTGTGTGTAAAATTTTTCTTTTATTACCATTAAAATATAATAGATGAATAGTTATTCGATGACATTCAAAGAACGATAATTAAACATAAATATATAATATTGAAAATATTGTACCACATTTTTTTATTAATATATATAAATGCAATCATTAGGATTGGTAACTAGTAATAAGTTAATAAGGAGCATGTGGGAAAAAAATCATTTTTTTGTGCGACTGGAAATAATCCTTTTCTCTTCATTGCATATGATAGAAATAATTGAATTGGAGTGATAGAATTATTGCAACAATTTTAAATTGGTATTTACTTGAGTTTATCGTGTGGTTGAAATAGAGTAAAGGGATTTCATGGTGTGCTTGCATTTTGCAGGAAAGTTTGCTGGATATTGGAATGGAAGCGGAAGAGCAGGAGGGAGAACCGTTGGAGGATCGCGATGAAGAAGATAATGGCATCTCTGAACCAGTCATGTACAGTATTGTAGAGATATTGGAAATGGAATTCAACAACCCTGATGAGGCATCCGGTTTCTATCAACAATATATCCGGGCGAAGGGTTTTGCCATGAGGCAGGGAAAGAAACTGAAAAATAAGAAGGGGGAAATAGTTTGGTACACGTATTTATGCAACAGAGAAGGTTTCAGAGACAAAAAATGGCTAGAGATGCAGGATCAAAAGCGGGAGCACAAGGTTGTCAGACGATGTCGGTGTTTGGCGGAAATGAGGATAAAGCCGAAAAGTGACAGCGGGATTTGGTACGTTTCACGCTTCGTAGATGACCATAACCATGATGTTCTACCTGCAAATTTTGTGCCATACCTGCCTTCGTATCGGAAGATTTCTGATGTCAATCTAGCCTATATGGACAGCTTAAGGCAAGTTGGGATTTCTATTCCAAAAATATATGAGTCAATTGCTGCACAGGCAGGCGGATTTAACCTTGTTCCTTTCACAAAGAGAGATATGTATAATGAGATTAGGAGGCAACGTGCCTTAAGGAATGGTGATGTGAATGCGCCTCTAAGGTTTTTTGAGAGATGTGCAAGGGGGGATGAGAAGATGTTCTGGAGGTTTGAAGTTGGGCCAGACCAACATATGTGTGACCTTTTTTGGAGCGACGGGCGTAGCCAGAATGATTACAAGATCTTTGGTGATGTTCTTGCCTTTGATGCGACATATGGTCGAAACAAGTACAATCTACCAATTGTTATGTTTTCCGGGGTCAACCACCACAACCAGACATGCGTGTTTGCCACGGCCATGGTCTCGTGCGAATCTCAAGCGTCGTATGTTTGAGTGTTGAGAAAGTTTTTGGAATGCATGGGTGGTAAAGCTCCTAAGGCGGTAATAACTGATGGGGATCGATCCATGCGCTTAGCCATTCAAGAAGTATTTCCTGAAGCTCATCATCGGTTGTGTGCATGGCACCTACTGAGGAATGCAACCGTGAATGTGTGCAAGCCGCGGTTCACAATACTTATGAGAAGTTGTATGTTGGCTGACATAGAAGTTGAAGAGTTTGAGAAGCAATGGGAGGTGATGGTGGAGGAGTGCAGGGTCAGAGAAGTCGAGTGGGTTAAGGTTTTGTACAAGAAGAAGTTATCATGGACCACCGCGTACATTCGTGGGTGTTTTTTTGCCGGCCTAAGGACAACATCCCGTTGTGAGTTATCGCATGCAAAGTTAGGGCGGTTTGTGGAGAGTCGGTATGGGATCTTGGAGTTTGTAACAAACTTCCAGCGCTGTGTGGATTTTCTAAGAGATAACGAGGAGGAGCTTGATTTTTGATCGTTGTATGGGACCCCTGTTCTTTAGACTCAGTTCCCGGAGTTGGAAAAATCTGGTGCAGTTAATTACACGAGGAAAATATATTTTCGTTACCGTGAGTCCTTTAAGAAATGCGTTCGTACGACAATATTGGAGTGCAAGCAGATGGAGGAAAAATCTGTTTACGTAACACAAAAGTATTGTAGGCCGGAGTTGAAGTGAAAATATGTATACTATGATGATAAAAAATAACTCTAAATAAAAATATGTATACTATGAACAAGGAAAATAAATTAAAAATAGATAAAAAAAATCAAAATTTAACAAATAGGACTAACAACGATGTCAAAGAAATACTTGTTTAAAAAGTATAAATATAAAAAAATACAATTTAAGGGATCTTATAATTGTTCTTTATATCTCTTGTTACAAATATACAATGACAGATTTAAAAATTTTAACCAGTGAGAATAAACATATTGATAAGTAATAATATAGTTATGAATTAATTTTTTTTAAATTAAATAATAATAATAATAATAATAATAATAATAATAATAATAATAATAATAGTAAATGTAACTAATCAAAATATAAATAGATTATCTTCTAATCAATAATACAAGTGAAACATTTTTTTATGAATTATGTACGATAAATGACATTATAAAAAAAATTTATGCACCAAATTTCTCATATCCCATTATATATGTTATAGACTATTTAATAAAAAATGACCTTAAATTAATAATAATAATAATAATAATAATAATAAATTAAAATTTAATTCCAAAATTTAAAAATATACGTAAAAACAAATATTTTGACAGAACACACACACACACACATATATATATATATATATATATATATATATATATATATATATATATATATATATATATATATATATATATATATATATTCAAATTATTAGTAGGAGCCACAACTTAACACATGCAACCGTTCCTGATTATGTATCTCTTAATTTTAAATCATGGATCGAGGATTACTATTTATAGACTAACAACTTTACGGCAGTTCATAATTTTAAAATTAAGAATTAGGAAGATCAATAAAGATTTAAAAATTATAGGTGAATACATTTAAATTATAGCTGTATGTTTATAATTCACCTTGATATTCTATTTAAAAATCTGAAAAAAGTATGGTTCTTCATTTTTTACAGTTGCACAAAAGTTTTCACTCTACAATTTTATCTAGAACCTCCACTAATAAGGCCCATTAACTTGAAATGAATTTTTAAATGGACTTTTCAAGCAATGATTCCTTATTGTGGCGGGTTGCTTCTTCAC